>NW_027468630.1:580000-670000 GCF_046254945.1 Alosa pseudoharengus | reverse complement strand
ACAGCAGTGAACTTGAGTTCTTCAGCACCAGGGTCGGGAGGAGAAATAAGAATGAACATAAGACCAAACATGATTTGTGAGAATCGGGGCTGGTTGTTTTTCAAGAAATTTGCGGGGTCTATTTCTGGGGTTTGGCTAATTAATGCAAAGCCATTTCCCTGCTCCTTGGAGGCCCCCCATGACATGATGCTGTAAGTCACCCTGGACATGTACAGCGACTGTAGCTTGTAGGGGAACTAGCCAGCACCGTTTCTGAAAACCGTTGGAAAAAAAAAGATGTTGCTTGTTTCTTATTAAGCGATCTGTTGTGTTTTCTTGTAGCCATGGGGCAATGGCTAGCCAAGACAAATAACTCTCCCATGCTGGTAGGCTGAACCAATGCCAGCTTAAACAGCTAAGCGCGACAACTGTGGCAAAATGCGTCCAACGCGGCTCCAATTTTGCTGTCACGCAGAATCACTCTCAGAGCAGAAAGGAGGACGTTTTATTTAAATCCGCCTTCCGACACGTCGCCCACCGGAACACACTGTAATATACTCGTCACGTCATCTCTTTGCCGTGTCACTGAGTTGCTGCACTTTGTTTTGGGTTGAGGAGCCTGTGAAGTCTCCCAGTTGTCACAGAGGTCTATGAACACTAAGCCATTTACCCAGTTTGGCCCCAGGCGACAGGGTGAACAAACACAGCCAAGTACATTGTTCCATCCTTTAGCGAGAACATGAGAGAGGAGCAGTGGGGAAGGAGGAACTGGGGGGATTTTTTCAAGGGATGTTAAGTGAACTAATTTTATTCCTTTTCAGGAAAACAAGGCAAAAAAGGATATTTAGAGTTCTAAGTTGTCATTGGCACACCACTGTCTTCTTTTCATCTTCTTAAGTTCTTGTGAAGCTTCATAAAGAGGGTGTGAAGTTCTTGTGAAGCTTCATAAAGAGGGTGGTTTGAAAGGAGTAGAGGGTCAAACCCATAAGACAGTCTGGGAACTCTAGTGTGCCAATCATATTTGTCATGGGGCCACCCTTTAACCAAATATTGTTTTGCTGGGAAATGAAACCAATAAGCTGCTGTCCTCAATAATAGCAGAGGAGCCATCACATGACAAAAGAGACAAATCCAAATAACCTTGCGCCTGAGCGAGTCTTATTTGGGCCATCCAATAAAGAGCTGCACAGCAGCTCAGGATCTAATAACCAGACGAGTGGGCGACGAAGACTCTCCTAACCTCCCAGGAATGGCACAGGGCAAAGACTGCCTTTACTAGCAGATGCCTGTGTGCCATGTGTATGTGGTGTGTGTGTGTGTGTACAGTATATATATATATATATGGTGGGTTCGGGTGGGCTGCATGTGACACTAGTGCTGTAGGCGTGACCTGATTGATTACCTCCGTCCGAGGCCGAATGGCAAATAATTATGCCCGGTGCCAGATGAGCGGGCGGGTCAAGTGTTTTAAGCGAGGGCGCGCACATTGCTCAGTGGCGCACTAATGGAATATGTTTGACCCCGTCACCCAACTCAGCAAAGGCAGATTAGGAGATAATTAGGATAGTGAGTGATAGCAGAGAAAAACCACGATGACAGAATCATATCTGTCAGCCACTCAATTGTGTCATTACTGACTAAGAGAGAGACAGAGAGGAAGAGCAAATGAACAGAATGTGACATCATTTGATGTGTATTCTCAACTTGGCAGTAAAAGACCATCGGAAAAGTCTAAGCGAAGAAAGAGCTGATTATTTTTGCACTAATATCACCACGTCAAACCACATGCAGGATTTATTTTGTAGTGTCTGTAAAGCAAACCTAAAAGATGCTTTATTTGTGCCACTGAACGTGTCACCTCGGCATTGTATGGGTGTGACACTGGCTTTGATGAGTAAGTCTGCAGAGTAAACTCTCCTTGTCTTGTCTTCGGCAGTGGCGACGATGATGAGGAAGAAACAGCCTGTCAGGTGCGAGACAAACATGCCTTTGTCACTCAGCCTCTCCTCCTGTCGCGCTTTGTTTACTGCGACGCTTCAAAACTCGTAGGAAGGACTTGTGTCAGCGGTTGCTCTTTCTTGTGCAAAAAGGGAACACCTTAGAACTTGTGCCATCTTCTTTTCTCACTCCAATCTTTATGTCTTTGTCTCCCTCTCTCTCCCTCAAGTGTAACTTACATACAGTCTACCCCATCTCTCATATCAAATTTGAATCCTTAAAACTGATTACTATAAAAATATATATGATTTTTAACAGTTGTAGGTTGTTTTATATGATTGTCTTTGTTCGCTATCATGGACAACACATGTCAACAAACTCTATATTTAGTCAGCTTGTGCTGTATGTGTGTTATTATATGATATCCCAATATGCTGTCCAATATAGTGGAACATAATCAAACAGTACTTTACAAATCCATGCAACTGGCTGTTCTATATTCACAGTAGGCTATGGGTCATTACTTATTCACAATACAACAGAGAAGCAGAGCTGAGACCACGTCTATTTTCAAACATCACATTGTCGAGTCGTTTCTTCACAGCACACCAGATTCTTTTCTTCCCTTCGTCCTTCCGTTCTTTCCTTCCTTCTTTACCTTTTTTTGCCTCTTCACTTCCAACCATCTCCATCTCATTTCTCCACAAAAAAAACACATAATAAAAAAAAGCTGAAGGCTTAATCAAAAGAAAGCAATGTCTCAGCATCAGTGGGGGGAAAGCCCTCTTGGTAAATACTGTAATGGTAATTAGGAGAGGAGAGGAGATTCGCCTTGATGAGAAAAAGCCGAGTGGTGAAGCCGCCGCTGCTATAAGGATGCATGAAAGAGCAGCCGGGACTAATGTGACTCCACAGCTTGCTCCTCACATCCCAACCCTGGAGGATCCACGTGGGGCTTGCCCAATCAAAGGGATCACTCCTGCAGAAGAGAGGGACCTGCTGGAACCAACGCGGAGCCCATCACACATCAGCACTCCAACAGATAATGATTTATCGCTGATTTACTTTTTGTCTCTCTCCTCTCCACTCCTCTCTGTGCCTCGTCTTTCCTCTCCAACGCGCACGCAGGCTCCTATTTTTGTCTTCACACCAATTAAACTTTTTCTTTCGGCTGAGCAAAGAGGGGGTTTGCAGACGGAAGTGTGGACGGAAAATAAGACGGAGAAGGCAGGCTTGGGTATTGAAATTATAGGCTTGGGAAGAGAGTTGTGTATTTTTGTATCCTGTCTAGTGTTGTTTTTAGAGGAAGTTCTCTACAGTGATCGTCACTGTCTTGTTGTTGTTTGCTTTAATCTTACATGTGTGCCACACCTTTGTTGCCCACTTTGGTTTGAAGTAAACAGCGATCAAAATAGTATGAGGTATACACATTAATAAGTATACTGAATATAAACAGCGATCAAAATAGTATGAGGTATACACATTAATAAGTAAGTATACTGAATACATTCTCCTTCATTAGCTGTGTATTCACAGTGAATCCACAGCAAACGTTCACCTTGAAAAACCTTGCTTACTCTTTTTAACACAGACTTTTAGCATGGCGCCCTCTCAGCAAAACACGTATTACAAATATAAATAGTTACATCCATTAAGCATTCATCATTTTGATTTTCTAATTATTTATACTGTGTGTTTTTTTATGTGTGAAACCAAAAGCCATGGCAATTTTTAAAACTTTGTACATTGTATTTTCCCCCTACCTCCCCGCTTAACCGAGAGGTGAAATTAGGATGGTGATCCCAATTAGGCCAAGTGTGTTTGACACTGTAGGGAAAGGCTATGGGAAAGTGCTGAGTCCAGCAGTCCAAGGCACAAACACGAGTTTGGGTGTTTGTTTGCTCTTTCAACTCTCCAGGCTCCATCCAATTACCTCCTTTCATGTAACCCTGAGGTCATAGAGTGGCTAATTCTTTATTTCAGGAGGAAGGAGACAGAGGTTGCTGGGGCCTGGCATGTCTGTACTGCCCCCTGGTCATACTTTAGGTGGACGAACCAGTAGCACAGACGTGAGGAGTGGCAATGTACCAATATCTTCACTTCATCATCACTACCCTCTATTCAAATGATGGCAGAGTTGGCAACAATGTGGTGGCAAAAAGGTCTTCTTAAATTCCAGTCTGGCAGCAGATTGGCATCCAAGCCTTAAACAGCATGCATGCTCGACAGTAAGCTTTCGGAAAATTATTAATTCACTGGGAGTGTTCAGTCTGTGTTTTAATTATAAAGTTATTATGGATATACATCAGCTGTAATGTGCTGCATTGCTGTTACTTTTAAGCTTTTTATTCATTATGAGTTCTAGGGCAATAGAAACAGACACTGGGGGTGTGTGAGTGTGTTTCTTTGACGGCTGTTCCTCTCCACGACTCCTATGGAAAATCCAATTTTACACACCAGAGGTCTCGCGGATTACTTTTTTACCAACCCAATTTTTATAAAGACATTCCGATTTTATTAACCTGTAAATACAGAGCACTGCCACACTGCCTGCATTGTGCTGCATATCGATCCATCAAGTGACAGAGATTCTGTTGCCGCTCTCTCTCCCCCTCCGTGTCGGATCAGCGGATGACTGCAGCCGAGGAGTACACGGATCGGGGCCTGGACAGGGCCGGACTTGGCACGGATCCATTGCACTCGCTGCCGCTCCCTGGGAAGGTCGGTGTTTTTCAGCCATGTATCTGCCAGAACAGTTATTCCATTTCCCATTACAGTGCCGGGCCTTTGGGTTGTTCACATCATCGCATAACACCTTTCGAGCAGCTCATTCATCTAAATCCATGCAGGCCACCCCGGTGGCTCTTTCTTTACTCAATACCTGCTGGGGACTGACGTGTAATGGTCTGTGTTGGAAGAATGAGGATATGTTAAGGTTTGCAGACTAGTACATATACAGAGAGATCTGCACTTTACTTTTACCTATGAATCGGACGAATCATATAAATTACAACATACAATATATTTTATGTTATTTTGTGTATGAGCTTTATGAGCTCGTACACAACATGCAAGTATATGATTTATACTTGCATGTTGCACTTTTTAATGTTAAATTGGCTTGGTTTTTGATTGGCCACTGTAGAAAATATCTGACTGGGAACTGGGAATCAACACAAGGAATCATCTGAAAATGAAAAACACATTGTACAGAAGACAAAGACACCATTTTTATTTATTATATGGTTATATGGTTTCAAATCAAAATTTCACAATACAGGTAACAGCTTATATAAAAAAGTTAAATATAGAAGATGAAGAATAGCACCCCAGAATACATCATAAAGCTAATTATGTTTTTCTACTTTTTTAAACAAAAGTCCATTAGACTTATTCAGAGGAGAGAAGACAGACAAAAGGAGCTGCCATGCCTGTACTGAATTGAAGAACACAATTCAAAAGATTTCTTTCTTTTCCTCCTTTCTCCCGTTCCTTTCTGTGACTCTGTATTCTCTCTACACTCGTTCAGCTCGGTGATCTGTAGATAGTCTCAAAGGACCGATTTCTGGCCATTAGTGGCACCACCCACTACTACCATTTTTTTTTTATTTCATCTTAAAGACAGAGTTTAAAGCTATTTCATATTCCAGCCACAGCCTCTGGAGATGCTAATTTACCATGTCTTGCCTCAGGATGAAATGTCTGCTGATGGGAGCCTCCATCACCTGACGGCAGAACCTCTTGACACCGCATCACAGCCTCGGCTTGCCCAGATCGAGGCCGACCCTGGCACCGCATCTGGGCTGGACCTCACTGTGGGGGAGGCCGGCTGCTACCGCTAATGGCTCTGGCCACCACTGGGATTAGAGGGGGTTGTGTCTGAAAAGGGTGAGAAATAAAGAGGGTGATTCAAAACAAAGAATCCAATTACCACCTTGGCGATGGTGCCTTTTTGCATAATCCACAAGAGCCGCGGCTTGACCAACCGTCACCGGTGTCGTGTCACCCTCCCCACTCACAGGTCTCTGGCTGTCGGAAGGAGCTCACACTTGCCAGAGTTGAGTTCTCAACCAAATGAAAATGGGGATCAGTTCAGTTCGGAGCTCTAAAGCACTTTTTTGCTCAGTTAAAAAACAAAAAACAAATTCAGATTAAAATTCAAACAGCAGATTTCCTCACGTGATTTTTTTAGCCCCTAAGATCATTAAACACCTACTGTACCTGATGATATCACACTGGCAATGATAAAGGAATGCAACATGGCAATTAGCAAATAACAACCAAACCCCACTTCCCCACACACACACTTTCTTCAGGCGTGATGTAAGATGGGGAGATAAGGCAAAGGACAGAATATAAAATTACATGAAATATTCAATACCTCGCAGCATTCTTTTTCATCAGACCCAAGCTTCTAAGTCATTGCAGGTTGCATTTGGGAGCCTTTCTTTCTTTTCACAGAGAATTATGAAAGAACCCCCCCCCCCTCCCCCAACCAGTGTTGGGAGTAATGCGTTACAAAAGTAATGTAATTACTGTAATATATTGCTGTTTGCGGTAACGCGGTAATGTAAGGCATTTCAAAAAAAAATTGGTAATATTTACTCGTACAAACTTGTTTTGTTTTGATACATATTCGCAAACACCACGCGAGAACAACAGAGGAGAAAAAATCCGCGCAAAATAGTAGAACGTTATCTCCTGATACTGGTTGAATATGACTGTGGCTGCAGCAGACTCGCAGGCGGACTCTATTTGCTGGATGGACATAAGCCTACGCTCATTATTTTCAGCTTGTCAGAGACAAGGCTATGAAGAACATAATAGTTAGTGCACTTTGTGTGCGAAACCGAAACTCTCAGCTCGCGAAATAGCACAAGTAAATTAATGAAACATCTAAAGTAGTGCCACGCTAATCTTTTTGATTCTTGATAAAACACAAACTATGGTGTTGTGCATGTCAGCTTTGTGCTGTGAACTTTAATTGAAGAGAATAAAGGGATAGACATGCAGAAAAAGATTGTGTAGCCTGGCAGTGCCACCGCTCCCACCACGCGCATCACGCACTTTGCGTAGGGCACCAAAGGACAGAGGGGGCACCCAAATGTAGCCAATGAATAGTAGCTTTACTGCAAACTGCGTTTCACTCTTCATCAATAACGTTTACAATGTCAAAATGCACTAACACGATGTTACATGCAAGTTTGATACCTTTTGGGTTCTCTCAATCACCACATAGTACTAGAATTGGTGGGTCTTCAATCATTCGTTTTCCAAGCATTTAGGCTACATGAAGCACATGATATGCTGAGTCGACTGAAACGCATTCCATTCAGATAGCTAGGTGGATACCAGGCTCATAATTCACTTGTATTCGCAAAACGAAATGTGAAGCAACATGTCATTGCATACTTCCATTTCCAAAGCAATGAAGGTTGCTTAAAACAACTTAACATTGTGCATATTATTGTTAATATTGTGCTATCAATGTAACTTAAACAAATAAGGCTTGTAAACAAGAGCTGACAAAAGGGCATTATGACAACGTAAAGATCAATGCTCTTAAAGTGACAGTGCACCATTTATAAGTAAAACAGCATTTCTTCAGAAATTAATGTTTAAAAATACACAGTAATGGTCTGTAAATAATAGGCCTTTTATTTTACTTTAGGTGTTTGAGTTATCATTTAAATGTCACTCACTCAAAGCCACTCACTTAGGGCACCGAAATGGCCAGCAGGCCACCATCTTGACATGTCTTTATTAAAGGAACCGTATGTAAAAAATGTATTTCAATTAATCATAAAATTGCCCTGATATGTCACTAGACATTAAGAAATCATGTTCATTTCAAATACTTATATCACTGACAACAGTAGTCTGGCCAGGATATTGTCATTTAAAAAGTGAAGTTGCAGCCCTGAACTGATGTTAATGTTGTCATGTTGTGTTTTGGCCTAATGCGGCACCCTCCACCTATCTACTAATCACAAAGTCATTAGTGTTTCGTCATCCGGTTGCCAACTCTGCCAGTCAGAAGGGAGGGGAAGGGGATACACCGCTCTACAGTAATTTGAAAGTGATTGTAGTACCCGTTTTGGCCACAATCTTACATACGGTTCCTTTAAGCTTTGATTTACAATATAGTAGGCTCTCTATTGATTTTAATGAGTAGGCCTAGGCCTTAAAGTTACAGTATTTCTATCACAATTTACCAGACTTTGACCTTTTGTCGGTTTTAAACGATTGTTCCTTGTATTGCATTATGAGCACTGCGCCTATTGCATTCTAATGTTGCCTTAAGCCTAGCTCAGTCATTATGCTATACTACATCTCCCTCCATTGGAAGAGCAAGCTGCATTGAGCGTAATAAACTGCATTTAGAATGGCAAATCCATATTTCTAGATATTTTGGTGAAAGTAACTTAAAAGTAATGCAATAGTAGTGTAATGCCTTACAATTCAGAGACAGTAATATTATAATGTAACAAATTACTTTGAAATGACAGTAATAAGTAATGCATAGTACATTACGATTTTGAAGTAACTTGCCCAACACTGCCCCCAACACACAAACACACTCACACACAAACACACACATACCCTGTCCATCCTCTTGCACCTTTGGAAGAAATGTATCACCCCCCCCCCACACACACACACACACACACCAATCCAAAAAAAAAAAACTGGGTCCTTTTCACACAATTTATCTCATCAACCTGTGTAAGGGCCCTAGCTCTTAAGTGTTTTGGGTCAGACGCCTGCAGCTTTGAATAGCAGTCGCCTGATTTCCCTGGTGCTGTGATGACGTCGTGCTGCAGATTTAGAGGCTTTTAACATCATGCAACGGCCACCATACCGTGGTGTTATGTGAATAGCCTGAGCCACTGATTACCACTGATTTGAAACAGTGTGAAACCCGGTGGAGGATCCAATTGGGGGGAAAAAAACACAAAAAAAACACTGCCATTGTGTGGTACTGCATTGCACTGTGGCCCACGTTCAATAGGCAGGGCAACTCATTTCAACTTAGATTAAGCCTTGTGAGCTCTGGGTAAGCTCTGAGAGGAGAGCAGTGGAACTCTGGCTAGTGGCTACGAGAACAAAATCTTCTCTATGGTCTTGCAGGGGAGATATTTTAATTTTTTTCACTGGCCTTAACCCAGGCTGCAGTTTTTCCAAACTGCATATGTTTTTATCCGTCAAATAGGGACACAAGAGAGAGTATGCACAGCAGGCATGGATAAACAGCACGTTGTGGTTTACCTGGTACAAAAGCGAGAGACGTTCAGCTGCTTGTTTCCATAATTGAGTTGAGGTGGCTTTGATATCGAGGAATCTTAAACCGCACACATTAGTCCTGTTGTATTGTCTGTACTAGTGTCTGCAGCAGGAGATGTTCAACTCTACGTCAAACATCCCGGAGATGCTTTTTTGTTTATCGGACGATTAATTAATGCTCTCTATGAGACTACAAATGCCAGACAGATGGCCTGGCATCTCCAGAACCACCCCCCCCCCACACACACACACACACACATCCAGAATATGCATCTACTATTGTGCTCACCACGCCCCTCCTCAGCACACAAACACGGGCCTGCCCTGGGCTTGCGGTACATGTTGTTTGTACAACATCAGAGGACAGGATGCATGCTCACGTGCACACAGACACTCATGTCACATGTCAGTCAAGCCATCATCACCTTCCTCAGTCCTGCTGCTGCTGCTGCTGCTGTTGCTGTTCAGGCTTCCCACAAACCCATCGGGTTAAGTTCTTATCCCAGCTAATCAAGCACAGTGCACTGCATGCCTGTCAAGGATGAGGCGGCATCCCCTACTGTTTCTACATATGTTTAAAGAGACAGCCAATGCATATATTCATGCTTGATCACAATCTGGCCCTTCCTTAAGGCCCTGGGTGTAGACACTGCTGTGAGGGGGCATTTGCATATACTGTAGCCTAATGCAAGCAAAGACCAGGACTCCAGCCCCAGGGCAACACCAACACACACAATCAGCAATATGAACAACTAGATGTACCGCAGAGCGGTACAAAATATGACCGCCGCCCAGTCCAGCACATTTTTTCCACAAAAAGAAATCACGCTGAAAGGCCTATATGATTCTAACTGTCTCACTAAATTGCATTGTCCACACTCAATTCTCACTGGTATCTGCTAGACAACAAGTACCAAAACATGATTAGTTCATAGAAATTCTTGATTGTTTGTGTTATGTTTATGTTATGTGTGTGGGTGTGTGTGAGTCTGTGTGTGTGTGTGTGTGTGTGTGTGTGTGTGTGTGTGTGTGTGTGTGTGCGTGCCTGCGTATGTGCCTGTGCATGGAAGCGTACATATGTCTACTGTGTGAGTATGTGTCATACGCAGTGCCGGCCCAAGCCTTTTGGGGGCCCTAAGCAGAATTTGATTTGGGGGCCCCCTCCCACAACGCAGTCACCTGTGCTTGGCGATAATTGACAACTTCACACTATAATGTCATATTATAAATTAATACAGTGAGGTTATGTATTAATACAGCGACTGATTATGAACTACTGTCCCCCTGGACACAGATGCATAAGGACCCTCTCCCCCTACCCTGTTTGTGCAAATGTGGGTACAAACGTGTGTGTTTGTGTGTGTGTGTGTGTGTGTGTGGGGGGGGGGGGGGGGTTAGATGTGATTTCCTGTATTCTGGTGCATTTTTGGGATGGTCAGCTGGAGAAGGGCAGTACCTAAATTTGTTCAGATTCATAGCCTTTTGCTTTTTGACTTATTGGTAGTGAATTCACACAACTACTTGGGGTTCAGGGTCCCTTGACCTCTTGGGCTCGGTAGGCTCATTCAGTAATCCATCCTTGCTCACATGCCAAAAATGTTTTGGGGCTCCAATCTAGACTTCTGGCCCCATGTGCTTGGTAAACCAATGTATTAATACAGTTGTTATTTACACCAACCCTGTCACCTTTTAATCTTAGAGAGTACTAAAATCACAGATTTATTTGAAACATTCATATTCAAAGTGAAGCACTAAGGGTGGTTTACTGAAGTTGAATTGACAAATAACAAAATACAACAGCATTTGTATTTGTTGTAAACAAGTACATCAGTTTAATGGCTTGTTTTTCAACAGATTTGCTGAACAAATGTGCATTAAATGAGCAATTTTCAACTACAAAATAAAAACAAAATAGACAAACATTAATAATCAAAAATAAAATGTCCCAAAAAATAGATAATTATTCCTACTTCGTTCCTGGTTTTTAGGCATCTGCAACTCTGCAGTGGACGAACCTGCAATGATTAAATAAATACATAAATAAATAAAAAAAAACGATGTTAAATGTGTCATGTCATATTAACAGGCTATGTAACCATTTGCCATCAAGAAAACCTCACCTTCTGGTAGGTAGAGTTAGGTAGAGGTAGAGATGTGCTCCAAAGGACTTCAACAGTGTCTCTGAAAAAAATATTGCATAAGTGCAATCGATCGAGCAGAATGAGTTTATTTTGCTATCATTACTTACACTCAAATAACAAGCAATTTCACATGTAACAATTCATATTCTATTGGCAAATGAGGCATAATCAAAAGAGTATATACTTAATTGCAGTATGGTGAACGCTTAACTTGGTGATATACTGCAGCCTAAATATTAGGGTAGAACCGCTACATCACTTGCCACTATCTTAATCAAATGTAAGTTTATTTTCATCACAGAAGTCTCCCCACCCAACATGGTATATTTTCTCAAACACTACCATCTCTCTCCAAAGATCTTAGAGCAGAGCGCACGTACTGTTCCATCTTTGCCTATGAAGCTGGAACGTTACCGATGCCCAGAGTCGCGCTAGTCAGTGGGTTGGGTTGGGACTGGGAGCCTGGGCTTAGTCTGTTGTTGCTATCGGACTTACCACTATGTCACATATTATAGAACAGTAATAAACTATCAACACTTTCAGGTGCGAAATCAGAAACAATCCCTCTGTGGTAAATTTGCCTTCAGCTACGTTTTCATGTAGCTACTGTAGTGCTAATGTCCACTTCAGTCAGCTAGCTAACTTTAATTTACGACATAATAAGCCCACCTAGAGCTAGGGTACATGCTTGATTGAACATCCAAAACAATCCCAATATCCTTGACATCTGAAATACATCTAGATAAATATATATTAATGGGAGACATTTCTCTGTTGATGGCAGAGATTTAGCTCTGGTGATGGCTTATATTAGATCATGACAGCTAGCTAGCTACCTCAAGCACAAAACATACTGTAAATAATCATGCAAACATACCTGTATCTTGCTCGTTTTTCTCCTCCTCTGTCATTTTCTTCGTTCTGTTTTCTGCACCAGAGGGATATGTCCTTTTTTGTGACTTGTCTTAACATTACCGTCTCTTCCGATTGTTGAACTTGATGCAGTGTCTGCACGAATTGTCTATGCACCCGAGGTGTCTAGTTTATGCGCGTGACTCAAAGGCTGGCGGACACAGTAGAGGTAGGCAGTTATATTGATCAAGAAATCAGAATTTTCTTGTTTTGAATGATTAATTGTTTCATTTATTCATTCATATTGATGTCACTCGTTTACGTTATTTATTATGTTAAAAAAAAAAAAAAAGAAACTCGATTGGGGGCCCCCTGATAATCACAGAGAACTGTGTCTGGCCTATCCTCCTTTCGGGGAGTCCAGTCCAGCGGGGGGGCTACAGATCAAAACGAAAAATGACGGTTCCATGCTATCCATGTGGGGGTACATGCCCACCAAGTTTTGTGTACCCCGGTCTTTCAGTGTCCCGGGAATCCTTGTTGGTGTACGTCACTAAATGTACACATAAATTGTTTTATTGTAAGGCCCCCCATGAACGAAAGTACACAAAACTTGGCATGCATTCGGAGGGTGTCATAATGATCCTACACTTTCAATTTCGTGCAGTTTTGACCATGTCAGCCAGAGATATTGTGATGAAAACACCTAATTTTTTGCTTTTTAATTTTTAACTAGGTGGCGCTATACATGAAATAAGTGGTAATGGGATGGGTTGACATGGCCCCTTGAGATCAACATACAAAACTGCAAAGCGCCTAGGCGTACATTGTACAACATACAACAGACATGCGAAAAATAAAAAAATAAAAAAATAAATAAAAAAAATCTGACTAAACCTATATGACCGCCGCTTCGCTGCGCGGCGGTCATAATAAGTACATTGTTCCACAGCTATACATAATTTTGTTATGTAATATGGTAGGTTAACATCTTCATTTCATAATGATAGACCAATTTGAACGGATTCCAGAAACTGCATATTGAGATGAGTTCAGTTATCAACTGGAACTATTCCACAGGCTCCAGCTCATCTGCTGCAGTACACAGAGGCGCACACTTCAGTATAGTTTCTAATTCAGTGCTAGTAGTATTTCGAGTACAAAAGAAATGACTGGGACACTCACTAACAAGATTGTCTGCAAATGTTTGGGGTGCTGGCTACATGCATGGGAGATCATACAGTTCTCTTGGAATCGATGTTGTGGTCACTTTGAATTACCCAGATGCTTGCGCCAGACTGTTGCTGTGCTTCTCTCCACAGCTTCAGTCCACTTACAGATTGCAAACCCTCCTGAAGTGCTCAAAGTACTTCACTGTTTAATAACTATGGCGACTGACAGAAAATGCTCTTCAAAATCTACACTTGTAGATTTGTTTGAGGGGGAAAAGACCAGCAACTTGCGATCATCTCTTTCTGCTTTGAGATTGAATGTCAGTGAGCATCTCTGTAGCAGAGCAGGCTCATCGAGATCGTTATGACTGAAAACAAGATCCACTCTCACTGCTGCCATATCCATGTGTACAGTGCGCTGATCGATGTGGGCTGATTTCTCCTACTCAAACTCAATATGTCATGACACTGCAATAAATCTTTATGAATCCGATTGCAAATCACGGCGGCATCCTGTTGTTGCTGTATAAGCAATAACAACAGAGTGAATACCACTGCTAATGGTTGTCAGCAGCTATTGGTCCCCCCCCCCCCCTTGCCCAAATGTCTTTTCCATGCACAGCCATCGCAGTCATCAGTTTCCAATCAGGCACTTTGAGGGAAGGCACCAACCTTTCACCCTTTCGCAAATGAACACCCTTCCAGTGGACGTCCCCTCCCACCCTGACCTCCTCCAGATACAGTTAATCTCCGATGACCCCCGTCACACACACACACACACCACACTTACACATACACATACACACATACATACACACATACATACACACACACACACACACACATGCTAGATTCAAGGAGCTATCATATCAGGGAGCCAGCCTGCCTTTTGGGTATCATCTCCTGATGGCTTTGGCTCAGGCAAAGAGTCTTGTCTGCATAAATGAGGCCTTCAGCGCAATCAGTGAAATGCACTTCCCTCTTTCCCAGAAGGGAGTGATTTAGCCCAATTGTTCCCGACCCCCTATTTTTTCTCGCTTCCTGCCACTTCACAATCTTCTGCCTTGGCTTAGTCGAGATCGTGTGATGAGACTTTGATCAGTTCTCTGAGTTCTCTCTCAGTTTATTTCTGTCTTTCGCTCTTTTCTCTGTCGCTTCCTCTTCTTCCCCCTTTCTGCCTTTGCCAGACTTCGTTTCCTTCTTTCTTCTACTTGCAAAGTTTCCAAAAGTGACTTACTAACGTTAAGGCCTAAAAGTGACTTACTAAGGCCTGTGTTGATCCAAAAGTGACTTACTAAGGCCTGTGTTGATCCAAAAGTGACTCACTAACGCTAAGGCCTGTGTTGATCCAAAAGTGACTTACTAAGGCCTGTGTTGATCCAAAAGTGACTTACTAACGCTAAGGCCTGTGTTGATCCAAAAGTGACTTACTAAGGCCTGTGTTGATCCAAAAGTGACTTACTAACGCTAAGGCCTGTGTTGATCCAAAAGTGACTTACTAAGGCCTGTGTTGATCCAAAAGTGACTTACTAACGCTAAGGCCTGTGTTGATCCAAAAGTGACTTACTAAGGCCTGTGTTGATTCAAAAGTGAGCTCACTAAGGCCTGTGTTGATCCAAAAGTGACTTACTAAGGCCTGTGTTGATTCAAAAGTGAGCTCACTAAGGCCTGTGTTGATCCAAAAGTGAGCTCACTAAGGCCTGTGTTGATCCAAAAGTGACTTACTAAGGCCTGTGTTGATCCAAAAGTGACTTACTAACGTTAAGGCCTGTGTTGATTCAAAAGTGAGCTCACTAAGGCCTGTGTTGATTCAAAAGTGAGCTTCCTAAGGCCTGTGTTGATTCAAAAGTGAGCTCACTAAGGCCTGTGTTGATTTAGTATTTTTGTCCCATCGCACCAAATGAGCTCACTAAGGCCTGTGTTGATCCAAAAGTGAGCTCACTAAGGCCTGTGTTGATTCAAAAGTGAGCTTCCTAAGGCCTGTGTTGATTCAAAAGTGAGCTTACTAAGGCCTGTGTTGATTCAAAAGTGACTTACTAAGGCCTGTGTTGATTCAAAAGTGACTTACTAAGGCCTGTGTTGATTCAAAAGTGACTTACTAAGGCCTGTGTTGATTCAAAAGTGACTTACTAAGGCCTGTGTTGATTTAGTATTTTTGTCCCATCGCACCAAATGAGCTTCCTAAGGCCTGTGCTGATCCAAAAGTGACTTACTAAGGCCTGTGTTGATCCAAAAGTGACTTACTAAGGCCTGTGTTGATCCAAAAGTGAGCTCACTAAGGCCTGTGTTGATCCAAAAGTGACTTACTAAGGCCTGTGTTGATTCAAAAGTGAGCTCACTAAGGCCTGTGTTGATCCAAAAGTGAGCTCACTAAGGCCTGTGTTGATCCAAAAGTGACTTACTAAGGCCTGTGTTGATCCAAAAGTGACTTACTAACGTTAAGGCCTGTGTTGATTCAAAAGTGAGCTCACTAAGGCCTGTGTTGATTCAAAAGTGAGCTTCCTAAGGCCTGTGTTGATTCAAAAGTGAGCTCACTAAGGCCTGTGTTGATTTAGTATTTTTGTCCCATCGCACCAAATGAGCTCACTAAGGCCTGTGTTGATCCAAAAGTGAGCTCACTAAGGCCTGTGTTGATTCAAAAGTGAGCTTCCTAAGGCCTGTGTTGATTCAAAAGTGAGCTTACTAAGGCCTGTGTTGATTCAAAAGTGACTTACTAAGGCCTGTGTTGATTCAAAAGTGACTTACTAAGGCCTGTGTTGATTCAAAAGTGACTTACTAAGGCCTGTGTTGATTCAAAAGTGACTTACTAAGGCCTGTGTTGATTCAAAAGTGACTTACTAAGGCCTGTGTTGATTTAGTATTTTTGTCCCATCGCACCAAATGAGCTTCCTAAGGCCTGTGTTGATTCAAAAGTGAGCTCACTAAGGCCTGTGTTGATTCAAAAGTGAGCTCACTAAGGCCTGTGTTGATTCAAAAGTGAGCTTACTAAGGCCTGTGTTGATTCAAAAGTGACTTACTAAGGCCTGTGTTGATTCAAAAGTGACTTACTAAGGCCTGTGTTGATTCAAAAGTGACTTACTAAGGCCTGTGTTGATTCAAAAGTGACTTACTAAGGCCTGTGTTGATTTAGTATTTTTGTCCCATCGCACCAAATGAGCTTCCTAAGGCCTGTGTTGATTTAGTATTTTTGTCCCATCGCACCAAATGAGCTTCCTAAGGCCTGTGTTGATTCAAAAGTGAGCTCACTAAGGCCTGTGTTGATTCAAAAGTGAGCTCACTAAGGCCTGTGTTGATTCAAAAGTGAGCTTACTAAGGCCTGTGTTGATTCAAAAGTGACTTACTAAGGCCTGTGTTGATTCAAAAGTGACTTACTAAGGCCTGTGTTGATTCAAAAGTGACTTACTAAGGCCTGTGTTGATTCAAAAGTGACTTACTAAGGCCTGTGTTGATTTAGTATTTTTGTCCCATCGCACCAAATGTCCCCTAGATATATTCAAAATGGTTGCTGCATCAAAGCCTGCGGACAGATATAGACAGACGAAAGTGTAAAAGTTCCAGCGTGATCGCTGTTGAAAACAATCCAGTCTGAGCAAAGTTCCTCTTCAAGAGAAAGGGTTTGAGGGCTTTGTGCTAAAGAGATCGCTTAGAGTCAGATGTGTCAGATGGTGCATTTGGACAGCAAATAGAAACACTTTGGATCTCGCTAAGATGTATCAGCAAAAAATATGTCTCAACAGTAAATATGCATTCTGTCAGGGACATTCAAGTCTACACTGTCGAGTGCTTTACTTACTGCCAGTTTGGAAACAGTTCAAACAGTCCAAATTATTGCGGATATTTTCGCTGCCAGTTCTAATACATTTAAGTGATGCAGGGCTATCAGGTCAATTGCGATAAGCTTTAAATTTTAAAATATGAGGCGCATATCAATAGCATAATTTGCTGTTCATTATTATTTACAGTGTCTATAAATAAATGCAGGAAACATATTAATATTTCATCACAATAGTTCACTGTGAAACATTAATAATTAGAGTTTTCGAACACAAAAACCAGAAGAAACACAGTGAAGGGAATGAGAAGGTGACAGTTGGCATTTCCAAAGCCAAATCATTTCTGTAACCTTGCAAAGAAGCAGGCTAAATTTGCCTACACTCTCCCACACTCCATAACAAACACACACATGCTCTTTAGCAGCCAAAGGATACAGAGAGGAGGAGGAGGAGGAGGAGGAGGAAGGAGGAGGAGGAGGAAAGGCAGAGAGGAGGAGGAGGAGGAGGAGGAGGAGGAAAGGCAGAGAGGAGGAGGAGGAGGAGGAGGAGGAGGAGGAAGGAGGAGGAGGAGGAAGGAGGAAAGGCAGAGAGGAGGAGGAGGAGGAGGAGGAAGATGAGGAGGAGGAGGAGGAGGAAAGGCAGAGAGGAGGAGGAGGAGGAGGAGGAGGAGGAAGGAGGAAAGGCAAACAGGAGTGAGTGGAGGACGTTGGAGTTGCCCCGCTGGGGGCCGGCTGGGCTGGTTAGGGTAAAGAGGGATGAGCACTCTTCCTGATGAGGAGCCGGTGGCTGGGAGCGAGGCCCTGGGACGTGTCGCACAGCCAGCTCTCCCAGGATTCATAACCCCTTTGTAGGTCGACTTGACTGCGAAAAAAAGCCAGTAGGGCTTCTGTCAGCAAGAGCAATTGGACTGCGAGCGCCCAGCCCTCTGAGGGGCCTGTGTGGTGTGCATCTGAGCAAAGAAATGTGCCGAAAAATAGCAATCTAGAGTAATCAAACATGGCAGGCTATGGTTTGATTATTATGGTGTTTCAGATTTAGAAACACGGATGCGAACACTAACATTGCCGTTGACTCAACGCTTTAACTAAAAACTTACACTCTTGAAATGAACTGCGTTGTCCCTATCTGGACACAGAGATTTGTTAAAAAGCATGCAAGTTGTGTTATTTTCAACACATTTGTTTTAAGTGTGTATGATGGCTGAAATGATGATATGAATATGAACACAATAAGGTATTAGGAAAAACAAACAAAACTGTTTTTTTGGATATATTGTATTTCTTGGTTTCTTAAGACATTCATAATAAGAAGATTAATGGGGGATCAATATCCAAGTGCATAGATTTGAAAGGGTGTTAACAACATGCTGGAATCCTCACAAGAGAGAAATATCTACTGCTCTCTTTTCCCCTAAATCCTCCTATTAACACCTGTGTCTAGTGTTTGGACCTCTGACTGATGAATGGGATGAGAAAAAGTCTAAAATCTCTAAGAGTTCTTCTAGAGTGATTAACCTCTAAGAGTTCTTCTAGAGTGATTAATCTCTAAGAGTTCTTCTAGAGTGATTAACCTCTAAGAGTTCTTCTAGAGTGATTAATCTCTAAAAGTTCTTCTAGAGTGATTAACCTCTAAGAGTTCTTCTAGAGTGATTAATCTCTAAGAGTTCTTCTAGAGTGATTAATCTCTAAGAGTTCTTCTAGAGTGATTAACCTCTAAGAGTTCTTCTAGAGTGATTAACCTCTAAGAGTTCTTCTAGAGTGATTAACCTCTAAGAGTTCTTCTAGAGTGATTAATCTCTAAGAGTTCTTCTAGAGTGATTAACCTTTGGACAGTGGAGCTTCATTTCCCTTTCCCCATTTGATTTCCAATTCAGTAGATATCATTTCTTCATGAAAATACGAGAGATGGTGCAAAAGCCCCACAAAGACTACATCCTCTTTGAGTTTTCTGAAACTGTTAGCACAAATAAAATGATCAGAAATCACTGGGAATGGAAGTGAACCAGTTGCTAATCTCGTCCCCCACTGTAAGGGCATAGGCTCCATCATGGCACAGCACAGCTGTGTGAATGTCAGGCGGCGGCATCTTTGGCTGTGGGACCCAGTGAGGGCCAGCGGACCGAAAATTGCCAGAATCCCAAATACCAACGCAGGCGAGTTGGGAGGCACATGGCGTGAAAAAAGGGCAGGAAATGACACACAAAGGCACCAGGGACGGCCAACCGGCTTCGCCAACAATGCCGACAAAGCTGGGCCCGTATAAGACATGTCCAGCGGGACCTCGCCTGCCAGCCTGCCCCACCAAACAGAGACTGGCCATCGACTAACTGTTTAGAGTCGGTGCCCAAGCAGCGCACAATCCCCCACCCCCACCTCTGCTGTTTAAGCACCTCCACCTGCCACTCAGGGCCCTTTCAACCCCCCTCCCCACTTCTATTTCTCTTCTCTCTCTCTTCTTCCTCATCCCTCCATCAAGCCATACCTCCGTCGACATGGTAGGGTCCCCCCGCAGTGTGAAGGAAAACAGACCCAGCAGTGGATTTTCAATTGAATCTTCAGAAGCTGGCTGTTTTAATAATTCCCACAAAAATAAAAGGCCGGGAAACCTTTTTGTGGAGGTATCTCAGCCAGAGCAGCCTGCCGGAGGTCCTCAGCAAAGCCGCACCCAGACCCTAATCAAAAAAAAAATATCCCTTCAAGAAGACCAATGTGAAAGACTGCCTCGTCCTTGTCAAGCTTCCTACAAATGGATCCAAATGTCAGGGATGCCAGCTTAATACAAAAAAAGGTGGCAAAGAGTCACATGAAACAGCTAAATAATTCAACATGAAAAAAAGGAAGGGGGAAAAAACCGAATAACCTACTGACTACCAAGATGTGTGCCCACTAATCTATAAGCCTCCCCAAATCCTCAGGTAACGTTTTTCCATAACAATGCCCCCACAATGGACCCATGAGCTACTTTTGTAATGGCTTAAACAGTATTAGGTTCTAATAATTTGACACGTACAGCAGGAAGAAAGATTACTTTTTTGTCTGTTTTCTTTTTTTCTCTCTCATTCCCTCTCTCTCTCCCTCTTTCTTATCTTTATGGCACAGTTTTTGGAGATAAGAACTGATCATCCATGCAGACACTGTGTATTCACTTGGCATGAGATGCATACAATTATGCAAATTATGTTGAAAGTAATAAATCCAGTTCTAGCTGGAGGTTTTTATTTCTTCTGCCGAACCTCCTCGTGGCGGGCGGGGGGGTGGGTGGGGGGCTTTGAATGGTCGCATTCACCATTGGATGCTCACTGGGACTGATGGTGGAGGATTCCAAAAAATGCAGATTATGTGGGATTGAAGGCTTTATTGGCATGCACCTATTCTAATTTCCTCAGATGCCTGTGCTTCTAGGCTGTTTTTTTTAACACACAGCGTTCCTCAAGTCATTTTGCTGCCATTGTTGAGTCAACGCATGTTGCAGCTTCGCAGTGTCGCTCTTGCCCCCAAAACAGACAGATGAAAAGAAACTGACGGGATTTAGAGTTGTGCCACATCAGTCCCAGGCACCTGTTCGTCTTCCCTCTGGATAAAACCCCTTTTATTCAGAAACAGATATTTTAAGCCTTGTTTCTGCTCGTTTGTGGCATGCTAGAGTAAACAGGAATAGTGAGAATATATGAGTGCAGAAGACAGGAAAAAGTAACTTGACAAATGATGCTACGATGTATAATTTAATCAATTGAATTTATTGGTTATGGCAATCTCAACTGTAATCACATGGCTAGCAGTTACATGACAAACACACCCTGTTGCTATTCCCAAGGAGTCTATTCAAATGTAACATGTTCACATGTGTGAAGTCATCCAGCCAGTCCCCTCCCTAACAATGTGACTCCCGCTGGCCCTGTGACAATATCGCCACACAAACAGTGTCTGACTGCCAAAGCTGCAGCGACAACATCAGTGCACTTTCTTAGTTAGTGCCTTTGACAAGCATTCCACAAATAGGTGGCTACAAAATGACATGAATTATGCATGTTGCCCGACGGAGTTGAATCAGCCACACTGTCAATGCTAATAAGACAGTGACGATAAGGCAGCGTACATGGGTTTTGCACGCACAAGGGCAAATGGATGGTGTCATATTTTTTCCCTCCTTTTTTCCTCTTTGTGAAGGGACAAATGTGTTATAATGAGTCTAACACTGCACTTCGGCCATCACTTCCTCCCCCCCCCCACCGCCAACCCGCACCAACCCCCCCCCCCTTTGCACGAGAAGACGTCTACCAGCAAATAAGATAATTATCAGATTCGGTGGGTGTAGGGCATTAAGCGCACTGGAGAGTGATTACGGGAGGAGAGAGAGAGGGGGAAAAAAGCTGAATCGCAAGAACGGCTTTTGAGCCATAACAATGGAGGTTATCTCTGGTTGTTCCTAATAAGGGATTCAGCACTTGCATTATAGAGGCTGAGAGAGGAGGGAGGGCTCGACGTGGCGAGATAAGACAGAGATGGAGACGAGGCCCCGTGGACAGACTATGGAAGCACTAAAAACTGGGCCTGGTGCTTAAGTATCTGCGCCAATGTTTTCTACAGATACTCTGATGCATTAATTATTACAACCATCTACCTTAACAGGGTTAATAGTTTTCTGCCCAGCAGCCAAGAGTGTCCTGCTGCTGAATATTTTTTTGTTTTCTGAATGATAAATGAGTATTAATTAGAGACCCTCCTTACTACTCTGAACCTCGATCACGGTTGTCTGTTTTGTGCTTAGGGCAATAGTACACCGTTTGCTGCTAATTAAAACTTACCTACATATTTCAAACAAGTTCTTTTTTTTTTTTTTTGCTGAAAACAAGTGGACACTGGGCACGGTCACATGAATTACCTTTTAATTGCACACTTTAT
This sequence comes from Alosa pseudoharengus, assembly GCF_046254945.1. Classification (NCBI taxonomy): domain Eukaryota; kingdom Metazoa; phylum Chordata; class Actinopteri; order Clupeiformes; family Clupeidae; genus Alosa; species Alosa pseudoharengus. The sequence goes on along the minus strand of NW_027468630.1, from coordinate 647,960 downwards.
TTAACTGTTCATGTGACCATTAACTCAACTCATGGAGGCATGCAAAGCAATGTAAGTTTGCGCTCGCCACCCTGGGAGAGCGTGGAGTAGTGGGGTGAAGTTGCGAAGGGGAGGAGGCAGTCGTAGCTGTAAACAGAGGCAAAAGGCCAAGAGTACCGGCTGCAAACAAAAACTCAATCACGGGGCGAGCCAACTTGTTTGCAAGGACATGTTCTCTCCGCCTCGCCTGTCCCTGCAGTGGCCTGGTCTCCAGAGGAATTCCAGAGTGTTCGGAATGATGAAAACTGCCCGAAGAGCACTTTAGGCGAGTGTCACATCCCATTGGACATTCCTGGTAAGCACTTTACATGTTTCAAAACAGAGGTCAGTTGCCAAGCAAGAGGAAGGCCTCTATATCCCTCTACGCTGAGGACTTTGACCACACACTAAATAAACATCCTTCTTGTGGTGGGAAAGAGGCGCTTAAAACTGTCTGTGTAGGAGTGTGTGGGTGTGTGTGTGTGTCTGTGTAGGAGTGTATGGGTGTGTGAGTGAGGGGGGGACATCACGCACAGTATTAATATATTATTTGTTTACATAATACCTGTGCATTGACATAGTATGGTGTTTTGTAAGGCAGGTAAGGGTATGAATAGTATCATCACAGATAATAATGTTCTGTGAAGCGTGGACTAGGATGTCAGTTGCTGTTTATCTTAAACGGTATGCAGTTTATATTGCCAGTTTTATATTGCCAACTTGCCTGACTGACTGCCTCATGACACGATTACTGTACACTTGAACCGTTACTGAGTGTATTTTATGAACAATCATATTGGAATTAAATAGTAATCTGTAAATGTAAATCTGAAGCAGGATTTCAGGAAGAACTCGCACAGTCACAGTCAATACACAGGCTAGAATGTGACCTGATAGGCAGATGTACTGGGAGCGTGCCTATGTTCCCACATTTCTATTTTCTATGTTCCCACAGCCCTACAGTATGTTCCCACCCTAACCTAATCCTAACCCTAACCCTAATTTTGAAAATGTCCTATAAATGTGGGAACATAGGGCCTAATTTTCAGTGGAAAAAAAATCTTAGAAATATGGGAACATATAGGGCTGTGGGAACATAGGGCTGACCCCGATGTGACTAAGATTTGCAATAGAGCCCGACCGATCTATCGGCGGGCCGATATTATCGGCCGATATTAGGCATTTTCCAAACTATCGGTATCGGCATTTATAATGGCCGATAAATGAATATTTTCAAAATAAAATAAAAACGGACGAAACACCCTTCAACCATGTCATGAGTGTTGCCGTTGTATAGTTTGTCCTCCAGAGGGCACTCTACACCGTCCCTGCTGGCAACACTCGTGTATAACGCGCCACACATCTTGAAACCTGTTGATCCAGCAAGAGTCGGGCAGAGAGAACCAGTTATCCGCGAGTGAGATCATCAGTGAAGTGAGTTCATGGTGATTTGGTCACGAGACATTGCTTGAAATAACAATTAAAAGAACATCCCCATCAGTTCTCTTAACTCAAATAAGCATGACAAAATTTCGTGAAAACAATGTCCAGTTTTGCTGCTGTTAAATAAGCCGAGAGTGAAGCGGAATTAGCTAGTAATTACGTTACGTTGTTACAGTGTAGTTGACTGTCTGTCTTTTTAACTTTTGACAATGTGACTGAAGAGGTATTTCTTTAATAGCGTGACAGTTATAGCAGTGGAACGTATCATCTCTCCCCGGCCTGTTATTTTGAAAGCGTATGTTTTACAATTTGCAGTAAGACGTTATCCATTGCTAAATTAGGGCTCATCATAGACTAGCTAACCACAAAGCAAGCTAATGCTATGAATATCAGTGGAAGACCGCTAACGTTAACATTAATGAGCTTGGAAACCACAACAATTTATTACTAGTATATCTGTAGTTACAGTCCCTGCATTGTAAAATGTAAATTAGACGTGAGAGGAGTGAACATTTAGACATAGAGAAAAAGTATCAAACGTAGCTTGTGCAAAACGTAGCTTGTGCATAAAAGTTAGCTTTTCTTTTACACGTGTGTGAAATCCAATGACGCCAAGTGTGCGCTTCAGACTGTCGTTCAGCCGCAGCAGAGTTACATAATGGATTTAAATCACTAAATAGTAGGTTTTAGAAGGCAGGCAGCAACTGATGATTGAAAATGGTTTGATGTAGCTTGATGGAAATAATTTTAAAAGTGCAGGTAAAGGGATAAGCAAGCTGACATTGTAATTATAAGGTAGCTTATAAGGCAATTGGGACTAATTATTACACACGCACACTCAAACATTTAAGAGTGACCTTTATCTTGTTTAATGATAATACAAATGATGATGACAGTAATAATGTCATCATTATTTTTTGTAATTGTTAAGTCTTAGCAGGTTATATTTATGAAACTTGTTGTTATTGTGTTTTTGTTCAAAAAACTAAGTTTCATTCTATTTTTATACATTTTATTTATCAGAACTTTAATATATTTCGATGTTCCTCTGTTCCACTGTGACAATATTATTTAAAAATAAACAAGTTTGTTTCTGAAATGCATTATCATATTATTTTAGTCAATACTCATAAATAACTACAAATAACTAATGTTAGGGAAATCTGTTAATGTTTTGTTGCGCGTTTCTGAAAAAAAAAATATATATATCGGCCGATATATCGGAATATCGGATTTTTAAATCAACAAATATTTGTATCGGTATCGGCCTTCAAAATCCTTTATCGGTCGGGCTCTAATTTGCAAACGGTGCATAGCCTAAACAGCTCCATCACCAATTTACAGAAACTGCAAACTGTGTTTCCTTTTTTTACGTTCTGTTTTCCCAACTTAAATTGCATGGCAAAGTCGGTGCTTTTTTTCTGACCCTTTAGCGTAATTTGTGGTGCACACAACTAATGGCGGCCTTAAATTGTACGATTTTGGTCTGTTTTCACAGTCGGCGACTAAATTTCCAAAGTCGGACAGAAATCATGGGAGTTGTACTGGAATCGCGGCGCGCTCCCGTCAACTAGATCGTTAAGTGTAAAGTGCGCCACATACTCGACGCACCCGACCTGTAGCGCGACAATGTGACGTCACAGAAGCGCCGTAACCATTTATACTCGCGCGTGGTGGTTACAACACTAGTTGCAATATTCTCCTGAACAGAGGTGTCGCTGTTGTGAAAAGATTAACGTTAACTACGTTACACAGCAGAAGAAGCTGCAGTAAGAAACACGGTTGTGGCTAGATGGGATACAGCTAACAACGGAAGTCACGTAACAGATAGTGAAATCTCCATAGAAATAAACAGTATCAGGACAGGAAGTAACCTAACCCTAATCCTAACCCTAACCCTTAGCTGTATCCCTTCTAGACACCACTAAGAAACACTAGTAGCTATCTTCTGTGATGATGGTGCTTCAGACTTTGGTTTTCTACTATTCACAACCACCATCATCATTATCATCTAGTTTCCAAGGTGTGTGCACAGGTAGATAGATAGATAGATAGATAGATGGATATAGATAGATACTTTAGTCATCCCGAGGGAAATTTTAATAATTTAAACAGTTTAGTTAGCTGGCTAGCTAGCTAGCAGCTGGCTGAGTTTGTGTAATTTCCTGAAGTGGAAAGAGATTTTGTTCAGGCCTTAATAGATATCCTTTGTTTGAAAATAAATCGTTTCTATTCTTTCCTCTTAATTCCATGTGTTGCAACTCTCACTGGTAACTTTGTTAACTAATCCAGCAAACTATTAAAAATTCACGACTGTAACAAAACACTGCAACTCTCGCTTGCCCTCGAACTAGTCCATCTTCCTGTTTCTGCCTTGTCGCGCTCGTCTGAAAAAAAATGAGTGGTGCGCTACCGTGTGCTACACGGCCAAAACCCTGGCGTGCCAGAGAGATCTACGTCATTTTGACGTCACATTGTCGCGCTACCGGTCGGGTGCATCAGGTATGTAGAAGCCTTAAGGTGCCCCTCTTAGCGGTTTTAAGTCAGTCGGAGTCAGTCCTTTTCTAGTTTTGCCGTTACGACAATATCAAACATGTTTGATATTATCGCAAGTCTTTCTAGTCGTGGCTCATGCAAATAGTGACGTGAACTATGAAAACCAATAGTGACCTCTCTCCAACACCAAACAGGAAGGGCGAAAGCTGTAGCCTATATGATTATTTGTTATTATGACCGCCGCGCAGCGAAGCGGCGGTCATATAGGTTTAGTCAGATTTCTTTTTTTTCCTTTTTCCTTTTTCGCAGGGCCAAATTTCCGTCAAGGATTCCCGGGACACTGAAAGACCGGGGTACACGAAACTTGGTGGGCATGTAACCCCACATGGATAGCATGGAACCATCGTTTTTCATTTTGATCTGTAGCCCCCCCACAGTTTTCTGTGAATATCTCGAGAACCGTAGGGTTTAGGAGGACCATTTTTTTGTATGTTGATCTCAAGGTGCCATGTCAACCCATTCCATAACCACTCATTTCATGTATAGCGCCACCTAGTTGAACACAAAAAAAGTAAAAATGAGGTGTTGTAATCGCAGGTATCTGTGACAACATACTCAAAACTGCACGAAATTGGAAGTGTAGGATCATTATGACACCCTCTGAATGCACGCCAAGTTTCGTGGAATTCCGTTCATGGGGGGCCACACAATAAATTAATTTATGTTACTATACACCAACTGGCCTGTAGGTGGCCGGAGACAGTTTTCTGTGAATATCTCGAGAACCGTAGGGCCTAGGAGGACCACCTTTTTTATGTATGTTGGTCTTAAGGGGGCATGTCAACTCATCCCATTACCACTTATTTCATGTATAGGGCCACCTAGTTAAAAATTAAAAAGCAAAAAATTAGGTGTTTTCATCACAATATCTCTGGCTGACATGGTCAAAACTGCACGAAATTGAAAGTGTAGGATCATTATGACACCCTCCGAAAGCATGCCAAGTTTTGTGAACTTTCGTTCATGGGGGGCCTTACAATAAAATAATTTATGTGTACATTTAGTGACCGTACACCAACAGAGTTTTCTGTGAATATCTTGAGAACCGTAGGGCCTAGGATGACCAATTTTTTGCGTATGTTTGCCTCCAGGGGTCATGTTAACCCATTCTATATGCACACATGTGCATAAACAGATACACACGCACACACATACATTCACAGTAATCATACGTATGACACATACTCACACAGTAGACATATGTACACATGCATGCACATGCACAAACACAGGCACATGAGTGTGCATAATGCAATTTAGTGAGACAGTTAGAATATTGTCTTTAGAAACTTGTCTTTAGATGTGAGAGGGTCTGAGACTGTAGTCTTTCAAAAATCTTTTCCAAATCTTTGCAAATCTTTCCAAAATCTGTCAGTGTAAGGAGGGCTTAAATTGTATTAGAAAATAGGCGGTTACACTTTACTTAATAGTATCGACATAAGAGTGACATGACACTGTCATGAATGTGTCTTTCGAGTTACAGAGATTTGAATGTTGTTTTTTCTTTGAGCCGGTTATTTATAATTATTTTATGTGTTTACTGAACAAAGATTATAGAAATTAAACACCACTTTTCCATCAGAAACATATTTGTAAAAAGCATAGCTAGAATGATATAGAACATCGGAATATAGAATCAAAATGAACATTTTCATCAGCATCACAGGAACAGTAGTGTAGCTCAACATGTAGTGTAGCTCAACAGGTAGCAATGCACAATATGACGCAGGAGACCGGGGTTCGATTCCTGGTCACTGCAGCAATTTTGAAGGTGCATTTCTCACAGCTAAACCAAGCTAGATAGATACAGTATATAGAGAGATAGAAGGTTGGGCTTGTGGAACTATAGGCTACATGGTCCTCGCTTTAGATTGGGGGGCTGCAAAATGTACTACAAGTAGGTAAGAAAGATCTTATAAGCGTATTAGTTATCCACCTCTTTGTCTTATACACCATTAACAAGCATTAATAAGCACTTACAACTGTTAACAAATATGCTTGTAAGTAACTTAAAAGGCTGCTTATTAACACTTACAAGCTGCATGTTAACAGTTAGTTAATGTTATTAAAGGATAACAACAGTTAACTAACTGTTAGTAATGAATTGTTAACTGCTTATTATGCACTGTTAATACCTAATAAGCACATGTTATTCTAAAGCGTTACCGAAATTTCTATAGTAACCAATCATCCCCAAGAAACGCATCAACTCCTTTGTAGTCAGAGGAGAAAACTTATCTATAGCCAAAACTTTGGCTCTCACCAGTCGCACCTGACCTTGCCCGACCACCTTGTAACTTGGGCAAACTCGCATTTTGCAAGGTTCACTGTTAGATTTGCTGCCACCAACCTCTCAAAGAGTGCACGAATGCGAGCCAGATGTTGCTGCCAGGTGTCGGCTTAGGACACCACATCATCAAGATAAACTGCGCACCCCTCCAACCCAGCAAGGACTCTATTCATGAGTCGCTGAAAAGTGGAGGGAGCTCATCCTGCTATATGAATAAAGTCCAGACGGAGTAATAAAAGAGGAGATTTCTTGCGCTCGAGGTGTAAGTGGTACTTGATAGTAACCTTTCAACAAATCAAATTTACTAACAAAACGTGCAGCACCAACCTGGTCCACACAGTCTTCTATTCGGGTTAATGGGGGGTCTGCTTTTGTCACCATGTTCACTTTCCTGTAATCAGTACAAAACCTAAAGGTGTTATCAGGTTTTTTGACCAGCAAGCATGGTGACACCCAGCTTGAGTAAGATGGCTTAGCCAACCCATTATCTAGAAGGTACTGGACACTGGCCTCCAAACTTTTCTGTTTATCTGGCGCAACACGATAAAATATCTGCCGAATAGGCTGTGCGTCTCCGACGTCTATGTCGTGCTCTATTGGACTAGTACAGGTTAGTGTGTCTATGTCGTGCTCTATTGGACTAGAACAGTAGTAGTGTTAGTACGGGTTGGTGTGTCTATGTCGTGCTCTATTGGACTAGTACGGGTTAGTGTGTCTGAAAATAAAGAAGACAACTCAAAAATTAACTGTTCACGCTGTCCCCCCTCCAAATAACCCAAAAGGCTGCCCAACTCCGCCAGCGTCTCTGTATTGTTTAAACGCGCCTGTAGGACTGCGTCATCAGGACCCTGAACCCTGAGATGTGTCCGCTGCCTGCCCGATAACCGCTAGGTTTCATCTCAGCCTTATCACCCCCTACTGGAGATGTTGGAGAATAATAGGGCCTGAGCAGATTGATGTGACATAGTTGAGTTGATCTCCTACGCTCAGGAGTAGACACCAAATAATTGAGTTCCGAATCTCGCCGCACAACAGAATAAGGACCAGAGTACTTGGCCCCAAAAGGCGAACCTGGTATGGGCAGTAATGCTACCACTTGATCGCGAAACCCATTTGTATACTCAGCCAAGCTTTCAGGTGGCTCCGAATTATCCAAATCACTGCTCAGCACAGACAAAGACGAACGCACCTTGGGAGCAAAAACCAACTCGTTCGGGCTAAAACCCGTACTTTCCTGCACGACCCCTCTTTAGGGATGCCACACGTTCTGGTTCTCCCGGGATTGTTCTCTTTTTTTAATGTCTGAAATAATCTTTCCCGGGACACCAAATGTCCCGGTTTTTTGGTGCAAAGGCACTTCTATTTTTTTTTTAAGTAGGCCCATTCCCTAGTTTCACTTGTAATAAAATCTACGTTCTGCTGCTCATACAATCCTACCATTTTTCTTACGTTATCTGTCGGAGGCAGGCATACACTTATTTGATTGGTTAATGCAGACCTGCAAAACGAAAGTTTACCTTAACCATCAGCATCACCTAGCAACTACTGCCACGCGCAACAGGTCCAAGAGAGTGAGTGAGCGCTGGTGGGCTACAGATTGGAGACTAGTAAAAAAATACATTTAGGTTCGATTTAGTTTGCTAAAATGGGGGGCGAGACGGACGAGGAGGATGTACAATCAAATTCAGGGCCAGCGGCGAAGAAAAAGAAACACACAGTATACAACGCCGACTGGGTGAAAAGTGGTAACTTCTCGGAGTGGGTAAGGCCTAGGTGATCCGTTCTCTGCCACTTGTATTTTGTGCCCAGCCAAAATTGTGGTCAAGCATGAAGCGAGATTCACTCGTGACACCCACGAGAAAACAAAGAAGTACCAGACTGCTATGTTAAATAAGAGAAAAAATCGAGCCATCGCTTCTTTTAGGACAAAAAAGGGGTCCCCGGAGGAAGACAGGATAGCAGTGGCAGAGCTCAGTAGTGTTTATCACGGAGTGCTTCATGTTACCTATCTACGGATTGCGACATTAAGCTCAATACCACATTTTTTAATGACTCCTGTATAGCACCAAAAGTGGCGTGTGGACGCACTAAAAGCGAGGCTTTAGTTCAAAATGTTCTAGCCCCCTACAGTCACAGAGCTGAAGAATACCCCGTACTTTTCTGTTTGTTCAGACGCATCAAATTCAGGCAATGTTAAAGTGTACCCCTACACAGTGCAATATTTTCATGTAGATGAGGGTGTTAAATACGGGCTATTGGAATTTTACGAGGACCCCCATGAAACAAGTAGAGCCATTTACGAACAAATAGTTGACATCACAGAATCAAGTGGCCTCAGTGTCAGAAAAATCAGTGCATACGGTGCTGACAATGCCTCTGTCAATCATGGCAAGCATAATTCTGTTTTTCAAAAACTGAAAGAAGTTAGCCCGCATATCGTAAAAGCTAACTGCAAATGTCACTTGATTCACAACACCTTGAAACATGCAAACAGGATTCTAAGCGCGGAAGGCTATGATGTGGAGTGCATCATTCTAAAAATGTACAATGAGTTCTCTTGCTCTGCCAAGAAGGTAGAGTCTCTGAAGGAGTCTTGCGAATTCAATTCAGTACAAAAGAGATTCTGAGGCATGTACCAACCAGGTGGTTATCCTTATTGCCCGCAATCCAACGAGTCTTAGAATGTTGGCCTGCCCTGAAATGCTATTTTTTGTCATTGGAAAAAAGAGAGATTGCCCTGTCATTGTCTGGAGGGCTTTGTGCTCAGGTGGTGATGATGCAGCAGACAGCAGTGATGACGTGGCCGTGTCTGAGTGTGTTCTGTTGCTTATGCATAATGTCATGCAGGAATTGCGCAATTCGGAAGTTGGAAAATGAGAGTGTTAGTTTACTGGATGTTAATGAAGTGATGAACCGACTGTGCAGCCAATTAATCTTGCGTCGCACTGACCAGTTTTATGGTAGTAAGACGAAACAGGCATACAGACAACTGAGCGCAAGAGAGCAAACAGAGTTTGTCAGATTGGCCGATGGGTTCTTTGAAAAGGGCATCATGTACCTAGAGGATAGCTTTGATTTTGATGACCCATTAATATGTTACTCCAGCTGTCTTCAACTGTGCGCTCCCATCGAATGGAACGCGTTGGAGAAATTAGTTGACTAAGTGGCTCTGGGAGGCGTTGATATTGATAAGCTCTACCAAGACTACACTGTACTAAACAGTGTTTTTGAAAGTATACCAGAAGAGCTGGCCCCTGATAAAAAATGGGCATTCTTTTTCAAAAGCGAGAGAACAGCAACAGAATTGCTTAAAGTGGTGTCTTTCGTTTTGTCTATACCTGTCAGTAACGCATATGCCGAACGTGTCTTTAGTCACATGGAGGATGTCTGGTCAGACAAAAGAAATAGGTTGGCAGTAGGTTTGGTGAAAGCTGAACTGCAGGTCAGACTGAACTTTAAGTTATCCTGCATGGAGTTTAAACATTTCATCAAGGGACACCAGGACCTTCTGAAAGCAGCTAAAATGGACGAGAAATACAGATGGAGAAAGAGGTGAGAAATGTCGGTGTTCAGTTGCCGAAATGGATATAATATTAATAAAACATAGGCTAAATAAATGGAAAAAATGAAAAAAAAAATTGTTTTAAAAAAATCCGTATAGGAAGGAACTGCAGCAAGGAAGGGAGACGGAGTCCAGGGTGAGTGTGTGTGCAGCGAGTGCGTCAGCGAGTGCACCCGGACAAATAAAGGTAAGACATAGGCCTCCTTAGGCTACCTAAATACCCCAAAATAGGTAAATCTACAGTCATAACTTATAACTGTTCACCTTGTAGCCTACATTTCTGTTTAAGTCAGATCTAGTATTATTTGTTGAATCTGTAGCCTATTATATCGTTTGATAGGTCTGGTTGTTGCTGAATGGATCCCAAATGGCTGAAGAGGACTGAAGGATCTTATTGGTTTTTGTTGACACAACCAAAAAAAGATTATTTATTTATGTTAACATCTGTTCTTATATACTGGGCCTATATGTATGTTACATTTTATCTTCTTCTTGTTTTTCTGGCATAAAAACAGATTCTGCATGGGGTAGGCTATTATCTAGATAGGCCTACAATTCTTGTAACCAGTAGGCCCAATCCTTGCTGCAATTCTGTTTTTTAGAGATAGGGATGGTTGTAGATTTGAATTACATATCCTCTGTCTGTTCCATGCAATGTTCTTTGCTAAATTAAAAAGCTACCCTAGGCCTACAGTATAGGCCTAAATGTAGGCTATAATGTAGGTTATATTTATTTCTTGTTGTTTTATTTTTTATTTTATCATACCGTAAAACTCCAAATAATAGCCCGGGCTTTTATTTTCCCAAATCGCCAAACTGCACAGGCTAGTATTAGAGACAGGCGTCTATATGAGACAGGCCTTTAATTCCCTTTACACAAAACTTTTCCTCTGCAAAGATGGAAAATATTATCTAATTAATTATTTCATCTTATGTCTACCTATATGACTAGGCTATCTGATGACAATTACGGATCATCATTCATTTAGTGTTGAGATTTTGTTCATTGTGAGATACAGTAAGATCCAAATAGCTGGATAGCCAGAACAGATGAAACACGTTTTAATTAAACGTAATCTACAAAGAGATCGTATCACACTGAAAGCTCATATTTTGTCACTAGCAAATAGCCTATATCGTTCCTTTGTCAAATACAGTTGCATTATCAGCCCTGACCAAAACTGTTCAGGAATTATTTATGCAAAAGTGGAACGTGCTTAATGTTTCATTCTCCCTCCTTTTCAGCACGAATGAAACAGCATGAGAGAGCATGAACCATATTGTTTGTCCCGTTTTGTATTTGCCAAATTTGACAACAGTCTACATTCAAATCATAGCCTAGCCTACTTCCAGGCTCGCAGGAACATATTTTTGACCAGGGGTGCTGAATAACAAAATAATCATGGATGTCCGACGATTTCTCCCCCAGATTCGAATTTAGACAGCTAAATACGCCATTTCACCGCCGTGTATGAGTAGGTCTAAGAGTGAGAAGTTTTATAATGCCCTGGGCAGCCACATTCCACTGCAACTATGCGCAGGACTTGCCACTCCGACTCAATAAAAACTGCGCGCACACTTAACCTATTTCAGTAGGTTATATAGCCAGAGAATGTCCGTAGACGGGCTCTGATATAGCCTAGTCTAAGGTAAATTCCTTTTCTGACTTCTTTCTCTTTATCGCCATGGCATTTAGAATAAAGAAACCGTTCTGGTTTTGTTGCCAGCATAAAAACAAGCTTACCATCGGCCTATCCGCAAATTTTAAACACAAGGGATGAATTGAACGATGACGAAGTCGGACATATAGGCATAGTTCATATTGGAAAAAAAGTTATACAATTTGGAACTCTAGCTTTTCCCCACCGCAGTCTTTTAATGCCATCTAATCATAACGTGCGCAGTCTGCGCCATATTTGAGCCCAAATCACACCCAAGATTCGCAACGAGATGAGCAGCAACTTCATGCAACATTCTAAAACCTTGCAACTGTGACCAGACATGTGAATGCTTTGCGACGGCTTGTACTGACGTGCAACATCTAATTCACACTGCTGTAACCTCCTTTCTGTAACGGTTTTGTGTCATTGCGAATCTTTAAACAGACGATCTGACGGGTTTTAGAACATTAAATACAACCCAAAACTAAAAAACAGACCAGGCCTCTACTGGAGACCGCCCTTTAACCCAAACCTGTAGCCACGCCAGGCGTTTAAAAGAGACAGGCGTCTCTTAGGGACTCGGCGATTATTTGAAGTTTTACGGTATTTATTTCTTAACTTATTTTTAATTTGTGCCTAGAAATATAATAAATAAACAAACAAACAAATATATAATAGCATTGTATTTATTATTACACTAATGCCACTGGTAGCCTATCCCACACGCACACCAATCACCCACCCAGTCAACCATTTCACTATGAGACCGTGGTGCTGGCAACTCTGGAATAAACAATTTTACACTTGTCTTAGACACATCAGATGGCTTCTCTGACTGTGCCCGACTCATTGCACAGGCAATGAACACCTCTGGAAAGTCTTGTAGACACTTGTTAGACTCAGCCGATGGAATACCGTCTGTTCTAACTACGGGAGGTGGTGGTGACCCTTCAGGCCACACACGGCCCCCACCCAAATTATGCCCCAAAATGATTTCAACACCATTTATTGGCAGAGATGGACGCACAGCAATTTTTACTTCTCCATTCAAAAACCCTGACGACAACTGAATCTTATGCAATGGCACGGAAAATGGTTGAAGACCAATTCCACGAATTAAAACAACATTCCCGTTCGTGTTTGAAGCTGAAGAGAAAGGCAGAACAGATTCACAAATCAAAGACTCTGATTATTATCCCGCAGAATTTTAACTGGGACTCGCTGAGCGTTGCCAACCAGTGAGATGGATCCCCCCGTGATAAACGAGTATAATCGACGACATCAGACACTTCCGTTTTATCACCGTCTACCTTCTCAACTAGTGCATTCGGCTGCTCACAATCCGGTGCAGTTAACAGAGCCAACTTTGATCTAACCCCGTCTTGTAATTGCATGGCAGAAACACTCGAAGCGCAGCCTGCCGATTTGCTACCCCCCACTTTACCCTTATTATGAGCGCTCAACATTGGACATTCTTTGCTCCCGCAGATGATTTTTGTGCATCGATTTTTGAGCGGCCGTCCTAACCTCATGCTCGTTTACATAAGTGGCAATTCGCTCTGGCAAGATGTTTTTAAACTGCTCTAAAATGACCAACTCACACAATTCATCAAAGTCGTCAATTCCTTCAGCCGCACGCCAGCGATGGAAAAAACTACTGAGTTCTCTAGCTACCTCAGCATGGGTTTGTCTTTCAGTCTTCTTCCAATTACGAAAACATTGCCGATAGGCTTCTGGAATCAATTCGTAGCATTTTAAAACTGCATCTTTGACACTCTGATATTTCTTTCTCTCTCTAGTGGGCAACGCAACAAATGCCTCCTGCGCTTTCCCAACCAACACAGTCTGCAAAAGCAAAGTTTTATCCTCGTCATCCCACTCCCGATCAGAGGCAACATTTTCAAATAGGGAGAAAAATACATCAGGATCACGTTCATTGAATTTGGAAAGGAACTTTATCATACCAGCTAAACCGGAGTTCCCACCACTGCTACTGGAGGAAATGTTCCCTTCGGCTACCAGTTTGAGTCTGATACGATGTATCTCCTTATCCTGCTCTTGAAGTTTAAGTTTCTCCATCTCCAATAAACAATCTTTTTCCCTCTCTTGTGCCTCTAATTTCCTATGTTCTAGTTGCATTTGCAACAGCTCTTTCTGCTGCTCGAACGTCAATCCACTATCAGGAGACGGCATGCTAGATTTCGTGGGTAAAACTGGAAACGATGGTACTGTAGTGTCTATTGGTGTACCCCCAGGCAACACTTGTTTGTCCTTTAAATGTTCACAAATAAAATTCACTAGTTGCTCTTTTTTAGCAGATTTTGACAGTGTCACCTCAATCATGTAGTGATCAGCCACATTAAACAATCGCTCTTTCGTCAAGGCCAACAACAAACTCTCAGACGGAGCGCTCAAAAAGTCATCCAACGTGCTCATAATTTAGCACTTAATCAACACTTCAACAATGTATCAGATCGGTCTCAAAGCCCCCAACTCAAACTAAAGATCGGCCTTCCAGATTATCCAACCAAAAAAAAACTATGCGAAGTGGAAACAGCTCTTGCAACAGGACAAATCAATCACAAGCTTCCCCGTACCTAAACATTTGCCCCCCGATATTTTAACCTATTGTGTGTCCAAGTGTCCAAGAACCAAGCTTTTTACTCACCAATACCGCTGGAGTCGTACTGTCCCGACCTTCGGCCAATTTAGTCGTTTCTCCACGGCGATGTCCTCGGTCCAGACACCAGTGACACTCCAGCCTAATCCCCAGCGCAAAAACGCTCTAAAACAGGGTTAAACGATCGCTCCAAAATTCATTATCCTGCTACGCAAGCTGCAATACACTTCACTAAACAATATGGTTGGAACCAAAGCTCTAAACTGCAATGCAACTACACACAAAAGCCAAAAACAAAACCTACACAATACAATCCATGTGGATCTCTCCCCTCTAAACATTCGGCCCAGCAAAGATAGGCCCAAATTACGTACGTCAACTGGCCGCGTTCGCCATGTACGCAGCACTACTTTACCCGCACTAGGCTCCCCTATAGCCGCCAGTAGCCTACTTTTCAAAATCGGCGGCGAGTCCCCATATGTCGCGACCACTAGGCTCGGAGTGAGCACGACATGAAGCGGAGACCACACCAAAGTATATTTTAAACGTGCTTTCATCCATGTGCGGTATTTTCGTACATGCTATGTTTTAAGGTGCATGTAACGTCTAAAACATGCAGTAACTTCTTAGTACACCTGACTCATTTCCCTTGACACTCCCATAAATACCATGCCATACATTGCTCCTGTGGGTGGCAGAAAGTGCCATGTTTCATTGCGCAAATAGTGAGCAAATAATGTCCGAAATGGGTGGTAATGCTTTGCATCTGTCCCTGTTAACTCAGCAAGGTTGACTTTCTTTGAAGACAGGTGGATGACTTCCTCTGAACTGCATCTGAGGAGGATATATAGATGACGTTCTCCTGCCTCTTCTTTTCTTCAGGCATTAAGGATAGTCTTTGAGTACAGTGTGCTCACTGTCTCTATTCCTACGGTATAAAACACAAATACAGAGTGAAAAAGGGGGAAACTGAAGCAGACAGAAGAAGAGCAGGTGTACAAGGCCTGAGATCCCCGAGTGAGCTGTACCAGATCGATTTCTCCGCCTCGTGAAATACATCTCATATCCAGCGAGCAAGCGGCTCAACACTGGTGCTGTGTTCCCGTACACAGGGGAGTGCAGCGACACAACAGCCCTGCTGCCCGATACAGAACAGTCATCCAGAACCGTGCCGTTGCATTCGCTGACTTCTCCAGACATCTCTAATCAAAACAGATCGGCTGGGGAAAAGCCTAGTTTTCAATTTAATAATGGCAGAAGTAGGCTACCTCTTCTTATTTGAGATGATGGCGGAAGTGGGTTTGTCTAAATGTCCAGTCTAATAAGTGAAGCATGACCCCTGCTACCAGGCCCATGTCTATGCGTTCATTTGTGTTTATCTAATATCCGGACCCACAGTAGGTTTACTTCATAGTGTCATCAGTGGAAAATCACAGTGGCTTTGGTGTTGTACACTGTCATACCATGTGATATTTCTGTGTTCTATGGACTATATCATGTGATATTTATGTGTTCTATGGAC
Organism: Alosa pseudoharengus; assembly: GCF_046254945.1. Classification (NCBI taxonomy): domain Eukaryota; kingdom Metazoa; phylum Chordata; class Actinopteri; order Clupeiformes; family Clupeidae; genus Alosa; species Alosa pseudoharengus. The sequence goes on along the minus strand of NW_027468630.1, from coordinate 632,288 downwards.
TATAAAAGAAAGGCCCTTGCACAAAGAGTACTGTAAGAAATGTGAATCTATTTTAAATGAGCTTTATTGAAACGTAAAAGCCTCTCTCTCTCTCTCTCTCTCACACACACACACAGACACAGATAGACACCAACCAACAACCCCCCCCCCCAAAGATTTGACATTTTGATTAATAATCAAATTTTGTTTCCCTTACACGTTGTTGTCATACTTACCTTCAATGACGTAAGAATGTATCCTTTTTATTATTTATGCAATTTCCATTCCATTAAAGTAAAAAAAGTGCCCACGTAATGGACTGCCGCTATACTGCCATATCAATCAAACTTTCATTGTTGGGTACAGTGGTGCATGGAGTGCAAGGTAACTTGCTTTGAGATAGAGTATGCAGACGAAAATGAGGGCAATTTCCTCACCTTAAATGGAAAGTTCTGTCGAGCACGGGAGTGATCTACCATCAATCACAGAAAAATTCTCCTGAGCTTCAAGAAAAAGGCGCCCCCCAAAAATTGGGAGCAGTCAATTATTTGGGCATATCCCAGAGTGACTAATGACATATGAGAAAAAAAAAACATTCAAAAGCAATGCAAGGAATGTAACTTCAGCTGCATATAACCCTTATGAAATCATTAAATAACAAAAAAAGAATAATCTACATTTGAATTACTAATTTATCTGTGGTTTTGTCTGACACTGACAACTAAAGACCCCCTCTTTGTCATTCTGTCATTTCTCTGTTATTTACTCTGACTTTTGAAACCTGTCTCAACTCCTTTTTCTCAGTTTATTTCCTCCTCTCTCTATCGCTCTCTCTTGGGTGTGCACATGTGGCTGTTTCCCCGTTTCCCGCCATGACAGTGATATTTCTCAGAGGCAGGGAAAATAACTCCAAACTATTTTAGATTAACTCTAAATAAATCAGCATTCAGAGAAATAAACACACCATTCTAGTGAGTAATGTCTGCAGAGTGGAAACATTAACTATTACACTCCAGGAAGGCTTGACAAAACTATCAGATAACGTTGTAAGAAACACATACATGGATGCATCTACAAGACTCTTACACATTTTTTTAAATATAGTTCTGAAAATCACAAACTAACCTGACAGAACCTAAAACAGTCTTAAGGACCAGCTTGAACTAAGTTAGCTAACAAGCCTTACACAGAAATTGTAAGCCACATATCATCTTTGCATGCAGTGGATACTTCCAGTGATACATGAAAAACATAACTAACACTATTCAATAACTTACATAATAAGGTTATATAAGCAACATGTTCATGCAAATAGTAAATAATTCAAACAATGTCCATGCCTCCCTCGTGCATTTAGGGGCAAATTAGTAAACAGTTTGCTGCTTTGGGACGTAGGTCTGCTTGGGATCTTACTAAGCCGAGTGAGGAGGCTGTTCAGAGGGATGGCTATTCTCGGGCATCGGGCACCGGGCACCCCCCCCCCCCCCCCATCATTATTCCCTGGCCGTGCTGCTCTAAAGCCCCATGATCCTCAGATACTGGTCCCTGGAGGACGGGCCTAATGTGTTCCCATTCCCCCAGCCCCTGATGCTAATGGGCTCCTTCTCACCGGCGCGCGCTCTCTGGGTCTACCGCATCACGCCGCAGCCGCAGCCAGACACTTTCAAATTCAATTTCAACTTGTGATGGGAAAGCCCTCCTCCATCTCCTCCCCTTTTTTCTCTCTCTGTCTTTCTTTCTTTCTCTCTCTCTCACGTTCTCTCTCTTTCTCTCTCTCTCCCCCACCCTGTCTCTTTCATTTGTCTGCTAGCCTTTCTCTTTCGTTCTCTGTGTCTCCTCATCGATATCCTCCACCTCTCTCGCTCGCTCTTGCTTTCTCTCCCTCTTAACCTCATGATGAGTAGATGTGTCATATTGGACACTGACTGTATGGACCCTTTCAGAGTTTCACTAGTGATTAAAGTTTCATTCAGGTAAAGGCTCTCTTTCAGTCAGGTTCAATGCAGATGATGTCTTCTAAAATGGAGACTAAAGTCAGCTAAGAGAATATCCACTGAGGATATGCCAAGAGTATATTTTGGCCCTCTAAGAGCACTCACAATCCAGTGACATTTATGTTAGGCACATCTGGCTGCAGCTTTCTGAAGTTCCTCTTCAAAGGCGCTGGGTGGATCTTCTGACTTTGACATAACAGGAAATCCACAAAGCCGACTTAGATGGTGAGAGACGAGGCAGAGAGAGAGAGAGAGAGAGAGAGAGAGAGAATGGCGATCTTCTAAGATTTCTCTGCCACTACTGTTATTAACCCCCCCCCCCCCCCCACACACACACACACACACACACACACACACACACACACACATTTCCTTTACCATCACAGGAGGTGTTTTTAGTTTTTGTTTACTATATGTGCATTTCTAGTTGATTTCTTTTTTCAGCCTGAGATGACAGATTTATTGCATCCCTCTCTAAACTTGAACTTGCACAACAGCTGGAAAAGGAAATGGCAGACGACACTTTTGAAATGAGGTGTGGATGTATTTGATGAAGCGAAATGTAGTCACATGGCTTTACCTCTCATTAAATATCCTTTCACTGCATTATCTCTACTGAGAAGACTATTGTAGAACAGCATTAATGATGGAGTTTCAGAATGGTCAAGGCCACAAAATGAATGAATCTATCATGAATTCTTGGTGACCAACATGATTTATAAGTAACGGTGGCTTATATGATTTATTTGTGAAGTTATCATATGATATAAGATTACTTCACACTTATTCCATCATTGACCAAGGTATGTACTGTACATCCCCAGTTGACCAGGGAACAAACTCACTCTTCCCCAAACTCCCCTGCCTTTCCCCTCAATTCCTGTCCCTCCCATTTTGGTGGCAGGGCTGTGCGCAGGCTGTTTTTACAGCGTATCCTGTTTTGTGTTTACAACAGCACTCTTCTTTAAACTCAGATTCACAAGATGTTGTAACGTGTTTACATATGTATATTAGTGCAACTATAAAAACATGCTGTTTAACAAAGCAATTAACACCAGTAAGTTATCTGTTAACTAACATTATGTTAATCACACATACCACACTTTTGCTTTACTGTTATAGACATATACTATGACATGCTATGTTGTTTCTCGTCAGTCTCACAATGTAATCTGACACATGTGCATAACCAAGCTGTACAAAACCTGAATACGTTTCTATTACATCTCATGTCACTTTTTATTATGGGATTGCATAATTGTCATGAAGCTAGTGTGGCTGTAGTTAATTGTTGTTATTTTGCTTTGATATTGTGCCAACTTAACAGTGATCAGTAAAGACAAACAAATAAATGGAACAATCTTATGTTTGGTCTGAAACACGAAGGTAAAGATGTTAGAAAATAGTTGCAAACGTATTTTGGCATCACTGCTTTACTGATGATTCCCCCACTCCCAACACAGACACAAACAGACACACACATATGCTCGTTCATGAGCAGGTAAACTTTAATTATATCATGTAATTTTGTGAAACTCCACAATCTGTCTTGATCCTCTGGGAACCAAACGTTACCCTAGGATTTTCTGCTAATGATTGCCTGTCAGAGATGCAGCTGTCTAGAATAAATTGTCAAGATCCTCCATCAACAGGAATTCCCCAAACGTCCAGAGTGAGCTAAAGAACATCTACAGATGTATGCTCTCCGTCTGGTTCCGTGTCTCAAGCTGTTCATCAGATGACCTTTGTGATCCTGGTTGAAATGGTTTTGAGGGAGTGGTTCATGTATATTATGAAAAATTGATTCTCTAAAGCCTGGTGTCTGATGGGCCTGGCCCCATGGCTCATAGATTAAGATGACACTAGGCTGGTTTGTGTCAGTAAATCCTCACTTTAATCAATCAATCAGATGTGGCTTTCCAGGTGACATCTTTGGCAAGATCAATAAGAGATGAATTGCAAATAACAAAACAATAATAAGAGGGAAAATAAAGAGATCTGCATCACTTACCTTTAAACCAAAAACATGTTACAACGAGTATTATAACAGATTGAGAAATGGTTTCATCCCTGTTCTTTTGATGTTTTTCCTCTTTGATTTGTTGACTATTATGAAGCTCACAACTGAAATTGGCAGTAGCTTCAACGACCTGTATTGTGATGACTTATTGTTTTATTTCTTCAATCTTTGTTTTGAACAGAAACTTACAGACTAAATTGAATGGTTCAGTCCCTTTCTTCTCATGAAGCCATTCTATTAGAAATGTTGTCTAAGGGACCCATTAGAAATGTCCCTAACTCACTTTCTGATCATCTTTGCACCTCAAACTCTCTCCTCATTTCCAGCAAACAAGGGAACTTCCCCAACCTCAGTTCTGAATACATTAGGCAGGTTGATATTTGGAGCCACTTGAAATTACACATGTATATTTTTCCCTTGCACAATGACAGGTCCATTATCAGGCTTTGATGAAGCCCTAAAATGTTTCTCACCTGATTTCCCCAGGGGATTTGGTGTCCCGAACAAGTACAGATTTGCAGACTGTGGGAGGAAAACAACATTCTCAAACTTCTTGTGATATATTGACACTGCACAATTCATAAATACATTGTGCATTATTGCATTTGATGCCCATAACTTCAACATGGCCATTTTCTCCACTGGTTATCTCAGATCATCCATCTCTTTGAAAGCTTCATTGTTGCCTTATTAGTGGTTAATTCCTGAAATTTGAAATGTCTAATCTTCAGTGATGGATTATAATGTAGCTTTGTCATATCCAATTTGGGTGGCCATATTTACTCCCAATGGCATGAACTACGTTTGAGAGTTATAGGATCAAAATTGTGTTTAGCGGGTGATACGACACTGCATGCTGTTGAAAGATAATCAGATGTCAACCTTAGTTAGCTCACAGATACTGCTGTTGGGGGAGATGCAGTTTTTGTCAGATCAGTTTCATAATAGGATTACCAAAAATGAGTTATTGTGTTTTCTCACATCCATATTTACCAGAGTAATTCAGCGGTGTTAACTTATATTGGAGTCAAGTTTGCCATCTGTGTCACCAAGTGTCATCAAACGTCAAATACCTTTCATACATAAAATAAGTATGTATATGAAACCTGAGATTGTACCAACATCTCCAACATCTGCTATACATTCTGGGATATAAAAACAAATGTATATTTTTGTTAAATATTCCATTCCGTGAAACCAAATTAAATGTAATGACTTAGGCATGAGCATTCTGTAAAATTCAGCTGGGAATCATCTCGGGGTGAAACAAGTGTGCTGCTTCATTACACTGAAACAGCTCTGGCAGGCAGAGCAGATTGCATTGGATAGTCCAGGCTGCACCTGGCTGGACTGTGAGGAATGTTTGCCAGAGCCCGATATGAAATAAAGAGTCAGAGGTTAAGCTCACGCCGGGCTTACAGAAACTCATTTCTCTTATCTTCCCTGGTCATGAACCAGGAGCAACGGCATTATCAAGGGCCTGTTGCTCCAGCAGAAAGCTGCATTAGCAGACAGAGTGCCCCATCAGAGATGTCCCCGATCACAGCGCTAATCTGGCCATTGTACTTATTGTTATCAGGCTCCACTGCTGTGTGCAGAACAAAGAGGAATATCTACCAATCCATAAATCATAACTTCAAACTCTGTGTTAGGTCACCACTTAAACTGCCTTTGAGGGTAAAAGCTTAAACGAGCTGCATAAGGGTGATGCCCTCCTTCATTCACACACCTTTCTATTCCCTTATACAGTAAAACATTTACTGGGTTCATATAATTGAATAAAAAAGACCCTTTATGGAATCTATTCCTCAAACATAGAGCTAATGGATGCTGTATTGCCTCTGAATATTTTTCACTCAGAGCTGAATCAGTGAGTGTATTCAGCAAAGCAAGGAGGAACACTGCAATGCACCCAGCTCAGTGAAGTGTATTAATTTACTTAAAAGCCATAATTATGAGTGGTAATTTCCTGGTCATTTCACAGATCCAACAATCCCTACCCACAGAGGCGTCCAAGTGAAAAAGTAAGACTGAGTAGTCACTCAGTTGCTGTGATGATGCAACATGGATGAATAGGTTTGACTTAGCGCACCATAAAGGATATGCCCCTGAAACAAACACATTGATCAATAAAGATAAACAAACTGCTGTTGCTAAGTAACCAACCAATAGGTAGCTCTGTCTAAAGCTGCATACCACCCATTTTTTGCCAAACATTTCACCACATCACACCGCAAGTAGGATGTGTAATACATGTAACATGCTCAGATGTCAAAAGGCCCCTGGTGTGTTTTGTCTTCTGATGAAATATGAGTATATTTATGTGCTGTTAGAAATGGCACCTTTTTTTCTTTCCTTCATTGTTTTAAAGGAAATGTGATATTTGAAATGTTCTAGTGTAGATAAATAGTCTTTCAAAATGGTGACTGCATACTGTGTTCAATCAATCAATCAATGTGGAGGATTTACATGTTTCCGAGACAACACGCTGTGCAGGGGGCTAAGACTTTCATCTCTGAGGATAATGTATGAAACAATATGTCTCAGATTTGTATTCTGGTCAGGTATGAACAAAAGTAAGCTGTTTCATGAGTCTCATTCCACCTATTCTCCTGTGAGAGTCTTTTTCCCTCTTTTTTTAAGTCTTCTCCTTCCGTGCTGAAAGCTTGGGTTGAAAGAGGAGCTTTGGAGTAAGCATGGGGGCCCCATGGGAGCGAATCCCTCCAGAATAGCTTCAAAAGGGGGCCACAGTACAAGAGTGTGCAGTGTAAAAGAAAACTATAATGATTAAAAGTGAAATGTTTGTTTGAAGATGATGTTATTTTGGAAAAGTATCATAAGAGGATTTTCCCAATGAAAAGCTGGCAATGGCAAACGCAAAGAAATATTTCTGGTCACATATCATATAGATAGGTCTTTTAATGTTGTTATTGAGTTCCTACATTAGTGTGTTACAATATCTGCATTGTGTCGAGAAAGTACGTGTCAATATCTGAGCAGAGAGACATCAAAAGTGAGCCAGAACCTCTGAAGCTTTATAAACTTCAAATACATGGCATTTAGCGCTAACGCTTCCCTTATCTTGGCCATGATCGACATTTTGATACAGAGAAGGTGTAATGTTCCAGCTTTTGGCCTTCTCCCCATTATGTATAGAAATGAGTGTCATATTGCTTTTATGCAACAGATCCATTACCAACTAATTTAGTTTTAAGATACATGTAGAACATTGGGCCTCATTCACCAATATCTCCCTATGAATTTTATTAACTGTGTTCTTAAGAAGGTCCAATGAAAACTCTTAAGCAGATGTACAAAGGTTCTTAACTGTGTTCTTAAGAAGGTCCGATGAAAACTCTTAAGCAGATGTACAAAGGTGTTCTTAAACCTCAGAATCGTTCGCAGTTTCGTTCTCATCATGCTGAATCCAATTTCTTCTTACATTGACAAAGCGTGGCAGTTATTAGTCTTAATTAGCATAGTAAACACCCTGTAAATCCCCATAAAAGGGCATGATACTGCAGGGCCATGTGCACTATGGGCAATTCCATGCAAAACTGACCCGACTTTGAATTCAAGTAATTTTTCCTCTACCAGAGGTCAGAATTTCAGAATATATCTGACGTTTCATGAAGTTTAGTGAGAAGCAAACTTGAAAAAATAATGCATGATGATGGAGCTAACTCAAAGACAGCAGTTTTTCTGTATTAACAAATAAGTTCAGTGTTTGTGCCCTTATATTTTGTAAAAGCTAGCAAGCACTATTAAAATAAAAAATAAAAACTTTTCTACCGATCTGCCAGCCACCTACTTTGCATTTTTCTCACTCAATGGTGGCGTTATTAAATCGCCATTAGTACAGGTTGAGTGGGGATGTCCTGTCCCTCCCCTTGTGATGACTCATGGAATGCTCAATGGAAAGGCGCTCGGCGTTTGATAACAAAACAACCCCCAATGTGGAATGGACAAACCCAAAATTTATTTGAGCTATTCGCCAGTGACCATGCGTTTTAGATCCCCAAGATAGGGAAGGCCCAGTGTGTTCCTTAATATGACTTAATGCCCAAAACAGTGACCAATCATCACCAAATCTCCTTCAGACATCTGATGTCTGAAAGAATATTTTGGGCATTTCAGCGTCCATGGGAAAAAGCTTAATGTATGATAATATCCATCATCATTGGATTCCAGTTTTTTGAGAGGTGAAAGTGTCCATAAGTGAAATATGGTGATGATTGCTAGCTGATAGCTGGACATTTTAAACACACTTACCCCAGCAGCTCTGAGGGATCTCCGCCTGGTCTCACATCCGAATGCTGGTCTCACATCTCAACCACTTGTTATTCGTTTGCAATTAAGCATTCCTTCAACGGCATGACTTTGCATAAATAATGGCTAATTGAATATAAATGGGATGTGATGGTATTTGATTATCTGTTTTTCATTTTCAGGAAAGATTATGCAAATGTGGGTTCTATTTGCATATCTCCATGTGCAGAAAAAGAAATGAAATGTCTGACTAGATTATTTCTGCCAACATTACAAGGCGAACTTCTTTAATCTCATGAATTCTGGATTCGTTTCACATTTTTGGCATGATGTTCCAAACAGGCGAGTGGAGGGAGGTCATTCAGAAAGAGGAAGCTTTTGTTTGCCTGAGCAGCAGAAAACAATGGGCCTAACAGAGTTTAAAGTGGCTTTGTTATTTTCCTTAAAGCTTCACTGATTCTTTGTATTTGTCAAAAGCGCTCAGTGTTGAAGAGCAGATACGCTGGTAGGCGGCAAAGCCAAGATGATGAAGAGTTTACTTGAGCTCTCTCACTCGCACACACACACACAGAGACACACAGCCTGGTCCACATAAACGGAAGAAATGAAAAGCCTATTATTGGACGGAATTGTGAATTACAGGTATGTCTGGCTCTCAGGCTGAACCTTTATCTTTAGTGCAATTTACACCAACACACAGTATTGCCCTGTATGCCTTTCCAGTATTGCCCTGTATGCCTTTCCAGTATTGCCCTGTATGCCTTTCCAGTATTGCCCTGTATTGCCCAGTATTGCCCTGTATTGCCCAGTATTGCCCTGTATTGCCCCGTATTGCCCAGTATTGCCCTGTATTGCCCAGTATTGCCCTGTATTGCCCTGTATTGCCCCGTATTGCCCAGTATTGCCCTGTATGCCAGTATTGCCCTGTATGCCAGTATTGCCCTGTATGCCAGTATTGCCCTGTATTGCCCAGTATTGCCCTGTATTGCCCTGTATGCCTTTCCAGTATTGCCCTCTGTGTCTCCAGCGCCATAGAGAAGAGAGATGACAGACATCATGGAAACCACATTGATAACTAGAAAGTGGAAAAAGAAACTGTCTTTGTGGTGTCTGGGAAGGCATTTTATGTGTTTGCACATAAACCTGGAACAAATATTTATTTTTCTATAAAAGTTGGGGTTAGCGTACGGCCATTTTTATCAAGCCCCCTTGACAAGGCAGTAGAGCACGGTCCCCTGTGGGCACTCACAGATCTGTTTTGTTAGCCATTGTGTTTTTCTTTCCCAGGCTATTATCGTATTACACTCGACGTGCGGTATAAACATAACCAGCGATCTATCAGAAGTGATTATTCACTGAAGCATCCTAGAAGAAGCCCTCAATGTGTGATTGAATTTAGCGGGCGGGTAAAAAAGTCATCCTTTCGATTAGTATCACAATCAATTGGGTCTGGATTACCATTGATCACCCAAAATGAACAGCTGCATCAATGTGGAGTTTGCCAAGGAATATTGAATTAAAAAGTGGAGTCAAAGTAGGAAAACATCCATAAGTATTGAATAAATCTCAGCTTCTGAAGTGTGTCATCAAATGAGTTTTAATTCAGTCCCCCGCTGAGGCACATGAGGCTGAAATGAAGAGACAGAGATTGATTGAGTAACAGGCAGACAGAAAGAGACAGACAAATGTAATGGAGTATCAGAGGAAAATGAAACGAAGCGAAGAGCGGAAAGGATAGAGAGACCATGTACGGCAAAGGGCTGAAGGACTATCTGTGACATAGTAAAGGGCTGAAGGACTATCTGTGACATAGTAAAGGGCTGAAGGACTATCTGTGACATAGTAAAGGTGCAGGTTTTTCAACATAAGTTCCGCAATAATTGAAGGTTCTAAAATTCTATGTTGAATTCAGTGAACCCAGATATTCTTTAGAACATTCATATCTCAACAGTGACGGTACAAGAGGCAGACCAGAAGCATGTTGCTGCACAGATGCTTCCATCATTTTGAACGACCCTGCACAGAGAAATGGACAGCAGCCCTTGAATCAAATAGAAACATCTTCTTCAATCTATTCCCCCACTCAACCTGGAAGCTAAACCAGCCATCTGAAAAGAACGGACAGATGTCATCGGAAACATGCCAACGACTGAATCAACTGGCCAAAGCACTCATTCTCCTGGATGAAAGCATATCGCAGAACAATGGAACATTAGATACCATCCTCCAGTGTGTCTCTTGATGCCTTTTGTCCCCAAGAGGGGTAAAGTAGAACTTTGCAAATGCTGATTGACTTGCTACTCAGTTCCCAGCAAAGTCACAGATTACATATAATTAGGAACCCTGAGGGGATATGCATCATCTTGGGTGACTGACAGAAGAGGCTTTGGAAAATAAAAGCCAGCGGCTTGTTTGCTGTGTTATTCCCCACTGCAAGCTAATTGGAACATGTTCAGCTTGAGGAGTTCAGGTTGTTTTCTGTTTGTTTGTTTGTTTGTTTGTGCTTTATGGTCATTTTGTCTAAAGGAATAAAAAGAAAACATGTTAACTGTCAACTCTCTTAATTTTTTGTTTGATATAGTTTTTTTCAAGCTTTTAATTGCCGTTTTAAGGTAGATATTGTGCTTGGTTGGATTGCTTTGATTTGACAACAAATAATGTGGAATCTCAGTACCATTTTGTATGTAAATTTCATGTGCAAGATTGTATTCTTAAAGATAACTTAAATCAGAGTAGAGCTTAAGAGATAAAAGATGAATTAGACCTATCTGTGTGTGTGTGTGTGTGTGTGTGTGTGTGTGTGTGTGTGTGTGTGTGTGTGTGTGTGCGTGCGTGCGCGTGTGTGTGTGTGTGTGGGTGTGTACCATAGAGTAGCTAAACACAATCGAAGTAATATCCTATAACAATATTCAAGCAATATTTGTCAGGGACCAAAAAAAGCTTATGGTGCCAGGGGAGCCGTGGTGTAAACGTGTTCTCAGTGGATGAATGTGATCCGCAGTGATTCCAGCCAAACCCCTCCTGAGAAGAAGCCATGCGCCACACTAAGTCATGCACCTCCCCGCCTGGTATTATGCTCACAGAGGGACGCCGCCGCCTGTAAGCTCACATTTTATTGCACTGCAGACTCTCTCACTCTCTCTCTCACTCTCTCTCTTTCTCTCTCTCTCTCTATCACATACACAGTTTCACTCTTTCTATCTCCGTAAGACACGAAATACAGTCTATTTTCCATTATCATTCTCCACAGACAATCATGCTAAATCAACTCCTACCTGCTGCTTCAGGTCTATTAAATCCCTTATTCATTATTTTAATGTGGATATTACTTGACATCAAGGACATCACAAAATGGCACATAAGAGACGTATGGAAGGGAATGGCCTTTGTGATTTAGACTTTGGATATTGAGTATATTGCTTCACTCAAGAAGAAAGTTCACTTTTGTTTTTTTTTGGCTTTTTAAAGTGGCACAAATTATTCATAATACATATTAGTGAAAATGCAAATGTAAAGATATAATATGAAACAAGAACAGTTATTATGACCGCCGCGCAGCGAAGCGTCGGTCATGTAGGTTTAGTCAGAATTTTTTTTTTTTTTTTTTTTCGCATGCCCAAATTTCCGTCAATGAGTCCTGGGACACTGAAAGACCGGGGTACACAAAACTTGGTGGGCATGTACCCCCACATGGATAGCATGGAACCGTCATTTTTCGTTTTGATCTGTAGCCCCCCCGCTGGACTGGACCCCCCGAAAGGAGGGTAGGGCAGACACAGTTCTCTGTGAATATCTTGAGAACTGTAGGGCCTAGGATGACCATTTTTTTCCGTATGTTTGCCTCCAGGGGTCATGTTAACCCATTTCATGTGCACACATGTGCACAAACAGATACACACACACACACATACATTCACAGTAATCATACGTATGACACATACTCACACAGTAGACATATGTACACTTGCATGCACAGGCACATACGCAGGCACACACACAAGCACACACACACACACACATAACATAAACATAACACAAACAATCAAGAATTTCTCAGAATTATGAACAGGCAAGATGGAGGTGGGGTTGTATAAAATTAATTTTACATGTGAAATCTATGAACTAATCATGTTTTGGTACTTGTTGTCTAGCAGATACCATTGAGAATTGAGTGTGGATAATGCAATTTAGTGAGACAGTTAGAATCATATAGGCCTTTCAGCGTGATTTCTTTTTGTGGAAAAAATGTGCTGGACTGGGCGGCGGTCATATTTTGTACCGCTCTGCGGTACATCTAGTTTTACTGTAATGTGGTTGATCATTAATGCATGCCTTTCTTTTGATTCAAATAACAGTTTAAATGATTCAAAATGGAACTGAAAAAAGAATGCAGAATTAATACATTACACCTCAAAGCCTCAATTTGTGAAAATCACATGAAACAAAACAGATTTGTTTTTTCATACAAATCAAAAGGGTTTTCTGCGCAATATTCCTCCACCATTTATGTGCACTGACCTAAATCATGTTTCCTCTGCTATGTTGTGTTTTTTTTTTTTTGCCTCCCACCCGATCCTTTAATCACACCCTGACATTGTCTGCTTTGATGTTTATTGTCAGGCTCTCCACGGCATGTTTTCCCAGCCAAATTGACGAAAGCATTAATACCATGCTGTGGCTGTTTAAATGACCGCTGCCGTGCGTTCCTCTAATCCATCACCATTATTATTCTTAGTGTGAGTCCTTTATTTTGGTGCACACTTCTGTGGATGAGCACAAAAGACCACCTTTGCTTTTGGCTCTGGGGGCATCTGTGGTGAGTTTACCCACACACACACACACACACACACACACACACACACATACACACACACACAGAATCTCGCCAGGCTCTCGTGGGAAATAAAAGCTGCAGGACAACTGACCTTTTCCACAGCTGTCCATCAGCCACTGCTGGAACTTTAAAGGAAATATCTTCAAATGTGCATCCTATATAGAAACAGCAGACTGGGGGGTCAATGCTGAGGTAAAGACAGCAGTTCTCACACACACACACACACACAGACAGATAGACAGAAGGACATACCATTCACTCATTCAATCACTTGGGCCACACACACCCACTCCCACACACAGAGACAAACTACAGTCTCTCAAAATACACAACCAGACACCAGAAACACCCACCGACAAACACACACACACACACACACACAATCATACACACACACACACAAACACATACACACACACACACACATACACACAACCAAACACATGACAACTAATTGAATATTTAATCTACATTAAAATCTGCAGAGAGACAGAGAGAGAGGGGGGGGGGGGGCTGGCCTCCCTATGCTGTTCCTCCCCAGACAAATTACACGCTGTCTTCACAGGAGAGAAGCAGGGCAACCATTGTGCCTGTCAAATGTCTTGTATGAGCACCAGAAAGAAGCGGCAGTGGGTGGAGAGGAGGGTGTGTGTGTGTGAGGGTGGGTGGAGAGGAGGGTGTGTGTGTGTGTGTGTGGGGGGGGGGGGTGCTCTTCAGCGAGATACAGTCAATATGCCCTTATTAGGCTGCCCCAGAGGGATCGCCAGGCCGTCACTTAGGCTCAGCTAGCAGGCACATGTTGCTTTCCAGCTTTTGCATTTCTGTTAGAAGGAGAAAATGGAAAAAGGAGAGTGGGAGAGGGAGAAAGAGAAAGTGAGAAAGTGGGGAGTGGGAAAAAGAGAATGGGAGAAAAAAGAAAGTGAGAGAGAGAGTGAGAGTGAGAGAGAGAGAGCGAGAGCGAAGTAGGGGGGGTTTACTCTTTCCTTACCTTGTGATTTCCTGTGCATCTCTCCCCAGGTGCTTCCAATGAATTAATGAGGTTTAATGTATCATGAAATGTCAGGAGTATATGGAGTCTGTACATTCAACCCCTCCCCACACACACACACACATTTACTGCACAGAGCCATCTGGAAGCTTAATATAATACGGAAAGGTTCGAAAACAGGGCAGTACAATATTGGGCAGTACAGTCCACTGATAATGGACAGAGATGGGAAGTTATGGGTTGTCTTTGTATTGCCCAAAAACATGCGGATGATCATGATATGCAGACATGACACTACTGAATGATGATGCGGATGATCATGATATGCAGACATGACACTACTGAATGATGAATCCATGAAAATAGAATGTAGCTCTTCTGTCCTAATAGGAAGCTTCTGCTGGATTTACATTTGATGCTTATTTCTATCCCCGGCTTTGGTACGAGAGCGAGAGAGAGGATCAGATTCTGGATGAGTGTCTGTTTGTGCATTTGTTTTTGTTTTTGGTTTGTTGTTGTTTTAACTGATGGTGTAGTATGGCCTGCTAAAAATCTGCCTTGTGAAATAACAGACACAGCAAGACATTTCTGAAAACTGTCCACCTGTCTGTCAGATGCCATGCCCATGTCTATTTTATCTTCCTTCTGCTTCCATAGCATGATTCAACTGCCCCCCCACTCTCCCTGCTCCCCGTCTCTATTCTCACATTCTCATATTCTCTCTCTCTCTCTCTCTCTCTCTGTCTCTGTTTCTTTGTTACTGAATGACACATTTTTTTTTATTTTTGACATATTACAAGGACAAGTAGAATAGAAATGTCTGTTTTCTAGAATTCTCTGCAAACAGGTGAAAGGAAAATATATGTGTCATTGTTTTGACCATGTGTACATTGCGGCTTAGTCCCTAAGCCCAAACAACAGATCTGATAGGATCCTTTGTCAAAACTGGTATTCACAGACAACTACATTATGGCGGATTAGGAATTAATTTATTTGGTGTCAGTGTATTCACAGTACAGTGTATTAGTGTTTGAGGAGATCAAAGACTTACTGAATGCCACCTACAAGAGATGAGTGAGCCGATGGCACGAATAGGGTTATCTGTTGCATTCAGAGTTGTGGATTTGCCACAATATTGACGTCAGACACCCTGGGAAGACAATTAGCATATCCCAGAGAGAGAGAGAGAGAGAGAGAGAGGGAGAGAGAGAGAGAGGGAGAGTTGTTGAAGGTTTGGTGGTGGGAAGATGTTGCTGGGAACCCAGGCAGAAGCATTAGGAGATCGACAGGAGGCAACCAAAGGGGCTTCTCTGATCTTGCCCCCTGGCTAGAAAGCAATTAAACAAATCTCTCAGTCATTCACACAAACACGCACCCAAACAGACAGACACACACGCACACACACACACACACACACAGCGAAAACAAAACTCCCACAAAATGTAGAGCCACCATTTTGTGCCCAGTCTGAATGAGTCTATGTCCTTCATGTGTCTCTTCTCTCTCCTCTCTCTCTCTCTCTCTCTCTCTCTTGCTTGCTCCCCTATAGACAACCATGGAGCGCTTGCCAAATAAACGGCGACACACAAAGACTGAGAGCAGATAGGCGGCATCATCTGGTCCCAGCATGTGCACGTGGAGCAGCTTGATGCTTCCCTTCATGTCCTAACTGTGGCAGTTTTAGGACCTGCAGGGGCTTCCTGCCTTGCAGAGTCGCCGCCGGGGCCTGCTGCTTTTTCAGCACCACGGCCCAGTGGACAGCGCCTGGGCTTGGCTGCTCTCCTGTCATGGGAGGCCTGCGCCTGCTCTGTCCGTCTTCCTTTGGCCGTTTTTATTTCCTTATTATTATCAGTCCCAATTCTTCCTCCAGGACTGAGCATGAAATGCAACCGCAGTCTGTCTGTCTGTCCAGTTAAGCGTGCACAGGACATTGCCACAGGACATTGCCGCAGACTGAAGGAATAGGATACAGGATTAAAAACAAAATGAACATTCACAATACCAAACAAAAAATGTTAGAATCAAACTAACGCATACTTGCTCTTAATCTGAAAATATGGTTTTATTTGTATATCTAACAAAAATAGTTCCTCCTCTGTGAGTGTTCTTTCCTTTATTAGTGATTCCGTGTGTGAGCACACTTCCGTGTGGACGTGTGCATGCGTGTGTTCAGGCCTCTCCGCAGATGTGCGCCTTTTAACTCCAACACCCTCTACTTCAGAAAGTAATTAGGCAGAGAAAATAAACTGAGAAGAGAAGCATGTAACAAACTAAATGAAGAAGCTCATTAATTGCATTCTTTAGGGGCACCAGTTGGGATGGGCTTGTGATAGGCTGTGAAGGCAGTGATAGTAGTGATAGTAGTATGTGTCTTGTGTCTCAGAAAGGAAAGAAAGTTCTATGAATCAAGACTTGAGTTACTGAATACCAGAATGTATTAAACTATCATCCACCAGTAAAAAAAAAACCACATTATTATTTAATTATTATTATGTCTTATTTATTTATTTTAATAGAGCAATCGAGGGTTCTTCTTCAACTTGACATAACGTTAAAATATTCATTCAATACAAAGGCTCATTCATTATTTTTTATTCATACATTAAAATGGGAACAATAATAAATTATTGACTTTTTTTTATAATTCACTGTTTTTATTATCAAACAAAGCATTACATTGTTATGTTCAAAATCACAAACAACATGAATGTCAATACCCCGCACACCCACCCCCCTCCCACCCGTACCTCAGATATAGATCTCACATTGGACTATGGACTCTTACATCAAAAGGAAAATAAGAAAGAGAGAGAGAATATATATATATATATATATATATATATATATATATATATATATATATATATATATATATATACAATATTGATCAAAAGAAAATAAGCAAATACAAATCAGCAAAGCATGTAATATGTCTTATCTCATATGGCTTGCAAGAAAGTCCTTTTATTGACTTTTAATAACTATTGAAGAACAGAGCATACAGTAGTGCCTGACTCAAAGGAGTTTTACCATTACAGCTCTCCCATTACAGCACGGATTAGTCTTAATTCAGTGCACATGATCCTAGATGTTAGATTAGATTCACAATACATACTTAATTATGAGCTAATAACTAGGGCATGTCAGAGAGAATAACATTAAACAGAAACATTTGACATCTAACATTAACAAATAAAGCAATGACAGATGTGTGAGGTTGAAGCAGAAGTGAGTTTTAGTAATCACATACATTGTGTACTGAGGGGTAGATGTACTTTGCACCCACTTAAGGTTTTCTTCGCAACATGCACATAAAAACATGGAGTGGTAACAGGCTGCACAGGTAACAGGTAACACAGCAGACTGCCTGTCACAAGAGCTGGGAATGGCAATTTGTGCTTTTCCATGTCATGCATATGCATTCATAGGAGGGTAAGCGTAAAATGCGTCTAATTAGGTATTCCCCTGTATGTACAAAAACTGCAGTGAAATATTTCTGCCTTGCAAAAGCAACCAGAAGCAACCTTAACTTTCACCAGCGTTTTTAATGTCTAACTTTCACTTTCACGTCATCAACTTAAACTTTCCTACCTGCTAGATTTGGCTATTAAAGCCTATACATGTACAAGTAGTAGAGTATTTCCTTAAGGGGTTATTTTTCAGCTACTACCTTTTTCAGGTGGGCAGGGGGGCCCTTTTCATGTCTGTGCCCAGGGGCCCAGTGGCTCATAATCCTTCCATGCCACAGGGTTAAAACATTGGTCTTGTTTTCAAGTGCAATCAATAATTTAATTGTACATTTTGAAGAAACTTTTCCATTCTATTAGGTTTTTAAAAAAAAAAAAAAAAACATAAATCAGGGATTATACTGTACATAGCAAAAAAGTCAGGGGACAGACATTTTTAAAATTAGGTTTAGGGAAAAATTTAACGCACACGCACTATGACTTCACAAAATCTCACTCCAGCCAAACACCCAAAGTTGGCAACCCTGCAAGTAGGGCAGTTCATCACAGTCCGCAACTGGACTGATGAAAGGTACACCTGTAGGCTACATTGTATTTGGGAAAAGCAGAAGGTAGCAGCATAATGTATTTATTTATTTATTATTAAACAAAACAATCCCTGTCAGATCCATGCAGTTTTCAACAGCTATCAAGAAGAGAGGTCATGATTTTTGTGAATGTTTCTTCTTCTACATATGCAAGAGTTTAGTCATCTAGTTCATATGATATTCAACTTAATTGTCAATGCACAAATGAAATACCAGTAGTCTAAAACAAAATACAGTTTTACCCAGTGGTGCAAATAACTGGCATGTCCAAAAGGGCCTTCATGAAATGCGTCTCTAGATACACATTTTAACGGGCCAAGTTGAAGAGCTGCTGTCCGTTATTGTTTGTGCAAATATCGGCTGATTCATGTTCCCTTGCATTTTGCAACTGTGAGGTCCATGGTTTCGCCAGACCAAGCTCAATCTTTTAAGAAATCGAAAAAGAAATCGCCGGCAGATCAGGCTGGGTTCACCCAGCCTAGTCCATGGTAGGCGCCCGATAGAAATATTGTTTAATTTTGCGATTGAGATATCCACGCACTGGCGCCCCCCTGCGACGTGTTCGCCCCCCGGTTTCAGAGCTATTCTAAATGCAAAAATGCATAGAGGAGTTATGACAAAACCGTGACTGTTAACAAACTATAAGCTATATAAGGTAGGCCCTATGCTAGGCCTATTACACAACATATATTGTCACTAGGCTATGCTGGCGACCCAAATAAAATCTCCCTTGGGAACCAACAGTATCAAGCGGACTTAAGCTGCCACCTCTTGGCGAAAAGTGAATAGTTTTGCATATCAGTAGTAATACATTTCACGCAGCTCCGTGAACCACAGAAAGCGCAAATGAAGTGGACACTTCTAAATGGGACCCACTGTACAGTAGCTGAAGGTCTGTGGCTAAAGCAGCCATAATGAAAGTGTTATTATTGTTTGGATACTTCACACACACATGCCTTTTAATCGCATAGACTACAACTACCAAGCTGGAATCAAAGCACATCGACTCCCCTCTCACACCCTAACCACGCACTTCGAACAAACAAAAAGCGTCTCAGTCTCACGGTAGGCTATAGCCATAGGCAAAACTGTATCGGACAGGTGTAACATTGGTACTAAATCATCCATCGCAAAGAATGATTTTTGTAGCACGTGCAACAAATATGTGTAGGTACAGCCCTGCCCTGAATACATCTCTCAACGTGCACTCTAAAACATTTGGTTTAAATGGAGATGTAGATCATCACGGGTGGGTTAATAAATCTACATTGCGGCGAGTTGACACAAATTATTCACTTTGACGAATTTATGTGTCAGTCCTAGTTAGGCCTACTTTACTTTGAGCCATGCTCTTCCTTACTTGAATTACCTTTGAAAATAGAGGATTGAGGTAGCCTAGTGGGTGTTTGGGAATGAACGTTGACTCAGATGCTTTTTGAGAGCAGAAATGTCCCAGTCCGGTGTTTAGGATGCATCATAGACAGGTTATCTTTCAGGTAGCCTATATTTTCCATTAGAAAACCATCATGTTAGCGAACGTGTTGTGGCTAACTCACTTAGCTACTGCTAGTAGCCTAGGTTATGGTCATAAGAGAATGGGATGACAGTCGAAAGATAGAATTAGTGCTGTTATCAATTTGCTTGGTAGCCTATAACCGCATTTATGGTTTTCTACAAATACATAATCAAATTGCCCTCCATCACTCAACCAATGCTAACGGTAACATTATTGTACCTACCTCCTAGGCTATAACTTACAAGATTAACGTAGCCTACCTGAAGTAAAAACCAAGCATGTCCGATAAACATTCTCAGATTTATTTCGGCTTCAAGAAGAAATGATAGCTTCAGCGAAAGTTCTACTAGGAAGACTCGTAGTGTAGCTTTACTCCTCCCATGCTTACATGGAGCCAATCTTAGCTTTGCCTACTTTTCGGGAAAGCCCTGCAATCTGATCATTCACTCATTCAATCAGCGCTAGCCTATAGGAATTCAGTGGGCTCTTTAAATATGTACCACCTAACACTGCTTCTGCTTCTCAGTACGCTGACTTTGACGTCCCCTCCACCTCCCCTCCAGCCACCTCTGCCAGCAGTCCACGTCCATCGGGCACGGTTTGCCTACCACATCATCTTCCTTTAGCCACCGCCACCAGTTGGTCCCCGTCTCGTCGTGGGGGGTAGGCTCCCCGCCCCTGCCTTCATCCATCGGCAGGAGACGAGATCCGCTCATCACTGGACGGATCCGAGACGGGGCCTACGCCAAAGACTGTTACCTATTCAGGACTCTATCATGCTTGCATCCAAGCCGTTCCTTTACTAATTAAATTGTTAACTGATTCTATTCTGTCTACTGAGTCTTTCTGGTAGAAATGGGAATTACATTTAATGTGGAAATCATCCTACCCTTATTAGACATTCTCTGCGGTAAACTACAGTGTTGTCCTTGTCTTTCCAACCCACTTTAGATTAACTTCCAACAAAATTTCGTCTCACTGCAACGATGCGCCATCTGGTGGACAAACGACTACTAACGCCAATACTGGAAATGCAGTCAAATGATGATGAATATTTGGTTTTCCTTCAATCCTACTGAATTTGTAATTATGTATCGGCCGTTCTAATTGCCGGTACCAATAGTATGTGCGTGCCTGTGTGTGTGTGTGTGCGTGTGTATATGTGTGCACCACCATCTACAGGCCAATGAGTGTACAGTCACTAAATGTACACATAACTTAATTTTTTTAGCCCCCCCCCCCCCTATGAATGAAATTCTACAAAACTTGGCATACACCCAGATAATGTCAGGTTAATCATACACAAAACATTTGGTGCAGTTCTGAACATCTTAACTGAAGAGAGGGGCGATTAAAGCAGAATGATATTGCATTTTCATTTTTTACCAGGGGGTGCAAAGCACAAATGAGTGATTATGGGCCAGGTTGATGTGGGCCCTTGAGACCAACATACCATACCATAAAAGATTCTTCATCCTCGGTGCCACGGTTCAGGTAGTTATTTAGGAAAAACTGCATTTTTTGGGTTTCGGGGGGCCCAGCGTGGGGGGGGAGTGGCCCCCGGTGACCAAACGAAATTTTTCCGTAAAAGTCTAGTGGGGCTACATACCCACCAAATGTCATGTGCCCCACTTATCTGCCTATATGATCCCTATATGACAATCCCTATATGACCGCTTCGCTAGCGGCGGTCATAATAAGTCCCTTCAGGGCGAAACAAGACCCCTCCGCTGCGCGTCGGGGTCCGGTTCGCCCTGTTGGGACATATTTTCCCAATAATGACCGGCGTTCTTACGTATTGTATTATTTCATGATTGCTAAACTTTGAAGCATGAAGATTAAGGGAAGAGGAGAGATAGACTTCTCTGCATAGTCTGTCTGCCTCTTCACCCCCTCCATGTTTGGTACTGTCTGTCCACTAGCCACTTGTACCACTGTCTTTATGCCTCAATGTTTGCGTGCTATATTAGCACATTAGCACATATGCATAACCCCCCCCCCCCCTCCATGCCACAGCCGAACTGTGGCCACACTTATACATTTTCTTAAATAGTTAAATATATAGATATATAGACTTTACTTTACTTTATTTCTGCATTGTTGCACTGTTGACTTACTCATTTGCACTATCACCATGACCACTATCACCATTGCACTACCACCATGACACTCATTCACACACACTGTAAAACCTAGGAAGTTAACTTAACTCAAATTATTTGAGGAAACCGGATGCCTTGAACCATTTGAGTTTGGTAACTCGTTTAAAATAAGTGTAAATAAGTCATTCAACTGAGTTATGAGTACATGTGTATTTTGTGTTGGGATAACTTACAGGAGTCCAGTAAACTATACTAATTTTATTCACCTAATTTCAACTCGAAATTGCTTTCCACTCATTTCAATTAAGTAATTATGACAAGTAAGAATTACATAAGAATGACAGAAATTAACTATCTGAACACTACCTTTTCTGTTTGAGCAGTGGCTAATATCAATAGAGTGAATGTACTACTCAATCCATTTAACAAAACTGATTGCCTTAAACCATTTAATTTACTGTAACTCATAAAAAATATGTATCAGGAGACGGAAATATATTAAATCCATTTATTATTTGGATAATTTGCAATACAAAAACACAGTTGATGACAGATTCTGTATTTAACAACATTTTGCATTTTCAATAAAAACAAATCACAAGTTGTTTGTTAGTAAAAGGGTTTCTTTACTCAGAATGAGGTAGGGATACAAGTGAACAGAACAAAAAAGAAGTGCAACTTTGTCTGCATCCTCCTTTGAGTGAGTGAATGAGAGTGTGTGTGCACACGCATGATGTCCTGTGTGTGTGTGTGTGTGTGCGCATGTGTGTGTACACGCATGTCGTCCTGTGTGTGTGTGCGCGCATGATGTCCAGTGTGTGTGCACACGCATGTCGTCCTGTGTGTGTGTGTACACTCATGTCGTCCTGTGTGTGTGTGTGTGTGTGTGTGTGTACACTCATGTCGTCCTGTGTGTGTGTGTGTGTGCGTGCATGATGTCCTGTGTGTTTGTGTGTGTGTGTGTACACATGCATGTCATCCAGTGTGTGTGTGCGTGCGTGCGAATGATGTCGTGTGTGTGCGCGTGCGTGTGCATGATATCCTGTGTGTGTGTGTGTGTGTGTGCGCATGATGTCCTGTGTGTGCGCATGATGTCCTATGTGTGTGCGCATGTCATCATGTGTGTGTGTGTGTGTGTGCGCGCGCATGATGTCCTGTGTGTGTGTGTGCGCGCGCATGATGTCCTGTGTGTGTGCGCATGATGTCCTGTGTGTGTGCGCATGTCATCCTGTGTGTGTGTGTGTGTGTGTGTGCGCGCATGATGTCTTGTGTGTGTGCGCGCATGATGTCCTGTGCGTGTGTGTGCGCATGATGTCCTGTGCGTGTGTGTGCGCATGTCATCCTGTGTGTGTGTGTGTACATGCATGTCATCCTGTGTGTGTGTGAATGATGTTGTGTGTGTGCGCATGATGTCCTGTGTCTGTGTGCGCGCGCATGATGTCCTGTGTGTGTGTGCGCATGTCCTGTTGAGCACAGAAAGGAACAAGACCTGGTGTGTCCTCATCTGTGATTGCCAACAGCGCGACTGCTCCTCCTTGGTTCTCATTAAAGTCTTCTTCCTGAAAATGTTGCAAATACACATAATTATCAAATACACTATTATTCATAGAAGTGTGAATGTGTGTGTGTGAGAATGAATTTGAGAGGAATGTGAGAGGAAGTAGTGTCTGTCTAACGGTTCCTACACACAGTTGCGTTCCGTCAACGCATGCCAGCGGGTGTTCCCGACGGTAGCTATGCAAATGACTTGAAGTATAACCGTAATTTGATTGGTTGGTGCTGTCAGTCGATTGGCTTGATTGGCCGGTGCAGCAACAGCTGAACTTCTCAACGCGAGCGGCGGGAGAAACGCGACACAGCGGACCCACAATTCAGTTCGGCTGACGGGAGCCCATATAAAGTGAATGGGATGCGTCTCCAGCAACGCAACGCACGCAGCTGTGTGTAGGAGCCGTAAGTTTATGTGTGTACATGAGACACTGTACGTGTGAGTTTTATGTTGTTTTGGGAGAGTGGCAGGAAAGGAATGCACAGGTGAAAATTAGTGGAAAGCAAGTGAGGTCTGAGGCCTTTGTAAAATCAGAGCTGAGGGATATAGGCCATACCTTGCAACTTCTGAATATCTCGGAAGAATCTTCCCGCATGTAGAGCGACACGAATAGCACTGCTGTTCTTGCTGCCTGAATATCATTTTTATCCTGTTGGACAGAAAGGTTATTTTGTGAATTTGCACACAGTATGTAGTACATAAAATAGAACAGTGTAGATTAGTGCATACATATTCCATAAATTACAATTAAGTATGGGAAAGAGACATAAGAGAGGATGAGAGGGAAAACAATGTTTCTGTATCAGATAGACATATAGAGAGATCTAGTGATGGGAGAGAAAAGAAGATGTTGTTTAAGATGGATGAACAGATAGATATAGGAGAGAGGAGAAAGAAGGAAAGACGTTTCTGATGGAGAAAGACAGATGTAAATGTTTCTACTAGATGGATAGATACATTTATAGCAGCTAGATGGGAGAGAGAACAGAAGGGGGAGAAAGAAGCTTCTGTATCACAGAGATATATAGAGTACGAGTGATGGAGAGAAAGGAAGATGTTTAGGTTAGATAGCTAATTAAAAGTATCTGCATAACAGTACAGTACAACCTACCATTCATCAACCCTTGCATAATGTTTACCTCCATACTGTAGTCAGACAGAAGTTCAGCAACCGCGAGACCGTTTCTGCTTTAACAGCCGTGGTGTATGTTTATCCAGCGACCCAAAAAACGAGAATGCCAGGTTCTGGTTGGTGATGCGATGAAACTCCTTGTATAGCTGTGTAAAAACAACAAACATCAAACAGATTAGACAACAATTCCAATAATTCATGACTATAATTCTAACAGATCATCAGCTCTTCACTTACTTGGGCCTCACTAAAGAGGGCAAATGTGAAAATAAAAAATATTTAGTAATTGTTCTAATGTATAACGTTAATGTTCTAATGTTTGACTATATAAATGTTCGCAATCTACCAAGCGCTAGCCGAAGGTTGGCTCAACATGTGGCTTGCCCATTAGCTCAAGTTCATGTTGAGTGCTGGTTGCCAGCAACACGTGTCGAGTAGAAGCTAGCTTCTACAAGGAAAAGTTAGCCTCCCTCTTCCCTCCACTTTCACGCTGTGCCTAACGTTAACACGCTTTTCCAAAATAAGTGTAACCTACGGTCTCTGGGGGCTTATTGCTTAATTCGAACACTAACAGGTTCGCCTGCTTATTATATGTTTTGTTATTCAACAGCGGGGGTTTTTCCGTCGTGTTTGACCATATTAACGTTAACGTTAGCAATCTAGCTTCTACTAAGCTAAGCACTACTAGCAGAAGGTAGGCACAGCCATATACAGTACATAATGTCTATTATGTATTAACAATAATATATTATTTCTCTATTATGTCTATGGGCTCATTATGTGGCTTACCCATTAACACAAGCACATGTTTAGGGTAGGTAATGAATATCGTTTTTCTCTCAGTTTCATACCGACATACCTTTACGGGAACAGGACAGTCTCTGGCGTCTTCAGCGATGAACCAACGTTGATATCTCACGGGGATGGGGAGGGACTCCTCTTCACCGTACGGCCCAGCTCCAATCAGTGCAAAACCTCTACAACGTTTTAGATTGACGGCTGAACGCCAACACAATGGCATTAGTGAGCTGGGACCGGCTGGGACACACGTCGTAAAACTCGCCTCCTACAGACTTTACTGTAATAATAACAGGATTTATGGACTAAGCAATAGCGGTTTCTCATCTCATAAATAAAGTCTAATCGTAAAAAGACGAACTTCAAATACTACACAAACTTTATCATCTACCGTTGTTTTTCAAGATGGCCGCCATGTTGGAATATTTCTCCCTGTTGAAAGCTTTGGCATAGGCAATCTGATTGGTTGATGGCACGGATCACGTATGCGTAGGCAGAAGAACTTCACTCAAATTCAAAACTTCCTACTCAAATTTGAATGAAACAAAAATGTAAACTTTATTTGTTTAAGTTATTCTCACAACCAGTCCCCTAATGAGTTAAACATACTTTCGACATTTAAGTCATTTCAAATTTCTGCTGTTTTTGATTACTCTTAACTTAGTTTGACTAGTAAGATACACTGTTAGGTTTTACAGTGCAGAGCACCTTAGAGCACCTTACCATACCTTACTATGCACAGAGAATCACAGGCTCAGTCCCTGCCTCAGTCATTGCAAGCGCCTCTGATTTATTAATCACCACTATGTGGATACTGTTTTTAGAATTGATTTAGATTAAATGTTAGTTAGTATAATTTGTATTTTAGTATATTTAGTATATTATTATGACCGCCGCGCAGCGTGGAACCTCCTGTTTTCGTTTTGATCTGTAGCCCCCACGCTGGATTGGACCACCCGAAAGGAGGGTAGGGCAGACACAGTTTTCTTTGAATATCTCGAGAACCGTAGGGTTTAGGAGGACCATTTTATTTTTGTATGTTGATCTCAAAGGGTCATGTCATTTAATGTATAGCGTCACCTAGTTAAACACAAAAAAGTAAAAATGAGGTGTTGTAATCGCAGGTATCTGTGACCTAACATATTCAAAACTGCACGAAATTGGAAGTGTAGGATCATAATGACACCCTCTGAATGCACGCCCACAAGTTTCGTGGAATTCCGTTCATGGGGGGCCACACAATAAATTCATTTATGTTACTATATGTAGCGGGGGTAGGAGTTACTCCGCTACTAAAGTGTGTGTGTGTGTGTGCGTGTGTGTGTGTGTATTATAATGTTCAATCTACTGCCCAGGTGAAGCACTTACCTTAAAGGAGAAGTTCGGTGTGAAATTGACCTTAGCTGTACTGAAAGATGTTGCCGAGTACTTACATGTGTCCAATAGGCACCTTCGCTCACCCCCTAGCATTCCGAATTACGCCGTTTTTAGCCAAGTAGCTGTGGGGGGCATAGCGTAGCCTATGCAGCTAAATCGCTATTTTTACACAATTAAAAAGGTTCCAAGACCCTCAAAAGTCTACCAATGCAGTGTGGAGTTACTTGGAACCTTTTTAATGGTGTAAAAATAGCGATTTAGTTGCATAGGCTACGCTATGCCCCCACAGCTACTCGGCTAAAAACGGCGTAATTTGGAATGCTAGGGGGTGAGCGAAGGTGCCTATTGGACACATGTGAGTACTCGGCAACATCTTTCAGTACAGCTAAGGTCAATTTCACACCGAACTTCTCCTTTAACAAATCACCAGCACTATAAACTAGGTGAGTATATATTATAATATAACACTAGTAGCTATAATAAATAATAACAGGCAATTTAAATTATAGATAAATGAGTATTTAATATATTATAATGTCTATATTTTATCTAGGCTAATAGAATACCCTTAAATAATAAAACACCAAAACAGTGGCCTAATGCCCAATCACTCTCTCATTCACACATCCTACTAGGCTACAACTTAAAACGGACTTTTACAGCAAAACACTTAAAACATTACTGTATCAGAATCTTCACATTAATGCATCCACTCTCGTCCAGGGTGTGTAAAAGTTTGTATCGTTATCCAACCTGTTGTTGGGTGTGTGAGTCCAGTTCGAGTCCGCTGTAGCGATCGGAGCCAGTAGTGTTAAGTCAGTATAAGTGAATGTAAACAAGCTGTCCCGACTTCCGTGGGTGTGATGATAAAATTGGAATCCAGTACCGTGAACAGGAGAGAATGGAGATAAGTCACTCGTGGCCGTCAGGGATGGATGGCAGGGGAGAGAGGCGACGACTCCTGTGGTTGCCAGGGGATACGGTGGGACTCTTCTGTTTCCTTAGGTGAGCTAATTAGCGGTGAACGATAAACTATACTTTCTAGGAAACTACATTGATACTTAACAGACGTTAGTCCTTGTCAAGTAGCTCGTTTTATATAGGCCTAAGTAGCCTGCAGCTTACAGTAGCCTAATACGAATCCCTCGTCGATGTTCACTGTAGCGTCACTGTATACGGGAGCCAGCTGATCAACGTAGCTACAACGGTAACTTTGTTACAGACACTGAACGCACTAACAATGATCGGAAAGTCAACAAACGTAGTCTATAGCCTACTATTCCGCTATACCAACTGGAACTAGGCTTACTACTAATATTGTTTAACACTATTTCCCCTGTCGTTCGTTCTGCCTCAACTTGTCCGTTTTCTACCGTTATCTTCTTCTCGCGAACCAAACTCAGTTACCCCTAGTTACCCCTAAGATTCTGTGAGCGAGCGCTTATAAAAGAGCGCTTGTAATGGCCCCCATTACATTCCCCCCTGCTAAACCCTGCCATACCATCCGACGTCCCAGGTGACTCCATCTCTGCAAAACAAAAACAAAAAAAACACAACTTCAAAAACACAGATTCATTATACAGATCAGTAACAGTGTAACATTGTGCTTTCAAAAGAACTCTTTTGAGGACCTAGTCTGGGAATCTTGTAGGAGGCACACCTCTATTCCGCCTCATTGGATACCTTGGCTCCTGCTCTACATCTGCATCATCAGAATCATGGTCAAGCTCTGACTCTGTTTCCCCAACTAGATCTTGACCCTCATCATACTGTCCCATCCCATCCAGGACCTCACAATAAACCCTGTACTCTCCCGGCGTAGACTGTGTGTGGAGTGGGGTGACAATGGGAATATAAGCAAGGCTCCTGTGATGATCAGTGTCCGATATGTTTGCCTCTTCCCTGCACCTATGTGTAGGCTGTGCTGTCTGTGTCTCTAGTGTGCATAGCTTAAGCTGATCCCTATGAACTACTTTAGTTGGACCCCCCTCCTCTGGCCTGACAGTGAATACTGGAATGTCTGAGTGGTTCTGCTTTACTACTATGTATGGTGTGGACTCCCATTTATTCTGTATCTTGTTCCTACCCCTGTGGCTGTGGTTGCGCAGCAACACTCTGTCACCGGGTCTAACAAGAGCCCCCCTGGAACTGCGATCATAGATCCTCTTTCGCCTCTCATATGTATGAAGGTATATTGGGTGCAAAAGTGGCGAGCACATTTAACTGCAGATTTTGCATGTGCACACTAAAGTCGTAAATGTGTAACAGTAAAGTTGAAGTTGTACATATTTTTTTATATCTTGTTAACACAAAATAGGGGCTACGGGTTCACAAATCCTTTTTACAGGTACACAAATCCTTTTTACAGGTACACAAATCCTATCCTGTGAGTCACAACTTTCAAGAGTCACGCACTCGACACTTTTGCTCCAATCGTTGCAGCGCAGTAGGTGCGAAACACATTTGCACATCCGTGTTTCATAATCTGAGAACATGCACAACATTCGTGCATTTGTAAACCCAAATGTGAACTAATGCATCCGAAGTTGTGCATCTGTGAAATAATTTGTCATTAATAAAATTCTACAGATCGCTTTGATTTTCTTGCACGACTACAAGTCAATTGATACAAGTGCTCGAATCTGCTTCTACGAGTGACGAGTGACTTTTGCTCCTAGCTAGGTGATATAATAGGTGCAAAAAGATTTGTATGTGTGCACGTCGAGCAATCGATCGAGAAAACAAGGCGGCCGGATCGATCACGTTCAGACTACCATTGCCTGCTCATAAAGTAAGTAACCTCAGCATGTTTCCTTATCAATGAAGGACACACGATTTATAGTTTTTCTTTGCACAAAGCGAGGAAAAAAATGTTGCGGTGTGCGGTGTTAAGTTCTACGACCTTATTATTCATAATGTCTGCACAGCAAACAATTGCTAACTTGCCTTGCACTATCCAAAAGTCTTCGTGCAAGATACAAGTCAGCTTTTCGAAAATTGCAGAACGATTGTGTCAGATTGTGTGTCCTAACGATTTTGGACGGGCAGTGTTATATTTCTGTACTTCTAAACTAGTTATTTATCTAGCGATAGCTAGCTTGATCTGGCACTGGAGGATTTAGCAAGCAGGTAAACTAAGCTAAACATAGCTGTCATGATAATGTAAACCAACAAACAAGATAACTTTCTTCATATTATTATCATGTTACTTACCTTATGAGCAGGCAATGGTAGTCTGAGCGCGATCCAGATCCGGCCGCCTTGTTTTCTCGATCGATTCGCTCGACGTGCACACATACACATCGTTTTGCTCCTATTATATCACCTAGCCAGGAGCAAAAGTATCGTCACTCGTAGAAGCAGATTCGAGCACTTGTATCAATTGACTTGTAGTCGTGCAAGAAAATCAAAGCGATCTGTAGAATTTTATTAATGAGAAATTATTTCACAGATGCACAACTTCGGATGCATTAGTTCACATTTGGGTTTACAAATGAACGAATGTTGTGCATGTTCTCAGATTATGAAACACGGATGTGCAAATGTGTTTCGCACCTACTGCGCTGCAACGATTGGAGCAAAAGTGTCGAGTGCGTGACTCTTGAAAGTTGTGACTCACAGGATAGGATTTGTGTACCTGTAAAAAGGATTTGTGTACCTGTAAAAAGGATTTGTGAACCCGTAGCCCCTATTTTGTGTTAACAAGATATAAAAAAATATGTACAACTTCAACTTTACTGTTACACATTTACGACTTTAGTGTGCACATGCAAAATCTGCAGTTAAATGTGCTCGCCACTTTTGCACCCAATATACCTTCATACATATGCGCCCTGGGTTGCAGCGTTGGCGACTTCGACAGCTGTCCTCAACCTTTCATGGTGGCTCCGCACCCATTCATCTAGATCTTCAGCTTCGTCGCCTTCTACATCTTTGCACTCGCCCAAATGTCAGGTAGAATGGGGAGTAGCCCGTTGATGAGTGGACACGGCTATTGTAAGCGAGGACCAACTCAGGTAAGTGCTCTTTCCAATTCCTTTTCTTTTCAGGGGGTAGTGTCCTCAGCATGTCATGCATGGTCCTGTTGAATCGTTCACACTGTGCATTGCCTTGAGGATGGTACGGTGTTGTTCTACTCTTTCCTATGCCATAGATCCGGCAGAGCTCTTTGATTACACTGGCCTCGAAGCAGCGTCCCTGATCCGCGTGCAATCGAGCTGGACATCATTAGTAGACAAACCAGTGTTTCAAGAGAGCTTTGGCAGTCGTGTTGGCTGTCTGGTCTTTGGTGGGGACAGCAACCGTATACCTGGTGAACATGTAGCTCGTTTTATATAGGCCTAAGTAGCCTGCAGCTTACAGTAGCCTAATACGAATCCCTCGTCGATGTTCACTGTAGCGTTAGGCTATACGGGAGCCAGCTGATCAACGTAGCTACAACAGTAACTTTGTTACAGACACTGAACGCACTAACAACGATCGGAAAGTCAACAAACGTAGTCTATAGCCTACTATTCCGCTATACCAACTGGAACTAGGCTTACTACTAATATTGTTTAACCCTTTAGCAGCCAGGGTTTAAAAAGAATAAATTGGATTTGTACATCAAAATTTCAAAAGGCCATGGCTTACAAGTGGTCAGAGATAAAGTCCTACTGTAAATGTGAAAATCATTTAGTATGAACAGAAGTTTATGAAGAGGGTGAATTTACTCATCTAATTTGCATATTATGACGTCACTGGATGGTAACCACCGTGAATTATGCACATTTCAGTAAATACTAGATGTTGAACATATTTGAGCAGTTTTACTTTCTTTTTTTGTCATTTCACCGACATAACAAATGAACAGGAATACAGTCACATGTAAACCAACAATAGTAAACTATTACTATTACCACAAACTTTATTCTACTATACAATAAAGTAGCCTGGTCAAATCAGTTCCTATCGCGGGTGACTTTCTAATTCTTCAGAGCCCTATTTTTACTACCCCTGCTGTCTTTACTACGTCCATTACGGACACTATCATCACCTTTACCACTGGCACCTTCAGCTACGTTGGGCAGAGGGTCGACATAAGCGTGGTATGCTTAGTGAACACTGTCGGAAAGACGCAAATGACGCACCTCCATTCACAGACGCAGCGTGACTAGACGATCGCTCATATTCTCCAAAATATTTTTGCAAATTTGTGCAAAACTATGGCAAAACTAATTTGTGCAAAACTATGGCCTGCATTGCTTCCGTGTTATGGAGGAAAAGCACGTCTTCTAATGTGTTTCTCGTGTGTAATCGCGTGTAATACCACGTCCATTACGGACACTATCATCACTATTACCACTGGCACCTACAGCTATGTTGGGCAGAGGGTCGAAATAAGCATTGTATGCTTATTTCGTGAATTTTTTTTTCAACATTTGGTGTATTTCTGCTTCAATTTGTGCAAAACTATGGCCCGCATCGCTTCCGCGTTATGGAGGAAATGCACGTCTTCTTCGTGTGTTTCTCGCGTGGTTTTCACATGCTTCCTGAAAACTTTGAAAAAAAAAGGTTGAGCTTGAATCGAAGCTCTGGTCTGCCAACTAGTGGTCAAGAGTACAAATGAGATTTTACACTGTACTCGCGTCTATCATCTGTTTTATTCAGTAATGACGCTTGTCGCAATATTGCGACATGGGCGGTTAGAGGGTTAACACTATTTCCCTTGTCGTTCGTTCTGCCTCAACTTGTCCGTTTTTTACCGTTACCCCTAGTTACCCCTAAGATTCTGTGAGCGAGCGCTTATAAAAGAGCGCTTGTAATGGCCCCCATTACATATACACCAACTGGCCTGTAGGTGGCCGGAGACAGTTTTCTGTGAATATCTCGAGAACCTAGGAGGTCCACCTTTTTTTTGTATGTTGGTCTTAAGGGGGCATGTCAACCTATCCCATTAACACTTATTTCATGTATAGCGCCACCTAGTTAAAAATTAAAAAGCAAAACAT
Organism: Alosa pseudoharengus; assembly: GCF_046254945.1. Taxonomy (NCBI): domain Eukaryota; kingdom Metazoa; phylum Chordata; class Actinopteri; order Clupeiformes; family Clupeidae; genus Alosa; species Alosa pseudoharengus. Next base: position 599,686 of record NW_027468630.1, on the reverse strand, counting down.
TAGGTGTTTTCATCACAATATCTCTGGCTGACATGGTCAAAACTGCACGAAATTGAAAGTGTAGGATCATTATGACACCCTCCGAATGCATGCCAAGTTTTGTGGACTTTCGTTCATGGGGGGCCTTACAATAAAATAATTTATGTGTACATTTAGTGACCGTACACCAACAAAGATTCCCGGGACACTGAAAGACCGGGGTACACGAAACTTGGTGGGCATGTAACCCCACATGGATAGCATGGAACCATCGCTTTTCGTTTTGATCTGTAGCCCCCCCGCTGGACTGGACCCCCCGAAAGGAGGGTAGGGCAGACACAGTTTTCTGTGAATATCTTGAGAACCGTAGGGCCTAGGATGACCAATTTTTTGCGTATGTTTGCCTCCAGGGGTCATGTAAACCCATTCCATATGCACACATGTGCATAAACAGATGCACACGCACATACATACAGTAACAGTAATCCTACGTATGACACATACTCACACAGTAGACATATATACCGTAAAACTCCAAATAATAGCCTGGGATTTTATTTTCCCAAATCGCCAAACTGCACCGGCTAGTATAAGAGACAGGCGTCTATATGAGACAGGCCTTTAATTCCCTTTACACAAAACTTTTCCTCTGCAAAGATGGAAAATATTATCGAATTAATTATTTCAAACACACTGAATGTCTACCTATATGACTAGGCTATCTGATGACAACGGATCATCATTCATTAAGTGTTGAGATGTTGTTCATTGAGTGAGATACAGTAAGATCCAAATAGCAGGGATAGCCAGATGAAACACGTTTTAATTAAACGTAATCTACAAATAGATCGTATCACACTGAAAGCTCATATTTTGTCACTAGCAAATAGCCTATATCGGTCCTTTGTCAAATACAGTTGCATTATCAGCCCTGACCAAAACCGTTCAGGAATTATTTATGCAAAAGTGGAACGTGCTTAATGTTTCATTCTCCCTCCTTTTCAGCACGAATGAAACAGCATGAGAGAGCATGAACCATATTGTTTCTCCCGTTTTGTATTTGCCAAATTTCAAATCATAGCCTACTTCCAGGCTCACGGGAACATATTTTTGACCAGGGGTGCTGAATAACAAAATAATCATGGATGTCCGACGATTTCTCCCCCAGCATATGATTCGAATTTAGACAGCTAAATACGCCATTTCACCGCCGTGTATGAGTAGGTCTAAGAGTGAGAAGTTTTATAATGCCCTGGGCAGCCGCATTCCACTGCAACTATGCGCAGCACTTGCCACTCCGACTCATCAATAAAAACTGTGCGCGCACACACCAGTCCCATACAAGCGCACTTGACTTTACATCATTAAGCTATTTCAGTAGGTTATATAGCCAGAGAATGTCCGTAGACGGGCTCTGATATAGCCTAGTCTAAGGTAAATTCCTTTTCTGACTTCTTTCTCTTTATCGCCATGGCATTTAGAATAAAGAATAACGTTCGCGAACCGTTCTGGTTTTGTTGCCAGCATAAAAACAAGCTTACCATCGGCCTATCCGCAAATTAACACAAGGGATGGGTTGAAGGGATGAATTGAACGATGACGAAGTCGGACATGCATAGTTCATATTGGGAAAAAAGGTTATACAATTTGGAACTCTAGCTTTTCCCCACGGCAGTCTTTTAATGCCATCTAATCATAACGTGCGCAATCTGCGCCATACTTAAGCCCAAATCACACCCAAGATTCGCAACGAGATGAGCAGCAACTTGATGCAACATTCTAAAACCTTGCAACTGTGACCAGACATGTGAATGCTTTGCGACGGCTTGTACTGACGTGCAACATCTAATTCACACTGCTGTAACCTCCTTTCTGTAATGGTTTCGTGTCATTGCGAATCTTTAAACAGACGATCTGACGGGTTTTAGAACATTAAATACAACCCGAAACTAAAAAACAGACCAGGCCTCTACTGGAGACCGGCTTTTAACCCAAACCTGTAGCCATGCCAGGCGTTTAAAAGAGACAGGCGTCTCTTAGGGACTCGGCGATTATTTGAAGTTTTACGGTACGCATGCATGCACATGCACACACACAGGCACATAAACAGGCAAACACACACATGCACGCACACACACCCACACACACATAAACATAAACATGTACACGCACACATGCAGACAATTCAAGAATTTCTCAGAATTATGAACAGCCAAGATGGGGGTGGGGTTGTATAAAATGTATATTACATGTGAAATCTATGAACTAATCATGTTTTGGTACTTGTTGTCTAGCAGATACCAGTGAGAATTGAGTGTGTATAATGCAATTCAGTGAGACAGTTAGAATCATTTATGCCTTTCAGCGTGATTATTTTTGTGGAAAACATGTGCTGGACTGGGCGGCGGTCATATTTTGTACCGCTCTGCGGTACATCTAGTTTATCTTCTACTAGTGAATGTGTGTGTGTTGTTTGTATGCTACTGAGACCTTGAATTTCCCCTGTGGATCAATAAAGTATCTATCTATCTATCTATCTATCTATTACCCAATGAGCTACAGGTATGATAAATAGCACATGAAATGAAGAGGCACAGCGTGCACTTTCTGTGGGTTGCCATGGTGCTGATAACGCTGCGTCCATCTGGCCCTGAGAATCCCCTCTAAACACCACACTGACTAAAACACCACACTGACTAAAACACCACACTGACTAGATCCCATCCACTGGAAAATCATCATGAGGATAAATTGACTTCTGCTACACCACTTGTTCAGTGTGCAAGTAGTGATCTGAGTTGCCAAGTAGTGATCTGAGCACCAGGCCAGGCAACAAACCCTCCTGAAGCCCACAGCAGGCCCCTCAGTTGGGGAGGCGAGCGCAGAGAGGGGGGTGCACAGGATACAGAGCTGCCAAGATGTTCACACTCCCCCTCGCCGTTCTGCTGGGGATAGACGTGCTGAGTTAAAAAAAGGACACACACACACACTTTTCACACACACAAACTATCTCTCTCTCTCTCTCTCTCACACACACACACACACACACACACTCACACACTCACACACACACACAGATCTGTCATCTGTGTGTGATTTTTTTCCCACTGTCATACTTCCTCATACACACATGTGCCAGCCCCCTGCACCCAACCACTTTTGGGACATTATCATCTGGGAGGCAGAGGCTCACCAACCCCCTCCAGCATCTTTGTGGAGTGTGGGGAGAGTGATGACTGCCTGGGGCCATAAATACGAAATGAACGGTAATTAGAGACACCTGAGGAAAATGGCCTCTCATCTGCACACCTGGGGAAGCACGGGAGCATCCATCCGTTTGAGCGAGGGGGAGCAGAGATCCCGAAGACAGAGAAGGGATGGGGAGGAGGAGGGAGGGGGGAGGAGGCGGGGGGGGGGGGGGGTGGGCTTAAGAGGAATGTTATAGCAGAAACTTTTGAACTGATGTGACGATCCAGGCACTCAGCTTGTCAAATTATGTCTTCCGCCATTTGCACAAAATTGAGCCAGGCTGGTGCGGTGTGGTCAGAGGGTGCGTTTCGACTAATGTGCTCCGTGATTGGGCCAATTATCTTTCCCTGAAGACATTAGCCAGGTAAGGGGGGTTCGCAGTGTCGCTCTGTTAACTCTGTCGCTCTGCCATGGCCTATCATGAAGCGATTTCGGCACCGCCATTGAAAGCAACAATAGGTGATATTAACAACCCCATCTCTTTCTCTCATCTCGTTCAGCAATGAACAGAGGGAGCACAATTTCGGAGGGAATAGTCTAGACGTACTACAGAGACCATAAAATCAGCTTTTCCTCCATGTTATAAACTGTCTCCTTTTTAAATGACCATAGTTTATTTAAATGACACCTTGCCAGAGGCTTGGTATAAAGGTCTCTCTTTTGTCTCTGCTTAGAACAAGTCATGTAACTACTGCCATTTTGTGTATCTCCTTGTGAAACTACACCAACAACTGAATTACTTATCCTAGCTTCATCACAGAACAAGTGATGTAACTGCTGCCATTTTGTGTATCTCCTTGTGAAACTACACCAACAACTGAATTACTTATCCTAGCTTCATCACAGAACATGACATCCTTCCCAAATTATAAACGTAGCTTCCAAATCCTTACAAAATTATTTAAATACACTGTCCTTAATAAATGGCACACTATTCATTTTTGAAATGAACAATTCTATGATCTCAGTATATAGAGTAGTTATAGTAGAGTAGAGTAGTGTTCAGACTCCTACTCTTGTCATTCTGCAAGGAAACATGGAATTGACTTCCACTTCTATGATGATGATAACCAAGTATATGTAGCCAGGGCCTACGCCCCCAACTAGATTACGCAGCACTGCTCAATCAACGTAATTTACTTCCGCATTTGAGCTTGGCTTTAAATATGATATGATGGGTCCTTATTTAGCAGAATGTAATGTTTCATTGATTTATGTAATAGGTTCCTATTGTCGGCGCTGAACCCCAGGCAAACATTCCGCCACTTCCCCCTGTTTAAGCCTTGGTTGTCCTGATCAGGTGTGTTTTTTATCTTGCATGCACGCACTGCTTTCTTGTGTTTTGATGGTTTTAGTATTTTAATCTGCCGGTCGTTAACAGGAAGGCTTGGTGCGACAATGATTGGGTGAAAGACAAGCTTTCTTAGAGTTGGTAACCTACAAGGTAATATTCACCCATTGTTATGAAACGCACTAAATGCCTGTTCTATGTATATACTGCATGTGATGTTAATATAGGCTCCATTTGCTTTTAGGAAAAACTCCTGATAATGCCACTGCTGTTTTGCCATATGTATTTTGTTTTCTGTGATTGGTGTAACTTGTTTGTGTTGTCTGCGATAAACTGGCTGCCTGGTTAACGCTGTCGCTAGTTAGGCTACACGGCTGGTGCAGGCTACGCTTGGCTTGTCCTGTCTCATATGAATGTTTGTCCGTGTCCTTGGGTTTTTTTTGGATACATGTGCTGTTTCTTTTTTGTTTTGTTTGTCAAACCAACTGTGTTCGTTCAATCCCTCTAAAAAATTGTGTTTAACAAACAGTCTATTTCTCTCGTAGCCTATTAGTCCCATTGCTGGAGAGTTTATACGCATCAGGCCCACGGATGGTGCAAGCTTAGCAAGGCTTTCTGGTGTTTACCCATAAATGTGTGCCTGCACTATTTGTTTGCTGTGAGTGTAGATAACCGTGTGTTTGGTGTGTGTGAATATTTTCTCTTGCACAGGTGAGGGGTGTCTTGGGGTCATGGGCGGATTATGAACTTTCGGGCCCCTGGGCCCAGATGTATTAAGGGCCCCCCACTTATTGTCGTATATGTGGGAGGGGGGGTTGGGGGTCCTCCCCCAGAACATTTTGAATTTGTTTGATGTGATTTCCTGTATTCTGGTGCATTTTGGGGATGGTCAATACTAAATTCAATCAGATTCATAGCCTACATCCTGATTTGTTGATATTGAGGCAATGATTCCATGCAAATGCTTGGGCTTCAGGGCCCCCTGGGCCTGGGCCCGGTAGGCCCGTGCAGTAATCCATCCCTGCTTGGGGTCCTCCTTCGCCCTCCAGTGGCTCACCTGATGCTCTCTCTCTCTCCACAGCGGTATTGACTAGAACATAAATATCTATAACTAGGCTATCTAGTTTTCCAGACGGCATTTATTAGGTGTGATTGACATGATATCAGTAGCTCCATTTATTGTTACATATTTATTGGACCTGTAATAAAATATATATTTTTACTAATTGGCTTCCTTCCCCAGCTTATTGTCCCACTAAAGGTCAATAAAGTACTGAACTTGAGAATCTGATCTCTGCTCTCTTCTGTTTTACTTACGAACTTGTTAAACTAGTTTAGAACTTTGTCCCTCTGGGTGGCGTAGTCGGGTCATTGTAATTTCGGGGCTGGTGTTGGCCCCGGTCACATATACAAATATGAAATCTGACAAAACTATTCAACTGCTAAGTTGTCAAAGCATATGTGACAATGGGTTGTGATTTTATTGTAAGACTGTAGGCCTTAAACATTTGAGAATGACACTATCCAGCCATCTTCTCACTCAGTATCTCTGTGCCATCTACATAAAACAGACCTGAAATACATTTTTTTTACCATCTATGCAATATTGCCAAAAACAGAATAACCCTATGTCTTTGAGATGCAAAAATAAACTAAAGCACACTATGCATCTAGACTATGGCAATGACCTCCTGACCAGGTGGTTCCTTGTCAAAAGTAGAATATATTTATTAAGAACTCCTAGCATGCAAAGCCCTAAAGTGCCTTCCTTCAAATGACCTAAAGGAATGAATTGTGCCTTACTGGCCAGCGGGGTGCAGATCCACTTGTAATTCTAAGAGTAACAAAAGGCACAATTAAAAGGCAGAGCCTGTTTCTAAGTCTAGAAAATATCCTAGTATAAATATTCTTCTTTAGTGCAGCCTGTACTTAAAAGTGCATCAAGATCACTTGTCACACACACAGTCACACAGGGATCCCAGGAACACAAAGATGCAGATGCTCAAAGCTTCTTTAATTTCCAAAATCAAAAGACCACGATGACCACAAACAATGCAAGGACATGGCAATGAAAAAACAAAGACTTGGCTAAAACACACAGCGTCTTCTGTAGAACAGATAATATCACACAAAGACAACTGAAAGGTCCAGGGGCCTCATTTATAAAGCGTTCTTACGCACAGATTTGATCTTAGACCGTGCGTACGCTCAAATCCATGCCAACGCTCAGATTTATAAAAACAGTCTTTGACGTGGAAAAGTGCTTATCTCCACGTCAGGTTCAAACTTGACGTACAACCATTTCCTTGTGGTAATGCCGGGGTACTGCAAGTAATCTGAGGTCTAAGTGCGATCAAAATTTCAAGACCAACTCTCTCATGTCTTTCTTTGCCATATGCATGATCGTCACAGGTAGGAGGCGCCAAGGCCACACCCTTTAAGTATTTTAACCACCGCTGGGGAGCGTGCTGTACCCATCAATAAAGCCAGAGGCTAAACATTAGTACAAAAATATATTTATTTGTTTCAGGCTAAAAATATAGAGTCCAAGTCCACATGGCAGTCCAGGTAATTGTCCTCAGATGACAGCACACCAGTCGAGCTCCTGACCCCACCTCAGTCCTCCCTGGGGATTAATTGGACAAAAGCTGGAGAATGGAAGGGTGCCCCGTGTGGAATCCTGGCCCACAGTCTCCATCTCAGTCCGCTGTGGTAGGCTAGAAATAGGCAGTGGCAAAAGTGTTTGAGCGTCGATAATGCTATGCACAGCAATCCTCCCACTGCTTAGGCCCATTTGAGATAACAGACGTTTCTTATAATCACAGCACAACATCTAATGCCCGCTACCCCCACTAAATGGCTACTGAAGGTAGCGAAACTTGTATCAAGCACCAGTGTGAAAGGTAAACTTCATTCACAGCAACCAATATAAGCACTGCAAGTAAAAGGCTAAGAATCAGCTGCTACTCGTTACAGCAGAACATGCAGGGAAGTCGCTACGACCGTAGTTCAGCAACTAACACATCAGCCAAGTCCAATTTAGTCCAGGGGTGTGGCGCGAGTGCGCAGTCACGAGAGAGGGGAGAAGCAATAGAAGGGAGAGCAAAGACAACGGACGCCACAGGGCTGAATCAAACATTTAAAAGTGTTCTCTTCAAAGGCAATACGGTCGACCTGCAGGGAAACCCTGAGGTACAGAAGGGCTACTTAACTCGGCGAGGGGTGAACGATTTCACCCCTCCATCATCTCTCAGAGCCGTGATCACAAGGGGATTATCCCAGGCTTCGTAGCGTTCGTGGCTCGTAGCGTTCGTGGCTCGTAGTGCTCGTAGCTCATAGCGTTCGTGGCCCGTAGTGGTCGTAGCTCGTAGCGTTCGTGGCTCGTAGTGGTCGTAGCTCGTAGCGTTCGTGGCTCGTAGAGCCCAGGCAGCAACACTTCACACTGGCCTCCAAAAGATCCGTTTCCACGGTCCGCGGCTTAGCCACTGTGGGCGACACGTCTTGTCCCCTTCCAGGTCTGTCGTGCACTGAAAGCCTATGGTTTAAAAACCCAAGCCCACAACACATGCACCAATCACCACCACCACATTTGCCCGCTACACACCTGTAAGTCATTAAAAACAATCACCCTGCTAGGGAGCGGCCATCTTTGTGTTCCCCCAAAAGTGTCCCCCAAGGAAGCTCAGTGCCAACCCACACTCAATTCCTCCCACACTGTTCCTTCCCCACTTAGTCACCCTGTGACATGATCAATATCAGAAGATTTTTGAAGACGTTTTTGGACGCAGCTTAATGTTTTTAATGGTTTAGCATAAAACTGCTAATGAACTATACTAAAACTATAGCCCACTTAAGAAAGTGAAAAAACTAGAGATGCACCGATATGGAATTTTAGGGCCGATAACGATAACCGATATTTATTGGTTTGTTGTGGCCGATACCGATACGATAACCGATAATATTACTCTTGAAAAAAAAAAATGTGAAAAGTGATTTGGGGAAAGCATTTAATAAGCATAATTTTATTGCAGTAATTTTACCTACCACCAAATGATGGACAGAACTCATAATAGTCCTCAATAGTACGGCAGTCAACAACATGATAGTAGCCTAGCCCTACAGTATGTGTCCCACACAGCAGTAGACTCCTAGGCGGATCCGCCTTCAAGTCGCCAAACCCGCGTGACTGTCGCATTCGTTTTGGTGCCGCACAGAGGATCAGCTCCGCCTCCAGGCGGCTCCGTAAATTCTACTGTCAAACAGCGGGTCCTGAGTGGACCCATGTCGGATCCGCGGGCGCGGACGCGCCTGTACTGTAACGGTTGAACATGACTGTACACCAAGAGCCGAGAAGAGTCATACTAGTGGATATTTTCTTTGCTGGGACACGGTTGCGCTGAACCCTCTCGAGTAAGTGATATTTATTAATATATTGCGACATTCACAATAGCTAAACATTGGCCTTTGTGGTTTTATACTTAAAACTTACTTATCATGTTTATTGATTATAATGACGTTGTTTGATATTAGGACTAACGTTAACGTTAGTGCAGACGTTTGTAATTTTGAGCAACAGGCTAAGTTAACGTTATTGTTAGCTGTGATGCTCATATGAGTCTGTAGCCTATTTGATTTAAAATGGGTTAGCAATTTCGGCAGAATATGTTATGGTAGTGTGATTTAAAAAACACACATTGTTATTTAACGTTAGTCTGGTCTTGTCTGTTTTAATGTGTTGCTGTTGTCCATAGTCCATAGTGCTACTATGCTAGCGGCATACAGCTGCTAGCTAGCATGCTGCTAGGCGCAATTGCATAAGTTATTGCTAATGTCTATTATACATATATATGTTTGAGATCACGTTTGCGATGCAATCCTTGATTAAGCTGATACATTGGCACTGGTATTTCAGTCAATGAAGTCAGTGAAGCACTCGTCTGCTATGAAAGCTACCTAGCTACAACTTTAGCATGTTGACTCCCTGATAATGGTTTAGCCCTAGCTTCTAGCTAGCTGTGCATTAACGTTTGCATTTTGCCAAGTTTGGTCTCATACGTAACTTAACTTTAGTGTCCTTCTGCCATCTTCGTAATGAAAGCCTCGGCATTTTAATCACTGTTTAAGTCGGTTCAGACAACTAATGGGTATTGGCGTCTGTTTGTGATTTATTATGCTAACGTAACTTAACTGTATGGAACTTGGTCCCCATCTTCTATTTTGTTTGTTCTGCAGCGTCAACTTTTATCGGCTGGATTCTACCATCTAACGTTACGATTGCCTCTGTTGGGTTCGCTTGATGAAGATACTTTCTGGGTTGTTAAAATGTAATGTGAACACATTCCCGTAGCATTCCAAAATAGACCAGAGATGCTTGTACTATATGTATATTTGGACATTTTGGGATTGCAATAACCATAATGATATGGTTATTTAACAGCCATCGTTTCGGGGACTCTGATGAGAGTGAAGAAGAGCCAGTAAATGGTGACTTTGCATCTCTGAGGTACCTTCCAACTCGCCTGGTATATCAGTTGAAGCCTCAAACCTAAGCCAATTGCACTGGTAAAGTAAGTAATAATCTCTTAACATTGAAATAACTAAATCATAATATTAATATTAGAGATATGGTTAACATTCTTAGTGCTAAAGACATTCCCCTCTCCTTGTATCTATTCCTCCAGCTCCACCATCTTGCCGAGTGCCAGGCAGCAGAGTCACTACCCCTCAACCTGGAGAAAACTGTTAAGGTAAAGACTGATCTCTGAAATAAAATTGAATACAGTGGCCCCATCTATATTAACACAGCAGTAGTCACTCTATTTCAAATCAACAGATTGCATCTGCATTACCATCTCAGATTTTCTGCATACTTCATACATTACATAAATCTCAGCCAAATATTTTGTCAGTTAAAACATCTGCATTCATGCAATATTGCCTGAAAAGTTCATTCATTATTATCAGATTGTATTGAAACACATTGATTTCAATGTCAATCCATTCATGGAGTTGATATAGATAGTGCATACCAAAATGTTGAAACATACAAATTCATGTCCAGTATGACCAGAGATTTGTTTTTGTTTGCCATTGTTTGGCCCTGTAGCTCTCAGCCTACCATGGTTAACAGATCACAACCATTTCTCTCCCTTAGCACCTCACCATTAGGCAGGACCGCAACACTCTTCACCACCTCAACTCCCTGCACCTGCACCCGCATTTAACATACGGAGAGTTACTCAAGGTAGGGACTGATCTCTGAAATATTAGTGAATAGAAAGGCCCCATGTGTATTATCAATGATGACTACCATTTAATACATTTTTTCCCCCTCTCGCACACCGCCCACCTCACTATGGGCCAGGAATGGCAGTCCCTCCTCAACTCCCTCCACCCCCACACCAGCCCTCAACGTGCAGCGAACAGAGGAGCTTTGTAAGTCATGTTTCTTTTTAAATTTAATCTCCTTAATACCTATCTCATATATTGTATTGTGTAAGCATACTTGGCTTTGGATGCTACATACCATAAACATAAACATATCTGTCTGTTTGATTACAGGTGCTGTGAGGAAAAACATGGTGACACGGTCAGCCACGGACGCTGAGGTCACCAAGCACGCAATTAGGTGTTTCAACTGGCGGTGGATCGGGCAACAAGGAGACGTGTTCCTAGGCCTAGTGATAGTTTTACTTTTATCCTATAGTTTATCCTATTTAATCCTACAGCAAGAACAGAAGGAATTTTGAAAATGAGATAAACGGGTCCGAAACGGACCCGGGCCAGATGAGCTTTTATGAATCCGTTGCGGGTCCGCGGCGGATGTATGTATCAATTTGCGGGTCCCAAACGGACCCGCCGCGGAGGTAAGGTTTTAATCGCGGATGCGGGGCGGATGCAGCGCGGAGCCACGGCGGGTCCGCGATCCGCCTTCGTAGCGGATCCGTTCCTGAGAGCATCTGGACTCCGATACGGGTCCGTTTCGCGGGTCCGTTCCGGAGGCCGTCATACATCCGCCGCGGAGTCCTTTTGCTGTGTGGGGTGGCTCCTTTAAGTGAACCTGACGTCAGTGAATTGCGAGTGAGTGGCTAGAGAGTTTGAATCGTTTTCATTTAGGACTAAACGCTCATAAACGGCTCAGCTTGGAATAAGCTACAGTATAGCGACCAAATCAGAGTTTGTGAGGGAAACTTAGGTTTAGTTTCAACTGCGGGTAATTGACTAAAGCTGCAACTCCTCAGGCTGTATCTTAGGTCTACTCTGTTGCGCACAACCTGCTGCAGCAGAAATGAAAGGCGTTAGCCCCGAAGGTTTTAATAACTTATTATGATGACCTGTCTGGAACTGAAGCACGAATGGTTAGCATATTTCTAGGTAATAATACAAAACCCAAGCTAAAGTAATGCAAATATAATACTAAAAAACAACTTAGAACTAGGCCTACTTATGTACTCGTCCCACTAACGAGTTGTTTCCCCGACCAGCGCGGTAAAGTGCAAACACACCAGCACAAGACGGCTCTAGATAGGGCTGAGCTCCGCTCTGTTAAGGTTAAATGGCGGATCATTCACGAGAGGATTTTGAGATACACAGATTCCTAAATGAACGCATATCCACAGATTTTGTTAGAGTGGTGAAATACATTCACACCGCTAACATTATATTGAGGAAAAAGTATAGCCAACCAAGCTCAAGTAGCTCAGTGTAGCAGGACGGACCTTACGTAGGCCTAAATTAGGACTTTAAAAAATATCGGCGCAAATTATCGGCCAGAATTCTGTTATCGGACCGATAATAATATTTAAATGTTTTCACTTATCGGCTAATAATATATCGGCCGCCGATATATCGTGCATCCCTAGAAAAAACGTATAGCTTACTTATTTCATAATATCTAAAAAAAAACACCAAGACCTACGATCAGGGGCGTATCAAGCTTTTTAAAAGTGTGGGGGTTGTGGGATAGGAAAATGAAACAATCTTGCCAAATTATAAATAACTCCCTACAGGGACGTTGTAAGTATTTTCTGAGAAGGGTGCGGACTATATTGGTGTCCGGCAGTTTCTACCCCGAAAAAAATTGAAATTCTGATTGCTAAACACACCATTTTAATGCAGTTTGGGAGGGACAGAACAAGCAGCGCCCCTCATATGTGTGACTCATGTGACATGTAGGCCTACATGATCTACCTATCACTTCACTATTTGACACTAGGCCTACCCTACATGGAGACATACTGTATGTCATGTTATAAATCAAGAAATAATTTCAGAAATTATGTTTTGTGCATATGGGTTAGCAGGCTACAATAAATTGCCCTAACAGACAGCAGCCTAATTTCGAGGTATCACTAATACCTAAATACATGTAAAGGACAGAATAGTGACAGAACTGTAAGCTCAAATTCAAAAACGTTTGAAGTCTACCCAAACATATGCAAAGGGAATATAAATAAATTGTGTTGCATATAGCCAGCTTAATTAATGTCAATTTAAAGATTATGATTAGCAGTTTCTATGCTTTTTCCATTAATAGGCTAGTTACAGGAAGCCACGTTGTTGTTTAAACTATTGTTGCTTCTAGCCCACGTTACCTCCAGTTTCACTTGCCGCAGGGACACACACATTGCATGAGCGCTCATAAGCGTTCTATTTGAGTTATAGCCTACATGCTGGAAATCTTAGTTCTCAGATGTAGAACGCAAATGTGTCTTGACGCCTCCGTTTGTATCAAAATAAGATGTTCTAAACGGAACGCGATCGTACTGTATTTAAGACATTAAGATCTCCAGTAGATGTAGCACTACGACACACATTGACAGTGAAATCAGATCAGACGTGTGAAGCACCGGGCATAACTTAATTTCGCAGGCTTCGTGGACCAGTAGGTTAATTGTTGAGGAGGCCCATAGTTTGAGAAAAGCTGCAGATCATAGACAGAGAAAGCATAATGCTCTGAGAACAGTAGCCAAAGGTCTTTCTGCACAAACAACAAGTGCCTTGGTGCGCGCACCCCCGCTTTCACTTTGACTCTCTGCATTTATACATTGTGACAAAAACTGTCAGTCAGACAGTGAATTTTGGTTTACTAAATTAGCATAATGCAGTAGCCTAACACTTATCATTTCAATTCTACCTGAAATCTGCTCACTGCAGACGTTATAATGCCGACCCAAGTAGCAGCACCTTGAAAGATGCACACTTTGAATTTGATCAGAGCGGCTCTGGTTCTTCACTGGCTAACTTGATGTGATTGGCTGGATGACCATTCAATCAAATCAACAGACCTATGTGTGTCTCTTTGTGTGTGCGTTATGGTAGATACGGTTCCAACTCTTTACGGGAGCGTTTATTTCCATATTTTACTTTCATTTTAATCTGACAAAAAGTGTGGGGGATAGAATCGTGTTCCAGCAAAAGTGTGTACGTTATAACACCCACATCCCCCACGCTTGCTAGGCGCCTGCCTACGATAGAATGATTGAAACATTCTTACAGGTGATCTAGTATATTTAGTGTTCTCACCAATCTAATATTGACCATACAATGTCCAATTGCCCTCGTTTAGGAGAGGAAAAGTATATTTGTGCCAGGGATGTAGTGGTAAAATAAGAGGTGGGTGTACTATGAATTCTGCAATCTCGGTGAGGTGGACTGCCCCATGGTATCGGATTTTTAAAAAAAAAAGGCATTCAGAACATGTTTGATAATGGTGGAGGTTATTGTACAGTATTGGGAATAGAGGATAGTATTGGATAATACAGTTTTGAATGTTAAAAGTGAATAAACTCTTTTGAGAGGTGGATAAACTCTAATAAGAGGTGGGTAGGCCTAAACTCTATTTCTGAAATTTCAGAGGTGGATAATTTGCGTTTACTCACGTTTAGCCTCCACTACATCCTAATTTGCGTTCATAGGCCTATTCCCAGCTTTGTAACAGAAAGGTCATATTTGAATGTAAGCTATACAATGTAGGCTGTAGATATTCTATATCATATATAGCCTACACAACCAAGGGACGGAAGTTATCTTCTGAAAGCAAGGCATCTTCATATTTAGTGTTGCGTCGGAGTTGCGTAAAGAGGTGCAAAGCTCGCACCGGTTTGCTTTTTTTGACTGGCAGTGCCCAAGATCAGATGACAGTAGTATGTGAGTTGAATAATGTAAAGTATAAAGGTAGGCCTAAAGCAAACAATAAAGGACAATGTTTAAGCCATTGGACATTATTGAAAGAAAACGATAGCAAAGATATGCAGAATTAATTAATAATGACCGGCGAACTAGGCTACTTTTTCAGCAAAAACATAGCCTATCCTAAAACAAACGTTAAGCCTACATGACATATCACGCTTAATTTAGTCCTCTGTTTTGTAGTCTAAATCAGCATATTACCTTGGGTCATATATTGGAAACGTACAGTAGCCTACTGTACCATAACGTACAGGATTATGCTGTAGGCTAGGTCTTTCCTTCATAAGGTATAGGCCTACCCGATTTTTTTTCCTACAAAGTAGGCCTAAAGATAGGCTACTAAATGTTGATTATTCACATTACTGCAAGCAAAAGGAATGAAAGCGAGCAGAGGACAATGGACATGGATGCATACGATCTCTTTCCCGAAAGCTTTGCTGGAAAAAACATAATTAGTTAAGCTATTCGAACTGACGCATAATAGGCTAGTTAACATCAGATGGCATAGGCTAGGCCTATACAATGTTTTCAATATATAATTTTACATAGGCTACAGCTTTTAGGCCATTGATTTCATTCAAACATATGCTAATGATATTGATGAGGGGGTGTTTACAAGGCGGAGACCTAAAACCATCCGGCTGCGCACAAGTTGACCTTCATTTGTGATTTATAATGGGCACATCTGGAAGGGTGGCGTACACACGTTTTTTTGTGCGTACGTTCGTGTTCTCTGATTTACACGTACGATCATTTTAGAAATGATCTAAGATCAAATGAAGGATGGTTTCTACACAACACTTTTATAAATGAGGCCCCTGAGCTTAAATAGAAACATAACAAACAAACTGGTGAGTGCTACTAAAACACAGGAGAGGCTGAACGGACTAGGCCTGCATTTGGAGCCGGAACACAGGAGAGGCTGAACGGACTAGGCCTGCATTTGGAGCTGGAGCCGGAACCGGGACTGGAGTAGATCCAGGGACTGGAGCCGGAACAGAGGAACCCCCCCCCCCCCCCCACACACACACACACACACTATCCTAAATACCACAATATGGCATGAGCACATATTCTTGATTGAGTAATAAAGCATTTAATTGTCCTGTCTTTAGTAGGCACTTATACATCCTTTAATTTGGTGTCTGGCAATTACATTTTGTGTTATTTGACAAAGTAATTACTGTCACCTTGAGGAGCGAGGAAAATAATTAATCCTTTTTGGATTTGTCAGATTCCTTCCTTTCTCACCCATTAATTGGTCTGTTAGGCTCTAATTGATTATAAACCCATTTATTCCTTTAAATATCAGTGGAGAATGGTGTGGAGACCTTACAGTTGTCACACCTGAAAACATTTTCTGGTGTCTATTCAGCATTGATGTGTGACTTGGAAGTGTGAATGCACATTTATGATTGCAGTATGTCTCTGAGTGTGTGTGTGTGTGTGTTTGTGCGTACGTGCGTGTGTGCGTGCGTGTGTGTGCGTGTGTGTGTATGTGCAGATACCATCTCATTTTTCTGCGTTAGCATTTAGGGGATGGTATATCCATGACATACAGTTGTCATATCTTTTAGTTGCAATATAGCAAATTAAGTTACATCCCTGAGAATCCCTCTTTTGAAATGCTGTAATGTCATTGCATTTCATGGAAGCGCATTCATTCTATGTGTGCCCAATTCTGTCCACTCACAGAAAGAGACAGATACAAAAAAATTAAAGAGCAGAAAACAGAAAACAGTGAGAGAAGGGAAAAAATACGCACGATCCAACAGCAGTTGGCCATCCTCCCATAAAATCCTCCCATAAAATTGGGAATGCATTTTTGTGCAATGGGTATTTTGGTTTGTGTGTGTGTGTGTGTCTGTGTGTGTGTGTGTGTGTGTGTCTGTGTGTGTGTGTGTTGTGTGTGTGTGTGTGTGTGTGTGTTGTGTGTGTGTGTGTGTGTGTGTTGTGGGTGTGTGTGTGTGTGTGTGTTGTGTGTGTGTGTGTGATAGTTATTATTATTTAGCTCTGATTTTTCTTCTCTGCAGTGCCTGCAGTCCATGTGATGAATCTCAATTGGCAAGGTCACCTTTCATCCTGATGATCTCTCTGTTGCTTTATTGGAACTGGCAGTGCTTGCACACTATTATGGGACACTTATTGACAGGCTGAATCCTCTCCAAACAAGAGCGACGGAATTGTGGGAAAGTTACCGGCTCCCCTCTAATTTTGGGTGACAGAACTGGCATGAGCGCTCGGCGCAGCGACTAATGGCCTTATCGTAATCTCCGTGCACACTCTGGTGATTCGAGGGCGGCACAGGCCTATTTATGCGCCAGCCTTTGCTGCGCAATCATCTGGCGGTTTCCAGCCGTGCGATGTAAATACTTGTGATCCACGGGAGCTCTCGGTGTGTGTGCGTGCAAGTGTATGTGCATGTCTGTCTTTATGCAGAATGATAATAGAGAGGAAAGGGGGAAAAAGTTTTAAAAAGAGAAAAGTTTACCCATTACCATACAGTGAATAGTGTTTAGCTGCAAGGGAATGAGAAGCATCATAAATTAAAATAATCTGCGATGCACTAAGCATTATAATATGCACAAAGAGTTTTTCCTCAAATATGCTCATGTTTTTCTTTATTCAGCCAGTCCTCATCCGACTCACTGGAAATGTAATTCCTGAATGAGTTCTCCAAGCTTTTTGAAGTGAAATAAATATTTCCCTCACTTAATGTCTCAATCTGTTTT
Organism: Alosa pseudoharengus; assembly: GCF_046254945.1. Lineage (NCBI taxonomy): Eukaryota > Metazoa > Chordata > Actinopteri > Clupeiformes > Clupeidae > Alosa > Alosa pseudoharengus. The sequence goes on along the minus strand of NW_027468630.1, from coordinate 582,244 downwards.
TTTCCTGAAAAGCCAAAGTAGCAGCACAGGCTACAGGTAATCAAAAGAACTACAGATGCCATACAAATCCTCAAGCCCACTCACATGCTCTCTCCCAAAGCTAAATAGCAGAAGAATACCCAATTATACATGCTGCTCACCAAACCCTGAAGCAAATCTGACGTGGTTTAATGTGTATAAAATGTGCAACAGTCGTCCTGCCAGATGTCCTGTACTTAACATTTGTCCTGTAAAAATGACACATGTATGTGTGTATGTGCTTTAATGTTCTAACACATTCTGGAAGCGCCAGTAGAGAGTGGAAACCCCATCCCCAACCCCCAGGGTATTCATCTGACTTCACATGTTGTGTGCTTAGCCATGTGCCAGACTCCATCTCTGCCTCCTTAAAAAAAAGGGGGGGGGGGAGTGAGGGTAACATGACAGGTTCACATTTGGCGATGATATGTGGCTGAATGGCGCCACATCAAGTGTGTTGGAGCACCCATGATGGTGTCTATGATGTGGCTGGTTTGCCGCGTCCTGGGTCATTTACTCCGCCAAAGCACCGACCGTTTAGACCCTCCGCACTCACCTGCCCGTCACTCAAGGCGAGTCCTCAGAGGAGAAAAACACTGTCCTCTCCCCTGCCCTACCCTGCCAAGTTGTGCGACGCTTGTTTACATGCTGCGCCTCTGACCTTGCTTCCTCTGGGTGTATTGATCATGAAGACTGTTGAGCTTTAGAAGTCAGTGTAGAGTGAGGAAAATATATCTCAGTCATTTGTCCCGAGTCCTGCTTGATCAGTTGAAAGTGAAGAATAAAAGGGTAAGGATAGGGCTAATACTGAAGTGTGGATGATACTTAATTACACAGTTATATTGCAGTTATATATTATAACTGTATAGTTGGGCTCAAACTATTGGTAGTTTATCAGCTGAGAGTTATTGTGGTTAATGTGTAATGGTATTTCATATATTACCAATGTATTTAAAATGAAGACTACAACAGAATACTACAAATCTAATACAGCATGGCATGACTCATATTGTACTGCTACTTCATAAGCCAATTACGAATGCACTGAACTAATGCACTGGACACCTGGAGTCCTTTAGAAGTGTCATTCAAACGTGTAGACTTTAATGATTCAAAATACCCATTTACGACTCCTATTTTCAGTTTGTGTGAGTCCTCAAAAAAAACAGAATATCTAACTCATAAGCCATGCAATCTGTTTGGCTGACATAAGTAGCCCCTAGCTATTTCAGTCTGAGAATAGCACCGCATTTATTTTCAAATGCCACTATTCTTACCCTAAAAAGCCTCTTTAAAAACCCTTGAAGATTTTTTTCTCAAATCACATCTTTTTTTTTATTTCCATAACGTTAATACTCTAAGAGCTTGTCGATAGTATATAACCCAAAAGTGTTGCTTTTATCACCAAAATTCAGACAAATTAAAGTCCCCCCTCCCCTCTCCACCCCAAAGAGATGATGATGTGTGTGGACCAAAATGCTCTTTGACAAGTGAATGAGAGGGGACATCATCAAAGACAAACTCAAACCCATCCATCACCCCAGCTGGGAAGCAATCAGGCCAAATGCAAGACCACAACCATCCACTCAACGAAAAGCTCTCACAAGCCATTACAAAGTGTGGCTTAAATACAGTCCGGTCTGTGCATCAGTGTCCAACCTGACATGTGAACAAACGTAACCAGGCAAAAACTCTCATGCCGTGATTCATCGAGCTCATCAAGCCTCTGACACCCACTGAACATCCACCAGTGATCTATAATTAAAAAAAAGACTCCCTCTTGATGCTGTTCTGGTCCGAGGCTCAAGTGCAATATACTATGCAAATGACCGCTCGCATTCAATGCCAGTGAATGACAGGTGGTTAGAAATCATTTACATACACCCTTACACATGCGTACATACGTACACCCTGCAAAGAAACAGTTGGATGAACATACTTATATTCATTCTGTAGCTAATTTGCATCGAGGAGAGAAAGAGAATAATGGGGGGAAAAAGAATGACTACATGCTTCATACGCTTATATTTTTAGCTGTAAGGGATTGGAGGAGGTGGGACTCTTGCCCTCACTGCTCCCAGGCCTGCTGTAGCAGTCTTTAAAGCTGCCACGTTAAGTGTGCCAGACATCAGGAAGTCTGATTATGGTTCCGCCGCAATACGCTTTTAATGCTGCTCTCCTCTGACTCCAGCTCCGCCAGAAGAAAGGGTCTTCATTACCTGCCCC
>NW_027468630.1:572500-575000 GCF_046254945.1 Alosa pseudoharengus | reverse complement strand
AGGAATTAAAACCCACTCTACGACAAAAATCAAATACGTCGGCAGTGAACAAAGCAAGGCAAGGCTGTTGGCAATGTATTGCAGATCGGGTAGCCTAAATGGCTAAAAGTAAGTTTTATTTCCACAAGTTATTCAAATAGCCTATGTGTTAACTTGCGGAATGTCTGAAATGAGTTGAAACTAGATGTACCGCATAGCGGTACAAAATATGACCGCCGCTCAGTCCTGTACATCCGTTCCGCGAAAATAAATCAATTTGTCTCCATATTTTTTTGTCTTCAATTTGTCTCCATATTTTACTCCATCCCCCACTCTTGAAACGTTTGTGTATGCTTGTTTGGCATGCCTGAGTGTGTGTGTGCGGCTGCACAGAGAGTAGCCTACTGGTGCTGAAAAGGTGAATAGATTGTAGAATAGCCAAAGAAGATGTAGCATTGTTATAAAACCTTTAACATCTCTAAACAATCACAAGTAGGGCAGTTCATCACAGTTCATCCATTGCAACTGGATTGATGAAAGGTCACTTACACCTGTAGGCTACATTGTATTTGGGAAAAGCAAAAGGTATCAGCATAATGTTATTTATTTATTTATTTATTTATAAACAAAAACATCTCTGTCAGTTCCATGCCGTTTTCAACAGCTATCAAACACAAAGGTCATTTTTGGATGGATGGATTTTTTGTGAATGTTTCTTCTTCTACATAAGATTTTAGTCATCTTTAGTTCATGTAATACTTTATTGTCAATGCACAAATTAAGTAACAGTAGTCTGAAACGTTATTGTTAATGCACAAATTAAGTAACAGTAGTCTGAAACGAAATGCTGTTTTACATCTAGTGGTGCAAATAACTGACATGTCCAAATGGGCCTTGATGAAATGCGTCGCTAGACTGTTCTACACATTTTAACGGGCCAAAGTTGAAGAGCTGTTGTCCGTTATTGTTCGTGCAAATATAGGCTGATTCATGTTCCCTTGTATTGTGTAACTGAGGTCCATGGCTGGCTTTCACCAGACCAACCTCAATCTTTTAAGAAATCAAAAAATAAATAGCGGGCAGATCAGGCTGGGTTCACCAAACCTAGTCCACCCGATATTGTTCACGCTCTGGCTATTCTAAATGCAAAAATGCATCAGGGAGTTATGACAAAACTGTAACTAACAAACTAGATCCTAATAGAAAGCTGTTAGCTTCCCTAAGCTACAGGTAGGCTTATAAGGTAGGCCTATTAACAACATAAATTGTCAATAGGCTATGCTGGCGACACAAATAAAATCTCCTTTGGAAACCAATGGCTTACGCCTTACAGTATCAAGCGTACTTAAACTGCCATATCGTGGCGAAAAGTTGTAATAAAATTCACGCAGCTCCATGAGTCAAGGAAAGCGCTAATGAAGTAGCCACTTCTAAATGGGACCCACTACACAGTAGCTTAAGGTGTGTTGTTAAAGCAGCCATAATGAAATGAAGGTGTCATTGTTTGGATACTTCACACACACGTGCTTTTTAATTTCACAGACTACAACTTCAAAGCACATCGATTCCCCTCTCACACCCTGCACGCACTTAAAACAAAATAAACAGGCGTCTCAGTCTCACGCATGTATAGGGAAAACTGTATCAGACCGGCGTAACGTTGGTAAATCTTCCATTGCACAGAATGATTTTTGTAGCACGTGCAACAAATGACAGTCGAAAGATACAATTACAGTGCTGCTATCAATTTGCTTGGTATAACCGCATTACCTAGGTCCTTATTGATATTATAAGATTAACGTACCTGCAGTAAAAACCAAGCATGTCCGATAAACATCCTCAGATTTATTTCGGCTTCAAGAAGAAATGGGAATTACATTTCATGTGAACATCATCCTATCCTTATTAGACGTTCTCTGCGGTAAACTATAGTCCTTGTAGGAAGCGTCCATTGTTATTCCAACCCACTTTTAACTTCCAACAAAATTACGTCTCACTGCAACGATGCGCCATCTAGTGGACAAACGCTACTTATCGCCAATACTGGAAATGCAGCCATGATGATGATGATGAAGAATAGTAGGTTTGTATAGTTATAGCTTGCATTAATATTTCTTAATTATGAAAACATGTAGGCCTAGTATGCTTATAGCCTTCACTTGGCCTCTGTTTTACAGCTAACAAGAAAAAGGTGTCTTTGAACACTACTGTAAGGCACCAGAGTGTTTTACAGTAGCAGAGGAGTTGGCCATCACAAATAATAGTGGAAGGCCGATTATGGAAGGGGTTGAGGGAGGCATTCGGTCGGATTCTGGTGCTGTGGAAATGTGTAGCCTTTATGTGCAGGGTACAGTAATATGACATTCAATTCAACAAGTTTGTTAAAATTGTGATTTTAATTTATTAGGCCTACTGTAGGCTATGTCCGATTTATTTTAGGCTATTCTTGCTCAGATGTTCAGCATACTGCAGGCCTATGTCCGATTTATTTTAGGCTATTCTTGCTCAAATGTTCAGCATA
>NW_027468630.1:542500-565000 GCF_046254945.1 Alosa pseudoharengus | reverse complement strand
TTCTCTCACATACACAACTCATGCACGCACGCGCGCAAACACACACACACACACACACACTTATGCATGTACACACGCATTAGAGAGCTAGTACACTGACACACACACACACACACACATTACACACACACACAGATAAGCTGTTGCAAAAGGAGTCTCTGTGCTTTCCGTCTTTTGGTCTGTTCTTTTGTTTTTGCCGTCTTGTTTTGTTGTTTGTTTTTTAAAAGGCAGCCGATCCAATCGTTAGTGAGAATTAGAGGGAGAATAGCATTTGGACGAAAAACACATGAGAATCAACCGATTGTGCTTAAACAAGAGCACCCCATCGGTAATGATCTCCTTACTACAGTAGTGAAATATCACTGACAAATTCATAAGAATAGGATATGTTTATGATCTGAATCAATAAAGAAAAGTACAAACTACAACTGAAGAGACACATGAAAAGACTGAAACCGACTGAGAGAAAGAGGAGAGAGAGAGACAGCAACATGAGAAGTGAGGAAAGTGAAAAAAGAAGAATAGCATAGAAGAAACAGAGTTCACCACTGTTCCATTTGCAATTCCATTTGATTAGAAACCAAAACACAAATGAGGTGCATTGGGGCAGATGAAAGCACAGCAGATAGGAGAGAACCCAGTGGAGGCAGTGGGGTGTGGGGTAGGAGAGAGGAGGGGGGGGGGTGGTATGGGGTAGGAGAGAGGAGGGGGGTGGTATGGGGTAGGAGAGAGGTGGGGGGTGGGGTGGGAGAGAGGAGGGGGGTGGTATGGGGTAGGAGAGAGGGGGGGGGGGGTGTGGGGTAGGAGAGAGGAGGAGGGGGGGTGGTATGGGGTAGGAGAGAGGAGGGGGGGGGGGTGTGGGGTAGGAGAGAGGAGGGGGGTGGTATGGGGTAGGAGAGAGGGGGGGGGGGTGGGTGTAGGAGAGAGGCGGGGGGGGGGGGGGGGGTGTAGGAGAGAGGGGGGGGGTGGGTGTAGGAGAGAGGAGGGGGGGGTGTGGGTGTAGGAGAGAGGCGGGGGGGGGTGGTATGGGGTAGGAGAGAGGAGGGGGGTGGTATGGGGTAGGAGAGAGGGGGGGGGGGTGGGTGTAGGAGAGAGGCGGGGGGGGGGGGGTAGGAGAGAGGGGGGGTGTGGGTGTAGGAGAGAGGCGGGGGGTGGGGTGGGAGAGGGGAGGGGGGGGGCCTTGTGGAGGAGATGCTGTTGTTTTGGAGCTCAGGGAGCATGAACAACAGGCAGCTAGCGCTCCACTGCAGGTAAATGAGAATCTCCAGGGGAGGAAAAGGCATTCTGGGAAACTCCAGAGTCTCTTTCTCTCTCTCTCTTCTTCTCTTTTGCTCTGCTCATCCCACGTTTTTAATTGGGGCCAAAACTAGAATTTATTAACACATGAAAGACATGCATGACACATTCTGCTCACTCTCACCACACAGAGCTACTTTAAAAAAATAACTTTTTTTTGCATGAAGTGGTTCACTTTGTTTTCTTTTGGTAGAGTTTTCCTCATTACTGCCTCACACACCTTCCTCTTTATTGTTGACTGGTGGTGGATGTGTGTGCTGTCTTTACTCCCAGTCAAAGGTTTAGCAAAATCAAAGTGTATTATACAGGGCACGCAAGCTTAATTTTAGAATATGTGTTATGAGTAATGTTGAATGTTTGTTGATGAGTTTGAAGGTGTATTTATTCTATTTTAAATCAAAGGTGTTCTCATTGTCTGATCGTTTGTTTTCCATTTTGCTTTGAACATAGATAATTAACTCAGTAATTGTGAGTTTTACTGAAGGACACACCATGCAGCACATGTCCAAAACTCCGCCCAGTCAGTTTCATCAATTAACACGTAGCCAAAAACTTTCCCGTATTCTATTTGAAATATTCATTTCACACAGTGTCAGTCACTCAGTAATTAACATGATTTAATTAAAAGTGTAATTGTGGATGTATAAGACGGGAACAAACAGAAACATATAGTGCTGGCAGTATGTTAAATACAGATTGATGCAGAGATTCATTAATCTTCATGAATTTAATATGCTAAGCAATAGCTCTATGGAGAAATAAACATTGCTTTAATATGAAATTACGCAAGGCAAAATGTTCTGCTGAAAAATGTAATATCAGAGTAGCTACAATCCAACATATTCACAAGTATTCCCTCTCACTCTGACTGCGTCTCCATGCTTAATTGAAGCCGTACATATAGTGTTGTCGCTGTTTCCCCTGCTACCGGAGGCTTTTTCACTTACTTGACAATGTTTTTATTTTATTTTATTTAAAAAAAAAAACTGTATCCAGAATGTGGTTTCTCAAAATAGTTTTAAATGTGTGCTCTCTGTTGCAGCTCCCTCCAGGCAGCTTGCAGCTGTATTTCAATATGAGATTTCTTAATGTGCTCATGAAAGATGAGAAGATACTTTACTCTGATATTCCCATAATGACCCTGCTGAACAAACGTTGAAACTCCGGCAATAACAGCAATAGGACAGCAGCAGTGAGACCAGCATGACGAGATCACACACACACACACACACACACACACACAGCACACACACACACACACACACACAGCACACACACACACACACACACACACAGCACACGCGCAGAGAGAGAGAGAGAGAGAGAGAGAGAGAGAGAGAAAGAGAGATGGGGGGGGGGGTACAGCAAGTACAAAGTATTTGCATCATGACAAAATAGCTGTTAATAATGTTAAATGCCATTGTCAAATGTCAGTGTCATTATGAAAATGGGTGTATACAAAAGATAATCGTTGTATTATGAATACCGATATCACTGCAAACCATTCTAAATGTATTTACAGTGCCTTTACATTGTGTTATGAATACCGATATCACTGCAAACCATTCTAAATGTATTTACAGTGCCTTTACATTGTATTATGAATACCGATATCACTGCAAACCATTCTAAATGTATTTACAGTGCCTTTACATTGACCGCTTAATGGAACACTGTAAATGAGCTTATTTGTCGTCAGATAAGAGAAACATACCCTTTTCTAAGTAAAACGCATAAACTAAAGGAGAGCTAATAGGCTAACTGGTGTTAGCCACTTCCAGTACCTTTAACAACTCAGAAAGCATTGATATCCCTCCATCCCTGCTAGGTTGTCTGCCAAGCAAAACAACAGGATTCTCTTGGTGACTTCTGTGAGTTCTGAAAGTTATCAGAAGAATGGAACATGGCCATGATATTCCTTGTGAGGACCTCAGCCATTGTATTTAATGGTTGATAAGCCTCATAATGGCTTCATTAAACCCCTTTCTAGACAGATGAAGTTATCTTAAATTAAAGTGGATGAATGTTCTGCATTCACACTTAGTTTCACTGTGTTGTGTACCAACTTGGCGTAATTATTATTGTATTGCATTTTATTCACATACCATTATTTCATATATGTAATATGCACTCTAACTATGGTTTTCCTTTATGGGAAAAGTATTTTTGAGACAAAGTCCGATAATATGTGTGTTACCCTGCATCGTTGACTTTTCTGGCAAACCACCTGGCCTTAATACTTCAAATGAAAAAGAACCCAGTGAAATCAGTGACGTGTAGACTCACATTTCTTAGGTCGTCCATCTGGTCTATTTAAAGGCTGACGTCCTGCAGAGAAGCCAATTGAACTGAACATTTGTTAACTCCGTAAGGACAGTGCCAAGCCCGTCCTGACTTTCAGTGGAGACACACCGCTCATTACAGGGGAGATGTTACCTATGGGACTCTATAAAAACAGAAATGTTACATCAGTAGGTAGCAATGTTGCTCTAGGAGAAGGACAGAGAATGGACAGAAATGACCAGTAAGTGTGAAACATTTATAATCCTGGATTAATAATGCATGAATTATTGATAAATTCTCACATACATTTCGCCAAATCCTTGTCATGTTCCCCAAGCTGAAATAAGATCCCCAAGGTGAAGCTAGAAATATTTACAATCTCTATCAACCTCCACCCTTGAGCCACTAAAACATTCAAACACTCACATGGGTGTGGTGGTGGCGTGGTGGAGCAGTGTTAACGTCATCTGGGTTCGTTTTGCGCCGTTGCTAGTCCGTGTCGCTTCGGATAAAAGCGCCTTGCTATCAGTTAACTTAAACTTGAACTTTAACTCACACAAACACTACATTTGTAATAGAATCCAAACATTTACAGTTTTTTTGTTATTTAGTTTAAATGTTGATGACAAAGTTAAGTTCAAAAACTAAAATATAAAATTTGATATGGAAATTGAATTTTAAAAAAGCTCTACAAGAAAAATCAGCTTTAACGTCAAAGACCAAAAGGGCAGTTACTTGACTACCACCTGGACACAGTCTGTGCATGAGCCTACTGCAGATGACCTGTAGAGGAATGACCTCCAACAGGACAGGGGAGAGATAGAGGGGCTCTTTAATTGTACACACAGGGCGCCTTCACCATGGGGGCACTGTTCAGGCCCCTCCACTATGAGGAGCGGGGTGAGGAAGCCATCACTCTGGGGAGATCTAAGCCCCAGGACCCCGCCAAGGTGAGGCTGGAGATGGGTCAGCCACCAGAGACTCAACCCTGGAGGGGGGTTGGGGTACGAGTGGCTTGTGTGCTGCAGCTCTTGTGTAAATGATGCCCCCTATAGTCAACACAGAATCAAATGGGGTAGTTCACAAATCACCTTCAGACCTGTTAAATGTCAAATAAGTCTTTTATCTTAGAATTTCTGGGGAGGCTACTACTCAGCCAAAAACACTAACATGAGGTTAACCTCAAGCTGAGTGAGTTCAGTATTATCCCACTGGTCCTCCAAAGAGAAGCAATGGTTGTACAAGTCAGAGAATAACATAATGCAGTAAGTAATGAAAAGCTCTCAGATGCTCCGGATGGTGCCACAGCCACGTTGTCAGAGTAAACGGCGGCACTCTGCAGCAAACCCATGCCCTAAAAGAATCCCAGCAAATGCGCTGTTTGCTCACGTTCAGCATTGTATTTAATAACGCCTGTGAATATTAAATAATCTTTTGATCTTTCTTTCATTAGGCCCCCCCATGTGTGTTTTCTCTCCCTTGCATATATTCAATTTTCTATTTGCTATACACAAGAGGGAAATGAACAAGGACACAGAAACACTTTTATTCTCTCCCCAGACCGGCTGCTTCTCATTTGAAGATTAGCAATAATACATGGATATTTAAAAAGGGGGGAAAAACTTTTAAAATGGGTAATCTAGTTGAAAGCATTTTTTTTTTTAAAAGAACGTGGTCTGTTTTGTGCGCTCTGGCATCGTCCAGAGAGAGGACGCTCAGGGAGGTGGCCAGATTTATGCCCGCTATAATTCAGCCCGCTGTCATGTCGGACAGAATTGCACCAGCCACAGGGACTCGTATTTCATCCGTCAACAACTTGAGCTGAGCCCTGCTATTAGGCCCTCCACACCACCTTGCACCGTAGCCCCCTGCACCGGGCTGCACTACATAGCCCTCATAAAAGAGCCACCAATATAATGATTTGCTCTGCTATAGCCAAGGCCAGCTGTTGAGTGTAAATGCACTTTTTTCTTTTGTGGTTAGTAGACTGATGACATTCAAAAGCAATTTTGCCTGTCACACTTTCTGCAAGGGGTTTGTTGTAAATGTATTCTGGCTGTGACTTACCAGTGAAAAGGGTTTGTTGTAAATGTATTCTGGCTGCAAGGGGTTTGTTGTAAATGTATTCTTGCTGTGACTTACTGTATTCTGGCTGTGACTTACCAGTCAAAGTCAGACGTATAGCAGAGGGAAAAATAACATTTTCATTATTATTGAGAGGTGAGTTAGCTAAATTAAAATCAGTGAATGATGTTGCTTGGTCAAAATGCAGCCAAATCTAAATAGGAAGGCTGAAGATAAACTTTAGTTAGTTAAAATGGTGTGCCAATTGTCAATGGCTGACTTTAAAAAACAGAATAATGTATACTTTATAAGTACACTGGAGTATTAAATGGGACAAAATGACACACCAACCATGGGCTGGGTTTTTCAAGGGTTGGCATGCTTGCTTTGTCAAGCCAGTGAATGGTCTGGACATTCCCCATGCTGATTCATTCTTTGTGTGAAGGTACACCATTATGTTATTATGTTCTGTTTCATGGACAACTGTTGTGTCACAGTTTATAAAAAGCTGAGGAACAGAACGTTCAAATGTGAAGCTATTGTGTCACCTTGTAATGTGGTGTACTCGTGATCTAAAACTATGAATGTAGGTGAATCTAAAATGTACACAGTCCTTTACAATGGCTGTATGGATCATTGTGCTGTTACGATAGTAGGATGGCATGCAATTTTGTCAAGACCATTTCTGTGTGAAATTATCAGATTTTACTTTTATCTATTGTGTTATTTCAATGCGCACATTTGCAATTGCAACAATTTTCTAGAAGAGTTGCATTATCTGTTAGAGGTGCGGAGGTGTGGAATTGTCTGGCCATGACTATAAAAAAAAGTAATAAGTACAATTACTTCAACAAGAACACTGCAGACATGTAAACACTCCCATCTGTACAGTACGTTCTGTCTGCACAGCGCAAAGTAAACCCAAACTAGCTCAGCAAACTACAGATGCCGGCGTCTGCAGAACAACAGGACAATATTTAGGTCACATTTAATTAACTTTATTTTCCTCAGTTCAGATATTACATTACCATACACCTTTCCGCTCCCCCAACCATCTCCAACAAAGGGGCTGAATACATTCACCTGTTCGCTCCCATTTATTCCACATAATGTCGGTTAATTATGTTTGCTCATTTTCCACAGGCTTAATTACAGAGGGTGCGGATAATAGGCAAGGAGAGGAAAGGTGTGCAAGTGCACGCCGCGCGCGCCTCTGCTGATGTGCGCACCACTAATGATCACCTGGTGTTCGGCGAAAGCTCAGGCAGGCAGAACGGAACTGAGCACAACACAACAGAGCAGACGGGTGGGCAGACAGACAGAGATGGCCGCTGTTGGACGGAGAAAGGAGGTCTTACAGGCCTGAGGATGGCCGCTGTTGGATGGAGAAAGGAGGTCTTACAGGCCCTAGGATGGCCGCTGTTGGACGGAGAAAGGAGGTCTTACAGGCCTGAGGATGGCCGCTGTTGGATGGAGAAAGGAGGTCTTACAGGCCTGAGGATGGCCGCTGTTGGATGGAGAAAGGAGGTCTTACAGGCCTGAGGATGGCCGCTGTTGGACGGAGAAAGGAGGTCTTACAGGCCTGAGGATGGCCGCTGTTGGACGGAGAAAGGAGGTCTTACAGGCCTGAGGATGGCCGCTGTTGGACGGAGAAAGGAGAAAGGAGGTCTTACAGGCCTGAGGATGGCCGCTGTTGGACGGAGAAAGGAGAAAGGAGGTCTTACAGGCCTGAGGATGGCCGCTGTTGGACGGAGAAAGGAGGTCTTACAGGCCTGAGGATGGCCGCTGTTGGACGGAGAAAGGAGAAAGGAGGTCTTACAGGCCTGAGGATGGCGGAGCAAAAGGTGGAGTATTTGCATTTGCACTGAAACACCAGTAGCAATGCATCTCTCATGATGGTAACCTTTAAAGCAGTGTTTCTCAAACTTTTTCAGACCTAGGACCACTTAACCAATAAAAAAAAGAGTAGACCTACTTCAAGTATATTACACAATAGTCCTACTCACTGAACCACTTTGCTTATCATCTTTGCCTTGCTTATTGTGTCAGAGGAATCATATGATTTAAACTGGTGTAACTTACATAGGCAGTGTAGCAGAACTGTCTTGATTTACATACAAGTTGGTTCAATATTGTAAACAACTCATTTATATTATATTTTACCACATCTGCTCGCAGACCACTTGGGATAGCTTGCGGAGAAACACTGCTTTAAAGTAACACCTGCAACACCTTTAACACATACGAACCAATGGAAATCTGCCATCACTGCTTCACTGGGTTGGCCGATGTATTCTATGGTGTTTCTCTGTGGCATCACAGTGTATGATGGTAGCTGAACTGAGCACTGGCCCATATCACAGGTGTGTAGGAGTGAATGTGAGTGAGTGTTATTTTAGTGTGTGTGTGTGTGTGTGTGTGTGTGTGTGTGTGTGTGTAAGTATGGTATTTTAGTTTGTCTTTTATCATTTGTGATGCGATCTGGGCAACCATGGTTTTACCAATTTTACCAATTTAGGATTCTGATACCATCCTAGCAACATCCAAGATATTGGTAGGATGGCATCCAGGATTTTGCTAGTGGGCAGTGTCCAGAATGTTGCTAGGATGGTATCAGAACCTTAAGTTGGTGAAATTTCACCAGAGAGGGTTGAAACGGTGCAATAATCAAAGATTTTTGAGCACACCAAGATTTTTCTAGATTTTCCTAGATCGCGTCACATTCCTGCCTCCCCTGTGTCCATGTGTATGTGTATGTGCATATGCTTGTGCTCTGTGTGTGTGTGTGTGTGTGTGTGTTTGTGTTTGTGTTTGTGTCTGTGTGTGTGTGTGTGTGTGTGTGTGTGTGTGTGTGTTTGTGTTTGTGTTTGTGTCTTTGTGTGTGTGTGTGTGTGTGTGTGTGTGTGTGTTTGTGTGTGTGTGTGTGTGTGTGTGTGTGTGTGTGTGTGTGTGTGTGTGTGTGTGTGTGTGTGCGTGTGTGTGCGTGTGTATGTATGTGTGTGTCATAGGCCACACACATACTGGAGCACACTTGCCATAAAGGGCCCCTAACCCTAACCCTATCCTCTAGGCCACTCCTCAGGCACGTGTAGTCTGTTTCCATGTGGGGAAACTGCAGATGACAGCATGTGCAAACACAAACACAAACATAAACACACACACACACACACACACACAAACATACACTGTACAAGCACCATCACATTCAAGAGTCCACCCATCTCAGTATTATACAAGCAGGGAAATCATGTTTGGTAAAGTAACTGTCCAGGGTCCTGAATTGCCTAGCAGGGGTCTAGCTGGCATTGACTGGATGTATGGGCCATATAGTACATACAACAAATCTGTTGGAAGATACAAAGTGGAAATATAATGAGTGGATGGGGATGCTGTAGCTATGTTGGTGTGTGTGGCATTATAATCGTAGGAAAACTAGAACTTTACTGTCATGTTTTACTGACATGTTTAGAGGAGAACTTTACTGACATGTTTTAAGGAGGAAGAGTCCTGTTGATCTTTGTGCTAGACTCCTCCATCACTGTCTTCAGAGAATACATTTAAATGAGTTTTTATTTTCTAATCAAAGTTTTTGTTTCAAACAAAGTCAGTCATAACTATGCAAGACATGAGCAGAGACACATCCACGAAGCCACAGTTCATTTAAACCACTGAACATGGAGGTCCATTAGTATTACTTACAGCTTGAAAAGTGTCATAACAGCTTTTCAAACCTCTGGCCAATCAGGTGGCTAATTCAGACTCCATTCACTGGCCATGACAAACTGACACACTTTTATAAGGGAAAGAAAATGCAGAGAACAACCATGCTTTCTCCAGTCCTGTACAAGTCATAAATATGTGATTGGTTTGTCACATGCTAAGCTGTCTTGCCATGAAATTCACCTTTTCAGTAATGATATGAATGAATGACAGTGTAATATCATTAGACGTCTTTCATAAAGCCTTTGACGGTGTTCTACCATGACATTTAGATGACATGGTTTTGCCAGGCTCATGATGAAGTTTTCAAGCAAAGTATTAACAAACAAATATGCTTGCCTGTGTCGCACCTGGGTGCTGTTCATTCCTCCCAATTAGTTTGAAAGTCATTAGTAGAGCTTGAGGCGTAGGAACAATAACAGTACTCAAGAGTGTATCAAACTGCAATCAAAGTTACACACACACACACGCACACATGCACACAGAAAACACACACACACATGCACACACGCATACATGCACACATGCACACAGAAAACACACACACACACACACACAGATGTAGCCGTAAAGTCCACCCTCTGAAGTCCAAAAGGGCCTTGTCAGAGGCCCACGCCTTGCTGACGTTGAACATTGTCCCGACTCCCTGTGCCCTATCAGGCTGTTTGCAGTCTGTGTTAAGGCAGGTGCAAACCTGGCCTTGTTACTGTAATTAGTCAGTGTTAAGGCAGGTGCATATGGCAAGCCGATTGAGCATTTATTCTGATATCTTGATATCAGGCATAATTGTCATGTACATGTAAGCCATTTTTGTTAACTAGTTAACTAGTAACTAGTGCGCACAAGACACACACTAGTGGCTGTTTTTGGAGCTATCTAGTTCACTAGTAATGCAAAAGGTACTGTTACTAGTTAACTAGTGACACATCGGCCTTCACTAGTTAACTAGTTGACATGTTTGGCCTTACTAGTTTACTAGTAATGGAACAGGACATGCTCACTAGTTAACTAGTGAGCATATCTGCATTATTAATGCCTTTCACTAGCTTATAGAGGGCATTTAGAGCCTTACATGTTAGCTAGTGAGGACAAAACACTGTCCATAATGAACTAGCAGGAGAAAAATGCCCCTCACACTAGTAAACTAGTGGAATTTGAATAAATACACAAACGGCTGGCATTTTGTGCAACTAGTTAACTAGTGGGACGTAACGTTGGCCACTAGTTAACTAGTTGGACGTAACATTGGCCAGTAGTTAACTAGTGCGCAATGTCGCACTTGCATGCAAATGAAGAAGGCGGAACAAGGATTTTGATTGGTCCATTTAGGACTCAGAAACCTAGAAAACATGGCTGACTTCGTCCAGGCTGTTTTTGTTTCTAGTTAACAAGTGGCTGTGTGTGTATGTGTGTGTGTGTGTGTTTGTGTTTGTGTTTGTGTCTTTGTGTGTGTAAGAGCAAACTTTTATAAACTAAGATCGTTTGAGCATAAAAATATGTTTTGATAATATGTCTAGTGACAAAGTTGTGGTGTATTGCTCTAATCTTCGTTCAGTTAATGTCTGCAATCTTTGGTTTTTCAGTTATTAGTCTGAAAATCGCGATAAAACTGGAGGCATTTGTATATGGTTGCCTAGCAACAAAACGTTTCAGTAACATGAACATTGATGATAGCATTGTTGATATGGCAAGACTAGCTCAAGTGGTTAAGCAGCAGGACATCATGTGGGAGACCAGGGTTCAATTCCTTAGAAGTGCATGAAGTTTTTTTCTTGATCTTTGAGTTTTTAATTACTTTTGAAACCATGTGCAGTTAATGTGTACAATCTTTTGTTTTTCAGTTATTAATCAGAAAAGTGTGACTGAATGGATACATTTATGTCTGTGGTTGCCTAGCAACAATAAACAAAGAATAATATTAAAATCGATCCCTTGAATCTTTGGTGTGGATCACTAAGAGCTCACTTGTTAAAGCATGGGGTTTCCCTGTTATTATTATAAACCATTTTGACAGAATATGAGATACTGCATACTGCAGGCTCTGCTTTACTATCTTTACTGATGTACCGTTGCAGAGCAGTGTGTCACTTTAGCCACTAGGGGCACCCATCAGGACCTGATCGCAAGGCTATGAACAGTAAATTTACATTTAGACTGGGTGGGATTCTTACATAATACCCAATAGGAGTCTTCTACCCACCCTCTCATTAGAATTTGCATAATAGCCGTTTCAGGCACTAGTTAACTAGTGAGCTGCTTCACTGCCACACATGCAAACTAGTGAGACTTCAATTGTTCCACTAGTCGCTCGGTCAGCTTGTTTGTGTTTTTAGGTGTAACTAGTTAACTAGTGAACAAAATATGCATGCCACTAGTTAACTAGTAAGGCCCACAACACCCTCACTAGTAAACTAGTGGGTATTTTGGCCTTTACATGTTAACAAGTGACCATTTTGGCATCTCACTAGTTAACTAGTGGGGCTGAAATGGCCTTCACTAGTTAACTAGTGGGCATTTTGGGGCACACTAGTAAACTAGTGACACTTTTTGCACCTCACTAGTTAACTAGTCGAATGGAAATTGCCATGACTAGTTCACTAGTGGGTGTTTTGGTGCACACTAGTAAACTAGTGACACTTTTTAGACCTCACATAGTGGGCATTTGTGTCTTCACTAGTTAACTAGTGAGCAGTTCTGCCTTCACTAGTTTACATGCAAGTGTCACATTGAAGCCACTAGTTTACTAGTTAAAGTTCCTTTGGCCAGCATGTTAACTTGTGTGCCACATGCAAATGTTGTGGGTGGGATTTTGTGAAATTCTGCGCTGTGATTGGTTGTCATGTTCTATTTGGACATAGGGAGCCAATAGAAAGCCTCAATTTCCAGAGTTCTCCGCCTCCTAATTTCAATTCTGCGCCACTAGCTGACTAGTGTGAATTTAGGCTTCAACTAGTTTACTAGTATACATTTATGACCTCACTAGTTAACTAGTTTGGACAAAGGATGCATCAACTAGTTAACTAGTGAGCCTGCTGCCATCACCTAGCTAGCTAGTAAGCCATTTATGGTTCACTAGTTAACTAGTGACATTGACCTACTCCAACTAGTTAACTAGTGAGGAGTTTTGCCTTCACTAGTAAACATGTGCACATTTTTGGCTGTCACTAGTTAACTAGTGAGACCCAAAAGCCTTCAACTAGCTGACTGGTATGCATTTTGGCCTTTACTAGTTAACTAGTGGACATTTCTGACTCTCACTAGTTAACTAGTGAAGCTAATATGTGTTCACTAGTTAACTAGTGGGCATTTATGCTGTCACTAGTTAGCTAGTGTGCACAAACATGGCTCACTAGTTAACTAGTTGACAAAAATGGCTTGCATGTTGGCCTGATATCAAGATATCAGAATAAATGCCCAAGCGGCTGGCCAAATTACATAGAAGTTAACAAGTGGGAATTTGACATTCAGTAGTCAGCTAGTAAACATTTTTGTATCTTACTAATTGACTAGTAAAATATAGAAGTCTTTAAACTAGTTAACTAGTGCACATTTCAGTGTCCACTAGTTAACTAGTGAACATGCTGAGCATTACTAGTTAACTAGTAAGATATGAAACATATGAACTAGTTAACTAGAGAGAATGTGGGCCTTACTAGTTAACTAGTGAGCATTTTGGCTGTCACTAGTGAACTAGTTCACACAGAAATGGCTCACTAGTTAACTAGTGGACAGAAATGGCTTGCATGTACATGACAATTATGCCTGATATCAAGATATCTGAATAAATGCTCAATCCGCTTGCCATAGGTGCAAACCTGGCCTTGTCACTGTAATTAGTCAGTGTTAAGGCAGGTGCAAACCTGGCGTTGTTACTGTAATTAGTCCACTGTACACCTCTGTAGAGGAGTCTTTAAGGGGGAAGGCCCCATGGTGCATTCTGGGTATTGGATGCCACTGAGGATTTCTCTTTCTCCACCATCTCACCATCTTTTGTCTCTATACTCCTCCCTCTTTCTTTCTAATTACGGACACGTGCATCGCACGCACACACTTTTCTGGTTAACCTTGTTGTTTGCCACCGTCTTTATATCATGGAAAGGGGGCCACTAGTGATGTAGTACTCGAGTCCGGTCTCGTCCCCATCACTAGGGGCCACTCAAAGTTAGCAAGGTTAGGGCACACGCATGCATTATGGAGACTGAGAGAAAGAAATATGCATGAGGATTAAGAAGTCATATGTATAAAACATGCTATATACTACAGTCATACGATAAAACCCACATGTTGATCCAGTTGTGCCTGTCATGCCAGTGACAAAAGAAAAAGCTGAGTCACGTAGTCAGCGTTCTCTTTCCGCTCTTGTCTGTACTCTGTCCCATCTGACATGTACCAGTGTAGCAGTGAGCAGCTCAGGTGTCTTTTGATAATCAGGCTCCCTTTCATCTTTCCTTCCCACAAGCACACACACACACACACACACACACACACACACCGTAAGATGACTTGAGTGCTTCCAGACGACTGCCGCTGAACTGACACCGAACTTTTGCTCTGCATGTGGATGTGAAAAGTGATGACCGTGGATACCCCCCCCCCCTCCCCCCCCCCCGCCGTGTACACACACACACACACACAAACACACACAGAGATACTCACACATTCACATACATTAAAATAAATATATTAACAGTGAGCGCATGGCAGTCCTATGTCCAGCATCCTCATCTTTGTTGACATACTGTACTAACTATAAGTACTGTGTGTCTTTTATCAGGGGTATATGGGAGAAATTACATTTTAAATGCCCAAGGATCCAGGCAACCAAGAGATTTTCCACACAGTGTGAAGTCGTAAGCTCATATAAGAAATACCCCAGTGATTTTAAGCAAACTATCCAGTCCAAAGAATGTGATACAACCCAGCGTAACATCTATCTCTCTCTCTCTCTCTCTCTCTCTCTCTCTCTCTCTCTCTCTCTCTCTCTCTCTCTTTCTCTTTCTCTCTCTCTCTCTCTCTAGTTTTCCACTGCACTGGTGCTTGCACACTCTTCACACTGTATGACTTTCAAAGCTACTTGTTCCGCTTTCTTACACTTATGCTAATTGGAATGCAAAGGGTTCAGGTTCCATTTTAAGCCTCCAGTTTTATGGGAGCCAGGAAGCAGATGACATACTGGAGTATTGACAGGCATGGCAGGCTGACACAATCCCAAAAAAAGAAAAAGAAGAAAAAAAGTTGGGATTAGACTCCATAGCGGCAGTTTGGGGAAGACGATATAGCTGCCCCTTAATCCCAAGCAAAAGACTTTCCAGAGTATTTGGAGGAGGGTACCCTTTTAAATTCCGGGTCATATACTGGTTATGGTGATGTGAATCAAGCAAGTAATAAAGCCCTGTTCACATGCATACATGAAGACGATTCAAAATTGTTTTAAACACTATTTAATTTGTGTGAAATTCTTAGTTTGGGGATGACCAGGCGCTTCATGCAATTCATTCATGCAATCACAATATGATTTATGATGTTCAGTTTGAATCACACAATCACAATATGATTTATGATGTTCAGTTTGAAGACCCCTTTTTAAAGTGTTAACTACGGTGCATAGCTTCCATACTAAAGTCAGAGAAAGCAATCATGAGGAATGCATGATTCATACAGCATTATCCATCTTTGTTATTATGACCGCCGCGCAGTGAAGCGGCGGTCATATAGGTTTAGTAAAACATTTTTATTTTTTTTTTATTTTTCGCATGCCCAAATTTCCGTCAATGATTCCCGGGACACTGAAAGACCGGTGTACACGAAACTTGGTGGGCATGTAACCCCACATGGATAGCATGGAACCATCGTTTTTCGTTTTGATCTGTAGCCCCCCCGCTGGACTGGACCCCCAGAAAGGAGGGTAGGGCAGACCCAGTTCTCTGTGAATATCTTGAGAACTGTAGGGACTAGGATGACCATTTTTTTCCGTATGTTTGCCTCCAGGGGTCATATTAAACCATTTCATGTGCACACATGTGCACAAACAGATACACACACACACACATACATTCACAGTAATCATACGTATGACACATACTCACACAGTAGACATATTTACGCTTGCATGCACAGGCACATACGAAGGCACACACACAAGCACGCACACACACACACACACACACACACCCACACACATAACATAAACATGTACATGCACACATGCACACAATTCAAGAATTTCTCAGAATTATGAACAGGCAAGATGGAGGTGGGGTTGTATAAAATGAATTTTACATGTGAAATCTATGAACTAATCATGTTTTGGTACTTGTTGTCTAGCAGATATCAGTGAGAATTGAGTGTGGATAATGCAATTTAGTGAGACAGTTAGAATCATATACTGTAGGCCTTTCAGCGTGATTTATTTTTGTGGAAAAAATGTGCTGGACTGGGCGGCGGTCATATTTTGTACCGCTCTGCGGTACATCTAGTTTCTCAATCATTTTGTATAATTTAAAAATTCATATCTTTACTAGTCTGATCGCAGAGGTAGACAAACCTTCTTTACTAGTCTGATCTAGTCTGATCGCAGGGGTAGACAAACCTTCTTTACTAGTCTGATCGCAGAGGTAGACAAACCTTCTTTTCTCAGCAGGCTCCCTATGCTCTAGTTCCCTCTCTGTTCTACATGATATGAAATAGCAGTGAGGTGTGTGTGTGTGTGTGTGTGTGTGTGTGTGTGTGTGATGAGGCATATGTGTGTGTGTTTATGTTTGTTTACCTCTATTCTTAGTTTGCAGCCCAAAACTATATTCTAAATAAATCTATCAAGGGAAATTGTGTTATTCCAATTACTCCCTACTCAGCTAAAATGTGCAGATTCAGCCTAGTACTGTAATTAAATGTATTGGAAAAAAAGAGCCCTGAAAGGTACAACAGGTTTTTTTCCCATTTAAAACCCACAGCACACCTCCCTCTTTGTTTTCTTTTTTCTTTGTCTTTCTCTCTCCTGCATCTACATTGGTGGAAGAACTGCGCTAGCACTTTTTTTTTTTCACTGGGCTCTGAGTAAGTAGGTTGATTCCATGTGAATGTCTCTCCAAGCCTGTTCCCAGAGGTAGACAGGCCTCCCTTACCAGCTGCTCCCCCCTTCAGTGCTCTAATTCCCCCCACAGATATCTCCGCTCTGTTCCGCTGCCGCTCTCGTGTTCGCCTGGAAAAACCCAACTCCAGCCTACATGCCCTTCTTACGCTGATCCCATGGATCAATGTGCTGCATGCTCTCTTTCAATTTATGGCAGCTCTTAAAGAATGTTCTGTTCTGCGTCTCAACGACTTCATACATACAAATGACTTAAAAAATAAATAAATAACTGCTTTAAGAAAGCACATGCAAATAACGTGAGCGATTACATCTTTTCATAGTTGTTGCCATTTCAACATGATGTGTGGAGTCTTACCAAATGGCTTTGAGTGGCAACACGTTTCACATAACACTGATGTGAGAGAGCTCCAGCCCACGAGCCCTTCTCACGCTGATCTGTGAGAGAGCACACATTACCTAAATAAATGCAAAGAAAAATGTCTGCAAACTGCTCCCAAATTTACTATATGGCCTGGTATAAACAGTGTATGAAGAGGCTTAATGTTTGAACATTTGCGCCATTAAGCTTTATTGTGAGGTATGTCAAGTGTGTGTGGACACTTCCCTTTAATGTGTTCCACATGCACATACATGATGTACTGCCTTTGACAATTTCACGGCCGTGATATAATACCTGCCATTAAGTGTGACTGTACATGTGTTGGATTTGCATAAACTGCAGTTTGTTACCCAGATGAATGTGATGTGTCATATTACGGACGACAATAGTTGTCTGAAGCAAAATGTCTTTTGACGTGGCCACTTTTCAAATGCACTGCAGTAACAGTGTGATCTAATTTGTCAGAGTAGTCCCATGAAGGCTGCCTTACACAATATGTTTGCCATCCTGAAGGCAGCATTCGCAAACAGGCATGCAGAGTACAACTGCCAGGTGGCCTTCGGTACATTATTATTTTCATTTGTCTCGCTTTCTGTTGTAGTCTTCTTGTTGCTGTGCAGAACCCTCTTTCAGAGGAAGTTCTTCTTTGAGGCTTTGAAGCTGAGGGCCACTCTTTCTCTCTTTCTCAGACCTTTAATCTGGTTTTGCCTTCAGATGGATGAAGTGCTCATGTGTCTGCCAAATAAGGGGTCTCTGTGTGTATGAGTGTGAGTTAGTGTGTGTACTGTATGTCTGTGTGTGTGTGTGTGTGTGTGTGTGGCCACTGCAACCGTTTCTATGTGCTGTCTGGCATTATGAAGGTCTTAGTGACACTCATACTGAAACATCTTATTTAGCTCCTGCTGATTAACTAACCTGTATGTTCTCAAACACTCTCCTCTCTGTGTCATCCCTTTCTCTCTCTCTCTCTTTCTTTCTCCCTCCAAATCCCCATATTTCTCTCTCTATCACTTCCTGTCCATATCTCTCCTTCCCTTTTTTCTATCTCTCTTTCTTTCACAGACAACGTGTACTTATACATCTCTGAGACAGAACTACTTCAGAACATTAGAGCACAATATGAGGGAGGCAGGGGAGGGAGACAGTGGCAGGAAAGAAACGGAGGTGATGGAATCAGAGGGCCGAAAATAAACACGCGGGCAGAGTTTGGCGTCAGAGCACTGACCCTCAAATTATGGCTCACCTCCTTGGACTGCCTTATGCATTTAGCCATTAAGAACACCTGCTATTCCGTCAAACAGCCAATTTGCTCATTCATCATGGAAGATAAAAATAGGATCATAAGCTAGGCTCGTTTCTGCGTTTGAACCTTTGCAGCCATGAAATTATTAACACAAAGGAGAAGGATGCTACTTTAGACAGGATGCTACTTTAGACAACAAACAACCTCTAACTGCCCTGCCCCCACATCTGTGGCTGATTCAGGGTGAAGACTGGCAGAACAGTCTGATATCATCCAACGTCTGTAGATGTGAGATACTAAAATTGCACCCTATATAGCCTTTTTAGGTCTACATGTTATAAATGCATGTAGGGCGTTGAGGTATGGATGTCAAGTTATAAGCTTTCTATTATAAAATCAATTATTCTCTGCATCAGTTATGCATGTTTGCTGTCCCCTATAATTTCCCTGGAAGAGCACAGTCAAATGGTCCTCTGTCTAGAGCCCTTCTTATGGACACATTGAGAAGTTAGCATGCTTACACACACACGCACGCACGCACGATGTATTGCGACATCAGATGCAAGTCAAATTTGTAGTTTCTTATATCTCATTCCATCTCAACTACAGATCCGCTACCTGATCTGGCAAACTTACATAGTGCGGTTATAGCCGATAGAGGGCCGCAAAGCGAATGCAGAATTGCCGTTCACTCTGTTACGAGTTGATGAACCACTGAAACGATTTTGGAAACATTATTTTAAGGTATCAAAAACTCTTTGGTGTTGCTTTAAATCAATATTCCATGCCTATAACATAATTATACGGAGTAAGTCAGTGAAGAAAACCTGTAATCAAACAGACATGCATCAGGTCTCTTGTCATCTAAGGACATCAGTGTGGTTTGACTTGAAAGGGCGGTGGGGGGGGGGGGTAGAATCAAAAGGAAGAGAGAGAGAGAGAGAGAGAGAGAGAGAGAGAGAGTTGGACAGAGTGTCCATATGTATTTGTGGGAGAGCATGTGTGTGACAGTACCCTCCTGAGCGGGTGAGCTGGTGATTGTATGTCTGAGCCATGACACGTTGGCACCGGGAGAACACAGAGCAGTGTGGCACCACACAGGTGAGATGTGTGAAAGCTGCTTCCCCTCATGCCTCCACTCCTGCTGGGTAATGAAGTGGTGTTATTTCCTGTACGTGTCAGCTTGGCTGATGTTCTACAGACTCGGATGAAAGCCATGCCCCTCTCTCTTTCTCTCTCTCCATCTCTCTCTGTTCCTCATCTCCCTTCCTCCTTTTCTTCCTTTGCTACTTTACTTCTTCTGCTTTCATCCTCCCTCCCTCCCTCTCTGTCTCACTCTTTCATCCTCTCTTTCCTTCCTGCTGACACTCTCCTCTCTTCCACTAGTCCCTCTCGGTTACTGGCCTCACGTCCAGCACGCTGCCATGTGCCCCAATCCGTGGTCCGTGATCCGTGATCCCCAATCCGTGGCATTTCCCCGTTTAATCCTCATTATTTCTTGCTGTTAGTCTTGATGCGTACTCTGCCCATTTCTCTCCGTTTCCCTTTCTCTCTCCATCTCTCACCCTCTTTCTCTCAGCATGCCTTTCTCTCTCTCTCCTACACTCTCTCTTTTCTCTCTCTCCCCACCTCTCTCTCTCTCTCTCCTACACTCTCTCTTTTCTCTCTCTCCCCACCTCTCTCTCTCTCTCTCCTACACTCTCTCTTTTCTCTCTCTCCCCACCTCTCTCTCTCTCTCTCCTACACTCTCTCTTTTCTCTCTCTCCCCACCTCTCTCTCTCTCTCTCCTACACTCTCTCTTTTCTCTCTCTCCCCACCTCTCTCTCTCTCTCTCCTACACTCTCTCTTTTCTCTCTCTCCCCACCTCTCTCTCTCTCTCCTACACTCTCTCTTTTCTCTCTCTCCCCACCTCTCTCTCTCTCTCTCCTACACTCTCTCTTTTCTCTCTCTCCCCACCTCTCTCTCTCTCTTCTACACTCTCTCTTTTCTCTCTCTCCCCACCTCTCTCTCTTTCATTCTCTCTGTGTGTTTCTCTGAACTTGGCACTGTTTCCAGTGAACATGGGCTTGTTATCTTAGACCAATCTGACAAACAGTGTGTTGTGTAATTCCAGCCCAAATGATCTCATTACCTTGCTTTGATATTGCTTGCGTCGGCTGCCGAGTGTGGGGCGGGGGTGTGGGGTAGGGGTGTGTGTGTGTCTAGTGTGTGTGTCTGGGGGGTGGGGGGGGGGTCTGTTTATGGCAAGAGTGAGTGGGGATGACAGTTCGCCCCAGTCAGGGTCCCATTCCAGCAAACAGACTCGTTTCACTCGAGAAAACAACTCTGACACAGGCTTTCTCTTTCTCCCTTCTCTCTCTCTCTCCCCCTCTCTTTCTCTCTCTCTCTCTCTCTCTACTGAATGAGCTTTGAGCAATTGAGCAATCAAAGGGTCTGCTGTGTTAATAAGTGTTCCCTCTGGAAAGGATGTTTTCTTCTTCTACTGCTGGTGAAAAGTGTAAAAATATCCATTCCACGGCCAGATTGATTTGTGGTCGTATCGGCTGCATCCTAACACTCTTTCTTTCTTTCTTTCTTTCTTTCTTTCATCCATTATTATATTCGCATCTTTTTTCTGACAAATGTTCTTTGGCTTCTTTCTCTCTTTCCAGTGAACAATAAAGAGTGATCAAGGAGAGAGAGATGGTGTGTGTGTGTGTGTGTGTGTGTGTGTGTGTGTGTGTGCGTGTGTGCGCGTGCGCGTGTGTGTGTGTGTGTGTGTGTGTGCGTATGTGTTGGGGGGGGGGGGGGGTCAGGGTTTAGATTGTAAAAAGGGGAAACCAGTCTTTACATATAGCTTCAATATGGTCATACAGATGAGGAAGTGGAACGGACACACTTAACATAAGTGCCAACTTAATGGCTCCACCAAGTGTTACAACCTGGTATAATCTGGTGGGCTAAAACCATAGAGAAAGAAGTGAGTGCTGAACAATAAGCTGCATGATACAATGAATGTTTTTGAATTATACCTCATGAGCTTTTAAACAGTGCATAGTGAAACATAACAGTCATGGGGAAAAAGAGCTGTAATCATTTTGGTACTGACAGAAAAGACATTAGGCTTTTTTTTTTATTATTATTTAGCTGCCATCTTTTTTTTTGTCTAAAGGTCTGCACTACTGCATGGTCTCAAGCAAAATCATGGTTGTCCTATTTTAAACTTTATGTAATGTGTCTGAAAAATACAACCTGGGGTTAAAGAAGAATGGGCCGGGATTGAACAGCCATTAGCTATGATGGCCTGTCACAGGGAGCTTTCTATCTCTCACTGCTCTTTTAACCGACTTGAAGTGAAAGGACCTGCCTTCCACGTTTCCTTCTTAAATCCTTTTAGACCTTTAAACCAACCACTGTGAAATGTTAAGACTGTGGGAGGTAGGCTTGCCTGTCCTTCAGTCACTCTCTGAGTTACCGTGAATAAGTTGAATAAAATAAAATAAAAATGGTATGGTATGGAAGACAGGAAGAATCAGTAGTGCTCCACTGCATTGTCAGACGCTTTAAAAACATTTTGGCATAGCATTGGTCATATCTTCGCCAGCCTGATCAGTATTTGTCATAGCATTGGTCATATCTTCGCCAGCCTGATCAGTATTTGTCATAGCATTGGTCATATCTTCGCCAGCCTGATCAGTATTTGTGTTTCGTTCGCCCGGTTACTCAAAGCATGCATGGTTGTCTTCTAAAGCAATTTGACAAGGTCACGGGAGTCTGCATGCAGAGTGAAGGCCCCTGGAGCTCTCGCCCGCTGCAATCTATCTGGACCATAGACTGCTCTATATATACATATAGATATATTCATGTCTATGATCTGGACTCTCCGTCGCGCTCTCCTTTGCTTGTCCCGGAGTGCGCGCCTTTTGTGATTCGAGTCGTAAATAATGGAAGCTAATCGCTCCACAAATTACAAAACAACTTATCTTTTATTTATTTATTGGGAGTTATCATAGGGGCCTCACTTAGAATGAAGAGGCGCCACGGTCGATCCAAACAGACCCTTTTGTTTGTAATGAACTCGGAAGATTATGGCGTGTAAACACGATCTGACAGTGTTTTCTCCCTTTGAGGTCCGTCTGGGCCACCCAGCCTAAAAAAAAACAATACACTTTGTTTACCACACGATGTT
Source organism: Alosa pseudoharengus (assembly GCF_046254945.1). Classification (NCBI taxonomy): domain Eukaryota; kingdom Metazoa; phylum Chordata; class Actinopteri; order Clupeiformes; family Clupeidae; genus Alosa; species Alosa pseudoharengus. Next base: position 542,757 of record NW_027468630.1, on the reverse strand, counting down.
TTGATTACACTCTCAGCTCACTCCCACTTTGACTGCAGTAAGTGGTGGGGGGGGGGGGCCTCAGACACAGAGACAAAGAGACGATGATGATGATGATGATGATGATGAGTGATGACCGACCCTGGAGCACACGTATGGAAAAAAGTGCATATGCAGTCAAACAGAACTGCACACACATAACACACACACTCTCTCTCTGTCTCTCTCTCTCTCTCTCTCTCTCTCTCTCTGTCTCTCTCGCTCTCTCTTTCTTACAC
>NW_027468630.1:527500-537500 GCF_046254945.1 Alosa pseudoharengus | reverse complement strand
TGGTATGAACCGTATAGACAGATTATGTACAGTATGTACAGCTATGTGCAGTGTGGTAACTACCATTGTAGTGCAGAAACAGTAACATTATAAGAGTAGTAAGAATGTGCAGGATGAATAGTATGAAGAGCAGTAGAATATGGCTATGTCATGGGTCATGTGTCATGGGCAACCTCAACAATACGCATGAAGTCAGGTTCAGGCTGAAGAGTTGGTGACAGGCATAGCCTCTACAGTGGCAATATTAATAACTGGAGATAGGCTTAGCGGTAGGTTTGGCATGAACTGAAGTAGAGACAGGCTCACAAACAGGTGAGATGTTGGCCAAAATGAGAAGCAGCTGAACCTTCAAGACCTCCACGAAGCTGTTTCGACAGCCACTGAAAGACTGAAAGGTTTACTGGTGGCTAGCACATTAAAGGTTCCTTGACTCCTAGAGTGGATCAAGCTAAATGCTAGCTTGTTCGGAGCTAGCCAAGTCTGGATGTTTCCATAGTGTAGTTAGGATGTTTCCATAGTGTAGTGGTTATCACGTTCACCTAACACGCGAAAGGTCCCCAGTTCGAAACTGGGTGGAAACAAAGTCTTATTGGGCAGCTGTGGCCCACTGGTTAGCACTCTGGACTTGTAACCGGAGGGTTGCCGGTTCGAGCCCCGACCAGTGGGCCATGGCTCAAGTTCCGATTAGTGTGTGCTTTACCTCGCTGTGTGTGTTTCACTAATTCATGGATTGGGTTAAATGCAGGGATCAAAAGAGTATATATATGTATACTTAAGTCTGGTGTTGGGAGCTAGCACTCTGGGAACTATCAGGATAGTGTTTCTCTGACATAGGAACTGGCTCCATTGGCTAATAGGCTTAACCATTCTAATGAGGAGACACAGCACTCAAAAAATCCTCCAAAGAAATGCATGGGGCTAGTTTGTAATGCCAATACGGCAGTTGTCTACACATTCTGCGGCAAAAAAGTCAACATGTGAATACATTTTGAATTTCCCCTTGGGGATCAATAAAGTATCTATCTATCTATCATTGTGCCAATCATGTGGTGTGTTGTGAATACATTGTGCCAATCGTGTTATGATCTCGCCGCTGGAGCTAGGTTGGTGTCGTGAAGCCTTGCATTTCGGCCGAAATAGATGCCCAATAAGTACCCAAAACGCTTTACAATATTACCGCAGAGTGGAGTGACTTGCCTAAAAGGACTTTGGCTTAACGTCAGTTGACTCAAGAACAAGGCTAAGAGCTAGCAGGAGAGTGACCAACTGACACAGGGACTGGGCCCAGCATTGCCTAACAGGCCTGAACCCAGCTAATTCACAACCTTGATTGGAGCTTGATAGATTTAGCTTGGGGATTACAGTGAACAATATGAAGGCATACAGTATAGGTGTTTTAGTCTGAAATTAGGCAAAAAAAAGCCATTTCAGTCAGGACCACTTCAGTCAAAAAAAACATTTTATTCTGATGTTGGAGTATGTTGTGTTTGGCAGTCAGCCTTTGCCTTGTCCAATCATGTGGTTTGAGAGAAGAACTCAAACATACACACACACACACACACACACACACACACACACACACACACACACACACACACACACAAGACAAACAGTGTTTTCAGATAAACCTGAGAGAAAGATTGGACCCTCCTGACAAACATTTGGAACAAACTTAGTCAGACAAATGTGATAACAGAAGTGACATGGATGGGAGACTTTGGTGAATGGAGGTAAGGTCTGATTGCAAATCTTCATTTTCCACTTATTTGTTAAGTATATTGTATTAATGTATTAATGACAATGAATGTAATTATGCAAAGACCATACTATATATCATAGATCAGAAGTCATACTGCACACCGCAAATATGCCAACACCTGTACCTAGAGGTATTGCAGCAGTCGATTCAACAAACTACCCAATGTTCTAAACAAGTCAAAATGACCTCCACACAATTCTTGCACAGAAAACAAAAACAAGCAAAACAAGATAAACAAATGGGGAGATCATCCATCTCAGCAGGACACCGTTAGCAGCCGCCTGCGCGGAATAATACACCCTGATTACCGCAGCAACGCGAGAGTTAAGTGCCAAGGAGCGGCGTAATAGCATCACCCCCGTCCTGTACCCCAGAATTCGATTAAATCTTTGATTTATTTATTTGTTTAGCGAAGAGGCCCCCATTGTCATCATTTTTTTTCCCCTCGCAGAGTAAATAATTCAATAAAAGTTTTGAAAAAAACAGTCAACCCCCCCTACCCCACCCCACCATACACACACACACACACACACACACACAAACACACACACACACACACACACAACCTTTCCCATTCTGTATAAAAATGATGTATGATGTATATGAGAGTTTTGTGCAGGGCGAGATTCTCAACAGGTTCTGCAGTCACTAGCGGCGTGTTGGATAGGCCTGAGCTCAGGGGCCTACTCGGCTCTCTCTCCCACCTCCAAAGGCCCGTGCGTGGAGACCAGAAGGGCAGCCACCTCCGCCTGTTTTCAATCCACATCTGTCTCTGCTAAGACAGGGTCACTGGGAGCTATTTCTAATCTCCTGTAGGTGTGGTGGTGGTGGTGGTGTGTGTGTGGTGTGTGTGTGTGTGCGTATCTGCTTATAAGAGAAATGGATTGCCACTCATTGTGGGGACGCGGGAGGGGTGAGAAGGGGCTGGGGGGCTGTTCTCTGTGAGGAGTGGCTGTTCGACAATAATTGCAGGCTGACTGGTAGGTGAGAGGGAATATGACAATCTGCGATGGTAAATTGATTTTCCCTCTGCATGGTGCCAGAGCATGGACACAGAGGACACAGGCAGAGAGAGAGAAAGAGGGGAAGAAAGAGTGAGAGGGAGAGAGAGAAAGAGGGGAAGAAAGAGTGAGAGGGAGAGAGAGAAAGAGGGGAAGAAAGAGTGAGAGGGAGAGAGAGAAAGAGGGGAAGAAAGAGTGAGAGGGAGGGAGAGAGAAATGAATTACCTGCATGGTGGAAAGGAATTTTGGTGTTCAGTTGTGTAGGTTGGCATCATATCAATTTCTTTTTAAGCCCCCTGAAATATAGCATGCCAGTGTTTTAAATATATATATATATATATATATATATATATATATATATATATATATATATATATGTCCCCATTTGGACAACAAATATGTCTGGATAAGTAAAAAAAAAACCCATTGGCACAGCTGTCGTGGCTTAGGTGTGGGGGAGATTGTACAACTAGTAAAAAACTGCTGCTGTTTGGTTTCTTTGATTATATGTAAGAGTTTATAACTCTCTCTCTCTTCCTCTCTCTATCTTTCTCTGTATGTCTGTCTCTCTGTTTGTGTGTGTGTGTTTGTGTGCACACAATTGTTTTGTGTGTCCCTTTAATGCTATTGTTCTGAGAAAGAATGGGAGGGTTAGGTCACTTATGAGAAAACTCCACCTGCGTCTCCCAATCAAGTGGGGCTGCTGCCAGTCTCCCTATGGCCTCTCTCTCTCTCTCTCTCTCTCTCTCTCTTTCTCTGAGGATGAAAGCTCTTTCTCAGAGCACCCAGAGGACTGAGGCTCAAGTGGCTGCACACAGCTGCACAAGGCGGGCAGAGTTCATGCCAGTTGGATTTAGGTTTTTTTAAAAGTCCCCTCTCTCATTAGTGTTTGCTTTGTCCACCTACTCACTGTCTTGCAAATGTCGGAGAAGCTGCCTGGCCTCGGTCATTAGCACAGACTCACTACCCAGCAATATCATGTTGTTTATACCCCGCGATCCTTTATGTTTGTTAGCATGAAAAGATAGCAGCCTAGAACAACCTCACTCTCTAGACAAAAAATAATAAACAAGTCAACACTGAACTCTAATAACTGATTGTCATTCATCATCACCAATGTAGCCTATGCACGCACACACACACACACAGGCCCGGAGTGGGTAATCGGGAGAATCGGGAGATCTAAACACGTTCGCATTCTATGCCTAACACCGCAGCCTCTGCATGGGTTGTTCTCCCCTCCCAAGAAGAGTTAATTGGTTGGGTCCATATAGCCCGTCTTTCCTAAAAAGTTTTCTCAGATACCAGCCGGGCCGGCCCTACCGTAGTGATAAGCGTCAGGGAGGATGGATGGTAGAAAGATGCCATGAGGGACTGAAAAGGCCAGGTAAAAAAGACGAAAAGGATTGGAGGGAAATGCTGCCAAATGTGCCATGCTTCCAATTTTTTTTAAGAGAGATAGCCATGATTATAACGGCATAATTGGGCTAATAACCTACTGGACGTTGTAGCGTTGTCAACCTATTCGCAAGTAACATATTAAATGAATTAAAATATTAGCATTTTGGTATCATCCGATATGGCTATTCATAGACTTTGCAAATATTATGCAAATATTGATAACAAAACTCAAGCTTGATCTGTGTAGTAGCCTATAGGCCTAAAAACAAAAGCAGCCTGAGCAGCAGATCAGCCAGTCCCCCACTGAAAATGATGAGCCCGAAATTAACTATGACATTAGGGACAAGTAGAAAGGATAATAAAGTTAACCATATGAATTAAAGTTATTTTATGGAAGAAAGAACAGTAGGCTATGACAGCAGTAGGCTACATGATCAATATGGCTTGTTTGCTCAGAAGTGGGTGTAGTAAAGGAGCAAATCACCAAACAACAACATGATAGCTGACCCATGCAGAAAAAACATGTAAACAATACAGTAGTTCAATATGCCTCTTAGTGGAATTGTGGGATACATTTCAAATGCTTTATTTCTTCCTTCCTGTTTTTGGTAACTTATCAACCTATCCTTGTGCAATAGTGGAATATTAGCCTATAATAAAAACTACAGGATAGTAAGAGCTGAAATGTTGCCTTATTTATCCAATTTCCACCACCACTAAAAAAGTGGGCCGGTCTTGGGCCTGAAACTCCCGGGCTGAAAAGTGGCCCCACTCCGGCCCTGCACACACACACACACACACACACACACACACACACACACACACACACCACTACCAACACTGTGGGAGCCTTCTGCAGCAATAAAAGAATTGTTATGCATCCAAAACACCTGATTATACTTCCTCACTGACATGCTCTTTGTGCCTAATGGTATCAGCAGTGGGGGCTTTTGTTGTTCGGCTGGCTGAATGTGACAGCGCTGTTCTAAGCCTTGACCCGAGCACAAAAGCAGAAGAGAGAGAGCATTTGATGTCCGCAGGCCTTTCAGAGACCACGTAGTGAGTCATCACTACATGAAATAATTGTTCCTTCTGATTTTAATAAGGATCAGAACATAATATCAGCTTATTACACTACGTCTTAAGCCTTGCCTCCTTTCAAACGATGATAATGATAATTGCAAAGATTACACTCTAATTGCCGGGAGCTTTAATTGCATTTTCTCACCCCTCCCAAATCAAACTGTTCCCCTCTCTCTGCACCCCCACACCACCCATCCCCAGCTCTCTCTCTCTCTCTCTCTCGCTCTCTCTCTCTCCCTCTCTCTAACTCTCCCGTTCTCTCTCATTGTGATGCATTGCAACAGGTTGCATCAGCACCATGCTTAATATTCTGATATGCAAAGTGACCAATTCAAAGTGATTCAAAAATTCTCTGGATTTCTTAAATGACAGCAAAAGGAAATGCCATGACAGATGGCACGTCCCAGGCTGAAGGGGAACGGACATGGTCAGAGTCTGGCTCTGATTTGGCATGGGTCCTTTCAAGCATCAGATAACACACTAGCCTCATATTCATTACCCAAGTCATTCTTGATGTCCTTAATGTAATGTCATTTTTTTTTTACAAAATAATGAAGGATGATGAGTTTGTATTTTTCTCAAAAAAATAAGTCTGAACATATGGCTTCATTTCATTAGTGAAGCACGCAGAGGCTGTACCGTTACTCGACATGCTGCTTTTAGCCAAACATGTTTGAACAAATAAGCATGACATCCTTATCTGTGAAGGCCTTTTTTCCCCCCAAGCACATGAAGGTTCTCTTCAACTAAACAAGCCTGTCAAATGGGCGTGCAGCCCCCTTGAAATATTCCAGAGATGGGATGGTGTGGTGACAGCGCCTAATAAGCCCATTCATATGTATGACCTGATTAGAAAAGCACAATTAACATTCGGAGCAGTTCAAGTCTAACCTCGCTTTCATGCTTGAGTTGTCAGGCCACATTAATGCCTTTTGATATTATTCATTTTGTTCGTTATTTATTTCCACTCTTGAGAGATTCTACAGCACTGATGCAAAAGACAGATGTATGGACAGTAGAGAAATATAAGATATTTTATGATGTCTTAGGCAAATTTGCATTCCTTTTTGTAACTGGTATCCTTAGGCTACAAGTGATGGTGGAAGCCTTGTTTAAATCTATCGAAGAGCCGTTGAACTGGGTCAAGTTGTCCTTAAGATCTAGAGAGTTATTTATTATTCTTAAAGTTTTAATGGACTACACATATGGGCTCATTATAATGTACTAATGGACACTGTAAAGTTGAAAGCCAGCACAGCAGGAGCTTATATTCAGAGAGTGGATCTACAGTATGTACAGAGCAGATACATTTTAGAGTATTTGGGCAGTGATTGTTGGGGATCATATGCTATTTAGATGTTAAATGTTTAGGTCTCTTCTTTGTACACAACCACACTTTTTCCAACTCGAACGCTCATAGACATTCAGAGTCCCATATATACTGTACCCCACCACACCACACAAACTCTCTTTCTCTCTCTCTCCACAGATTTCAATATGCAGCTCTGTTCATTATTGGCCCAGGTGTCATGGTGGTGACGTGTGTGTGTGTAGCTCTGGCGGCAGATGAACATGAGACCGTTCCAGCTGCTGCTGCCTCGAGTGGCATGAGGAGGCGTTTAACATGACGGATGGAGCTCCCACAGCACCTCACATTGCACTAATCTGCACGGCTGACTAGAGAGGAAGTGTGAGTGTGTGTGCTTGTGTGTGTGTGTGTGGAGTGATTATGTATGTGTATTTTGTGTGGAATATTGTTTTTTTTATGCCTGACTATAAGTGTTTGTGTCCATGCGTATATATGTGTGTGGACTGGAGTATGTTCTTCTTTCCTTCTCCCTACACACACACACACGCACGCACGCACACGCACGCACGCACGCACGCACGCACGCACACACACACACACACACTGTTTACAGCGTTGAATAATTCCAGGTGAAAAACAGTCCAGGCCCAGACACAGATTGGAAAGCGATTAGGTGGGAGCCGTGTCAGAAATAAAAAGGTCCGTATAGCTCGGCTGGGTGACCTTTACCATGAAGCACAGAGGTCAGGTGATTCCCCACCGACCGGCCAGCTGCATCCCCAGGGCCAGAATGGCCTCTTCGCTCAATACATTCCCTATCAAGGATTCAGGATGCAGCCAGTACCACCATTCCTGAAAATGGTTGTCCATTTGGAGGCCCTGTCCATTTGGGTTATTGTACGTGTATTACATGTGAATGACTTCTTGGCCATTTTAGGAGCTTCCTCTCTCTGTGCTAGTGGTGAAGGTGACGAAGGTAATGATGTTATCAGCCATTAAAGGTCGTACCAGGGAGCCTTTAAGACTTTTTAGATTTTAGTCTATTCATTTTATAATGATATTTAAAAAAAAGAAAATCGAAGAAATAAACATATGTCAAAAAACATATGTTTACATGATATGTTTATGACATGTTGATGATATGTTTTTTTCCTTTCAAGGAAACGTCATCGGTCTATCGTCAGGTTGCTATTGCTGTCATCAGCTTTCTCATACGCAGTAGAATTCCAAGCACAGAGTGACCTTGTATAGCCTTGAATATAATCTGTCTACCTTGTAAATAAATGCTGTCTACTCTTAAAAAAACAATTTTTTTTTTTACAAGACAAAGCGGTGTTATCCTGATGATGAGAATAGGTCACTAGTGCGGAGATGCGTGGTGCAGTGAGATGATCTTGCAACCACACTAAGGCTCCGTCCAAATCTATAAATATTCACACACTTATGAAGTCTGTTGCGGCAGAAGGTATTGGAAACCACCTCCACACAAAAAACAACACCTGCTATCTGCTTCGATTCCACAGACATTAGTGTGTGCCTGTGTGTGGGGAGGGGGCAAATAATATTGTCAGTTAGTTTATGTTTCTGTTAAATGTAGGAAATAAATCAAATAAATAGTGTAATCACATGTTCTAGCAGCAAATTTCCATGGTCAACATGATCGATTCACCACCCAGCACTGTCATCTACTACCCACAGAGTCACATGGGCTTGATGTGCACTGGTTATCCTCGTCAGAGCTGCCTGTGGCCTTTACTGTCATTATCAAAATCAGTAAATCCAACTGCGATTACAAATTGCTGGTTTAACCTCACAGGCTGGGTTTGATAGGTGCCCTGGTAACCCTTCACTTGGATAGTTGGCCCATGAAGACCAGATCATCTGTTAAGATACAAGTATTGAACAACTACTGAGCATCACCTTAACCAAATCCAAACTCTACCTAACCGTAACCAAGACACAGTCAAACCGTAACCAAGACACAGTCAAGACACATGCTGGTGATAATCTGAGCATAGCCTGTGGGCTGACTATACTAGTCAAGACACATTCTGTTGATAATCTGAGCATCTGTAGATAGCATGTGGGCTGACTATACTAGTCAAGACACATTCTGTTGATAATCTGAGCATCTGTAGATAGCCTGTGGGCTGACTATACTAATACTACTAGACTAGCTGTGACTGGTCCCCCTTGAAAAAATGTAATCATAAATAATAACAATCACTGCTTCAAATAATACTGAATAATAACATAACAATTCTCATCTCTGTTTTTATTTCTGTCTGCACCCTTTTACCCAAACACTTCAAGCCTGCAGCTTTTATGTCTACAGGTTATCTGTGTTGAACTGAATCATGCACAGACACACCGCAGAATGGGTAATTAAAGGACCCTAAGAAGTTCTCTTGAAAACTTTTGTTCCAATCCAAGTTCGACTTTACAAAGCTTAGGAATGTCGTCATTTGGGAAGCGTAAGAAAATTACAACCACAGTTCAAGCATAAAAAAAGGACTCATTAACCTAAATGAGAGCACTTTGCAATGCATGTCAATGTCTTTACAAAGACCATGTCTCTTTAACTCAAAAGCTATTCTTAGGGGGGGGTGGGGGAATAGCCACACTACCTTTGCCTCTAACCTTTTGATGAAACCAGCAAGATCCATCAAACATTTCTTGCCTCATTATGTTCCCCTGAATATCTTGGTCTCTGAGCTTAAAGCAAACCTAAAAACACGCTAAGAGAGAATGAGCCTTGTACTCCGACTATCGGCAATTTACCATTTTTGTAAGAGGGCAAGCTAATGAGTCAGAAGTTCTGATACAAAACATCTCGTAAAAATCAAGACCAAGAAGAGGAAGACTCGAGCTCATGGCCCAGAGGGAAATTCCAAACCATAATGACATGATTCTCAAAAAAAGTACCAGATACAATTACAGTGCTAGCCTGACATGAGAAGAATAGCATTTTTTATAGGCTACTGTGAAGTGAACAGTACTCTCAGATGTGTGAAGGAAAACCACCAATAGAATCTTGTGGTTTCATACAGTATTTGCATTAAAAGATCACAACAGCACAGCACAGAGTTTTTACAAAATAATTAAAATGAGATTTATGATAGATGCCGTAGTCGCAATCATCATTGTGTTCCACTTATTGCATCCTGATTTAAGATAATTGGCAATACTGTTGCCTTAAGACCTTACTAATCAAGGCCAAGAAATATATCTGTATCCTCAGAAGACAATTCTGCAAGTGTTTCTATCTTTATAAGATGGTAAGTTGTTTGGTTTTTTTTCTGTTAGTTCACTTTTTCTTTCATTCTGTCTTTTTTTTAAATCTTTTTCTTCTCTGCATCACAATGTATTTTTATCCAACATATAATTATCAAACAGAGGAGGTCTGGTTTGAAACGTTAACATTGACATAAATATCACCTAGGTTGG
>NW_027468630.1:452500-525000 GCF_046254945.1 Alosa pseudoharengus | reverse complement strand
AACGTCACGTCGCATTATCAAGCTTGAAAACAGGGAGAGAGCAAAATGCATTTACACACTAATGAGACCTCATCCAGAACAAAAGAGAGCCGCAAGTGCAGACAGATATGGAATCACACACGGAGAGAAGAGGAGAGCAAGGCTGGGTGATAGGGAGCACGGAGAGAAGAGGAGAGAAGAGGAGAGCAAGGCTGGGTGATAGGGAGCACGGAGAGAAGAGGAGAGAAGAGGAGAGCAAGGCTGGGTGATAGGGAGCACGGAGAGAAGAGGAGAGAAGAGGAGAGCAAGGCTGGGTGATAGGGAGCATGTGAGCAGCCATGCATTATCACTCTCCGGAGAGTCGAGGGGGAAAAAAACAACAAAACAACTCAATTGCCAGGGCAGAGAGCTAAGAAGTCAGTGATGCTGGTTCAGCTCCCAGTAACGCCTAGAAATACACTGATAAACAACGTCAAATTCAGAGTCATTTGTAATTGCCGATAACATTGTCTGCTGAACGATTCTATACAAGGGCACATGGAACTATCTAAAATAACATTGGCAATGGAAATGTACAAAACTGACATTTAGGGGCAGCCGTGGCCGTGGTTAGCGCTTCGGACCTGTAACCGGAGGGTGTGTGTGTGTGTCTGTGTTGGGGCAGTCGTGGCCACTGGTTAGCACTTCGGACCTGTAACCGGAGGGTTGCTGGTTCGAACCCCGACCAGTAGGCACGGCTGAAGTGCCCTTGAGCAAGGCACCTAACCCCTCACTGGATCAATAAGAAGACCAAATGCAGAGACCAAATTTCCCTCACGGGATCAAAAGAGTATATATACTTATACTTATACTTCCATGAAACAAACCAAGAATGATATAATAGTTTGCAAATGAAGCAAAATAAAAGTAGTCCGCAAATCTTTCGGAAGGAACCGTTTGCAACAACCTCTGTAATTAAGAGTTCTTAGAATGATATCATTTACAGAAACGTGCTCATAGACACACTCTACAGATGAAGTGCATCCATGAACAGCCCTTGTGTTCTGTTTCCTGTCAGAAAGCTATGAACCCCACTGACTGTACTGTATGCAGCGTCTAGACTGCTGTCTGAAACATCAAACCGACAAGACGGACAGATGATCTGCTGTCGCTGAGCCTTTTGAGGTGCAGTCTTTGTGTTTGTTGGCCAAGCTGACTGGAAGCCATTACGCAAGGTGGCCATCACACTTGCTTTTTTCCCCCCTCCATCCTGCTCTGAACGTCTCGCGTCCCCCTCGGTGGCACACCGCAGCTCATCGCCTCAGTGTCCATTGGCCCCAAAACAAATTGCTTTCGGTACATAATCTGGGAGCCATTTGTGGAGGCTATAGAGCTCAGGGAATGAGACCAGGGAGGCGAGGGAGGGAGAGAGAGAGAGAGAGAGAGAGAGAGGAACAGAAAGGGAGGGGCAGGCTGACTGCAGCCCTCAAAGCCCCCGTCTCACATCTCCTTGCGTTGCATTGGGTGCCAGCTGCTCTCTGTATTCCAGAGAGTGTCCAGAGCAATTAACAGTCCTATTGCCTTTCCCCGCCACTTGACTGTGTTTTCTGTGTGCCATTAGACGCCGGCTAGCACCTGTCAATGGACGCCCGGTCCTCCAACCCAGAGGAGCGGCGCCGTGATGGATGACAGGTCAGCCAGAGACGGCCCTGCGGAATTTTCAATTCTTCCACGGGGAAATTGCTCATTTCTTCGAAGTCCATTTCCATTTTTGCAACAAGACAGCGTGCTAAGTTTATATATTACTTTGGGGCCCAGGCGTGGAATTGTGATGAATTGTGCCACACATCGGACAGGAAGAAATATTCATTTGCGGCGACTTTATTGTTTGCCTCTCCCGCCCGTCTGCAGGCGTGCGAACCGTGGCGTCCTGCCAGAGAGCCGCGTTACTGCGGAATGTAAATTTAAGCAGGCGTGACATTCTCATTCAGATAAATGCAGCACACGCCCTTCGCTTTGTACCGACAGAGTTAAAGACTGTCACTTTGACATTGCACTGTTTTTTCCCTCTCTCCCCTCTTCTTCATCATCCCCTTTTCCTTCTCTTTTTTTGGCTCAAGAGTCCCTGCCTTTTTTTTTTTCTCAAACACCAAACTTGTATCCTATTCGATGCGGCGTTGACATCAAAGCAAGTTATTTGTCAGCGTGCAGATTTACACTGTCATTCAAAGACATTTATATCCCTTTAAGCCGCGCTCCTTGAGAGAGCACTGCCTCTGTGACTCGCGGCTGTCGAGCTGATGCGTCGAGGCCCCTCTGAGCCGGGCCCCACTGATTATGGTGCCTATAAACAAATACGGAAACATGTGTGTGTGTGTGTGTGCATGTGTGTGTGTGTGTGTATGTCACAGACAAAGAAGCATCTGCTGGTGAGAGGTGGTTCAGCCTGCCTGCTTCCACTCTCTAGATGGTCTAAGCAGGGAGACAAGAGGCCACTACAGCATGTACCACAAATAAACACACATTAGACTTATACTATATATATATATATATATATATATATATATATGATGTGTGTTTAGTTATATATACACATTAGATGGTATATATTTCTGGTCCTGTGTGAATGACATGAGGAAAATATTAAAGGACAAAACCAAACCAAAAGTGCTGCATATCATTAAGTGCTGCATATCACGAAGCTCTGCATATCATGAAAACTTGTACTGTGCATCATGGAGATATCATGAAGACATGAAGTGCAGCATATCATGAAAACGTACTGTGCATCATGGAGATATCATAAACACATGAAGTGCTGCATATCATGAAAACCTGTACAGTGCATCATGGAAATATCATGATAATGATTGTCCCATGCTGCATTAGCATTTAGCTGTTATACTGTTACCAGAACTAAAAACCTTCGTAATAGATTACTTTGCCCAGATGGATCAACATTTAAAATAATTAGAGCAATGTCTACAGTCATGCTGTGCTTTTGGTGTCTGTGCTGAACAAGTATAAAATTGTGACATTTACCAAGAGCCCAGTAAAACAGGGCCAATAGCAAATAAATGCTTATTTAATTAATCCCTAAGTGAAGCAGTGTGTAAATTAAATCAGATATAATTGCTTTTTAAATTACTGACTTCTGCCTTATGCTTGCACTGCCATTGGGATAGGTCTGCTCCTGACATTGTACACATTTGTTTCAGAGACAGCTAATATCAAATAAATTGTTTTGATTTCAGTACGGCACCAAAAACAAGCAAACAAACAAACAAATAAACAAACAAAAAGGTTAAATATCCGAAGGGGCCTTGAGGGACTGGTGTCGCTGGTGAGAGAAAGTGGAATAGAACATTATGTCCAATATTCCTATATGGTTTAATGTTCTGCATTATGTCCAATATTCCAATTAGGCATATTCGATCTACATAATAATCAGGTAATAACGTTCGCAGCGGCCATTTTGTTGATATAGAAAATGCATAGGTAGGTCTATTTAATGCAGCTGTCAATTGACAAGCGCGACAGCTTATCTCTAAATACAGTCACACACAGATATACACAGGGACAGTACAGATATCATACAGTCATTACATAGAAAGTGACCCACTAATGAGAAATGCAGAACATTAAACCACATATATTTGGTTTAATGTTCTGCATTTCTCATTAGTGGGTCACTTTGATACTAAAAGTATGATTCTATGTAATGACTGTATGATATCTGTACTGTCCCTGTGTATATCTGTGTGTGACTGTATTTAGAGATAAGCGGGAATATTATGACTTTGCAGTGTTTTACTGTTCTGCATGGCTGCGTCAGTAGCTATCTGCTCCGGATTGCCAGGTTGCCACTAATCAGGGTCTGATTCAGTGTAGTCCTCGTGAGATGGGATGACCAACACCATCTCCCGTCAGCCTGGAAGGATACTTAAACCCTAACTATTTCCTTGTCTAGTTAGAGCAGCTGATGGATCTTTAGGTGAAGTCATGCTGTCTCTCCCTTGATGTGCATCATTGTAAATAACTCTGTTCCTGATTTTTCATACTATTGGTCTGACTGGGTCTCTATTAAATCTATGGTATCAAAATTACCATCACTGGGAAGGGTGGCCCTTGAGGGACTTGTGTCACTGGGAAGCGGATGTGTTCTGGTGACCCACTCTCATCCACCACCTCTTTGGAGGCTTCCCAATTGGTTTACAGTATTTAAAATGCTTCCAGAATGAAATGTAATATGTAGTGTCTGATCATAGACCACTACAGGTCATTACACATTAAAACCATTCTCTGCAAAGAGCCCCTTTCAACTTTAAAGTAACACTGTTTATGACGGGCACCCTTCTATGCTCTTCTATCCTAAATTACTTTCTGCTCTTCCTCTACACTACCCATGTCATATTCAACCATTAGACCATGTCTGGCTGTATTGTTCTTTTCTCCCTGATAGCGTCTTAGCACCCCAGTATGGGGCAAGCCTGTGCGGCAGGCCTGTGAGCAAAGCAGCGATAATGACTGTGGCTGTGAATCTGCTAATGACCCGACCGCGTCACAGAGTGGCTTAGTCAGAGCAGAGTGCAAGCACTCGACATGTTGTGCTCTCCAGAGAGGAATGGAAAGAGTAAAACAGGCCTCAGCATTGAGCTGTGAACACTGTCTTGTATATATTTTCTTTTTTCCCTTGTTTTTCTTTTTCTTTTTTTTCTTTCTCCTTGTCCTCGGTTGTGTGCTATCACTTCCATGTAGGTTAGGTAATTGCCACTATCAGTGACTTGAATCAGAGGGTGATTACCGAACAGGCAAGGCATTTTTAACGAGCTAAATTTCACACATCTCCTCCGTTTAAGGACAACATAGGGCAAGGAGAACTCTGTGTTGTCTACAATTCAACATCTACACATACCCACATACAATCATCCCAGATCAATTCAGCATCCACAAACACACACACACACCCAAACACACACACACACACAAACTCCCCAACCCCTGAACACGCACGAACACACACACACACACACACACTGTGTCATTAGGCAGGCACTCCCCGCCCCCCCTGTTTCCCCACTCAGACTGACTCTGTCAGGTCGCCTTACTGTTCCCAGACCTGAAAAGGCCATACAGCTTTGACACCTAAAGAAATAAAAGTCAGACTTGATTTGCCTGAGGAGAGCCCTTTGGTATGGTTCTCTTGACCATAAACTCTACCTTGTTGCCTTCCCCGCCCCCTTTGCTGCATTCTGTCCATTTCAGACACGTACTGCGCAGACAGCACAGGTCAACACTATTAAAGAATAGTGTTCATTTTGGTGCTGGAATAGTGTTCATTTTGGTGCTGGAATAGTGTTCATTTTGGTGCTGGAATAGTGTTCATTTTGAATGTAGTACACACATGGATTTCTCATTATGTGTGAAATCATCAGAGTAAGCTTACAGTACGTTTGCATTTTTTTCTCATTATGGAATAATTCACACACACACACACACACACACACACACACACACACACACAAAGATACTGTAGGTCTTTGCCTGATTTAAAACCCTGTAGCAGTAATTTTGAAGATTATTTTTGTATTTGTTTTAAGCAGATTGATGAGGAATAGGTCGTTACTTTATAGAGCGAAATCACAGTTTCATACAACTGACTACTATCCAACCGCCTCAACACGGGCCACATGCTCTAAGACAATACATTTGAAATGTCAATGAGTTTGAAGAAGGATGTGACCAGAAGACTAATGTTTACTCAGGGTCTCTTAGTTCTTGTTTTCATACTGAAGCATTTTCCTGTGCACCGGTACAATTGAACTTTATTGATTTAGTTTGACTCAGATGGTGTAAATTGTCTCTTAAATGCCTCACAGTGATGCTCTGAGTACACTTGTATAAATATTTCAGTACAAAAAAATCATTTAGCAGTGGTCAGTCATTCTGTCTTTTTTTCAGAGTTGATCCCCTGCTGCAAGTGTTATTGATGTGTCCAGACAGACAGTTAATGTGGCATCCCATACTAATGTGGCCTTCCTCTACTCCTGCTGTGCCAAGGTGCTGCCGTTTTAGTCTGTGAAAGATGTAAGTGGACGAAAAAGCCCTAATTGTTCCACCACTGCTTTCCTCCACATTAGCCATGAAGTCAGATGTATAGGCTGGCACAACGGCCTGATACAATGCTTTGCACAATCCACCTTTTGCTCTCTTTCACGTTTGCAGTTAGAGAGTCTCTGCATTCTCTGAACACAATAGTATTGTGAGGAATTAAGAGGTTGGCCATGACCAGGACTGCTGTCATATTGTTAATATCGCTAATTGAGACAAGAGGAGGAGCTGTAGCCGTTTCTGTTCATTTGGAAGCAAAATGTCCTTTTCTTTTGTAATCCACTCTGATTTATCTTTATAGGTCTGTTGAATTGTGCACGGAGTGCCAGTTCAAAAATAAAGATAAAAGTCTTATTGTCCCAGACTGGAGGAGGAGATTCAGTAGTGCACAGAATGGTCATTAAAAGATTATTCTACTGGACAGCAGAGAGATTGCCTTTTGCCTAATTGGCATCTTTCCTTATTCTCTTCAAAAAACGTCTTTTCATTTCTCTTCTCTCTCTTCACAGTTTTGTGTCAGCGTGTGTGTGTGGCTTTTTATGACATGGCGGCTGGTTCATAGTGTCTTTATTCCTCCCTCTCTCTCTCTCTCTCTCTCTCTTTTCTCTCCCTTTCACTTAGTCTAAGTCCATTTGCAGGTCTTTGAGGGCTGTACAGAGAGGCCGATCTTTTTGAACTTTACTCCGATGCAGTGTGTCACGGCACTCCAGAAAAGCATCTTAAAAGCGACTTCTCCGTCAACAACTCTACAGGAAGCTGTCATTAGGGAGACAGCCCAGGGACCAGGTGCAGTCCTTACATACCTCTATTTTCTGTCCTGTATGTTATTTCGGTCTGTGTGTGTGTGTGTGTGTGGCGTGTGTGTGTGTGTGTGCGTGCGTGCGTGCATGTGTGTGTGTATGCGTGCGTGTGTGTGTATGCGTATGTGGCATGTGTGTGTGTGTGTGTGTGTGCTAATTTGTTTGTGTCTGCGCATCTCCGGTTAATGCAAAAACACAGAGCAGCTTGACAGCAGTGACACAAAGGCCATCAATAATAGATGGACATCCCCTGCATGTCATCCAGCCACCAGCAGCTCCAGACCACAAGTGTGGAGTCTGAGCTTAACCACCAGCTCCAGAGCGATCACTCTACCTGCGCCTGCGACCACAAGAGTGGAGTCTGAGCTTAACCACCAGCAAGCGTTAACTCAGATGACCTTTGCTTTCAGCAGGTTGTCACCACTCGGCTGACTGTGGTTCAGAACTTGAAGCTATCGTAACCGCAGGACGTCCGTGTTGACCACACACCTGTATGCAAATATTTTGTTGGGGGTGGGGGGAGGGTTTCATTTGGGCTCCAGACAGGTATGGATTGTGCATCATTAACAAGAGGAAACTAGAAAAGCATTTCCTGAAGGAAATACAGTGCATGAAAATGCAAAAATATGATGTAAAATATCATACAGAGTAAAAACAAACTATATTGGTTGCTAGGTAGATGAGGTTTAATATAGTTGGAATGACTGAACAGTTAAATAGGTGGATAGTTTATATAGTTAAATGATTTGCTTGGTAGATAAGGTTTAATATAGTTGGAATGATTGAACGGTTAAATAGGTGGATCATTTAAATGGTTAAATTATTTAGGTAGATAATTGACGATAACTGACAGTTGGTATGGGTCTAATGTTTGCTAGCAGTTATGCTAACTATGTTATCAAAGATAATAATGTTAACGAAGTTACTTAACTTAGTTAACTTAGCTAATGTTTTCATTTTTAGTAGTTATGCTAACTATTCTAACTAGCATGCTAACATGCTAACTATGCTACTTAGCTAACTTAGCTAATCATTTTTAGCAGTTATGCTAACTATGCTAACTAGCATGCTAACATGTTAACATAAGTATAAAAGTTACAAAGATGAAAAATACATAGCAGCTTTGTCCGTTTGAATACCTACGTTACAAAGTTTGAATGAAGTTTCTAAGTTAAACTGTTCAAGAGAAATAGCGTACGGAAAAAGTGGTAAGCAGAATAATAATAACTAGAAAAGCATTTCCTGAAGGAAATACAGTGCATGAAAATGCAAAAATAGCATGCTAATAATGTTAAAATGCTAACAATGTTAACCATGAGACTTAGCTTACCTAGCTAATCATTTTTAGTAGTTTTGCAAAAAATGCTAACTAGCATGCTAACATGCTAGCATGCTAACTATGTGACTTAGCTAACTTAGCTAATCATTTTTAGGAGTTTTGCAAAAAATGCTAACTAGCATGCTAACATGCTAGCATGCTAACTATGCTAACCATGTGACTTAGCTAACTTAGCTAATCATTTTTAGTAGTTTTGCAAAAAATGCTAACTAACATGCTAACATGCTAGCATGCTAACTATGCTAACTATGTGACTTAGCTAACTTAGCTAATCATTTTTAACAGTTTTGCAAAAAATGCTAACTAGCATGCTAACATGCTAGCATGTTAACTATGCTAACCATGTGACTTAGCTAACTTATCTAATCATTTTTAGCAGTTTTGCAAAAAATGCTAACTAGCATGCTAACATGCTAGCATGCTAACTATGCTAACCATGTGACTTAGCTAACTTAGCTAATCATTTTTAGCAGTTTTGTAAAAAATGCTAACTAGCATGCTAACATGCTAGCATGCTAACTATGCTAACCATGTGACTTAGCTAACTTAGCTAATCATTTTTAGCAATTTTGTAAAAAATGCTAACTAGCATGCTAACATGCTAGCATGCTAACTATGCTAACCATGTGACTTAGCTAACTTAGCTAATTATTTTTAGCAGTTTTGCAAAAAATGCTAACTAGCATGTTAACATGCTAGCATGCTAACATGCTAACTATGCTAACCATGCTAACTAGCTACAGTGGGTAGGAGTCATAGTTGATGACAAGTAACAGTTACAATGGCTGAACAGTTAAAAAGTTCAGTAGTTTAAAGGGTTAAATTGTTTAACAGTGAAATATTGTAGTGAGGACTTTTATTTTGAAACAGTTTTTGGCAGAGGAAGCAGTTGAACAGGATGTGTAGTCTTAATAGGGCCAGTTTGTATGCTTAAAGCCTGAGACTGGCAGTTGAAACAGGTGGCCCGAACACCTGCCATAGGATTCTAATTGCTTAACGGCCGTATTGTGATGTCATAATCATAATGTTAAGTCAATGGGGAAATTTTGATTAGTTTTTAATTAATAGTTTAAAAAGTATAAAAGTTACAAAGTTGAAAAATACAAAGCTCACATGTCCTAAGTAAGACCTACGTAACATAGTTTGAATGAAGTTTCTACGTTAAACGGTTGAAGCTGCATTAAGTGCGTTAGAAGAAGAATAATAATAACTAGAAAAGCATTTCCTGAAGGAAATACAGTGCATGAAAATGCAAAAATATGATGAGTTCATATGGTTAAATTATTTGCTTGGTAGATAAGGTTTAATATAGTTGGAATGACTGAACAGTTAAATAGATTGATTATTGAAATGGTTAAATTATTTAGGCAGATAGTTGACGATAACTAACAGTTGGAATGGTTCCAATGTTTGCTAGTAGTTATGCTAACTATGTTAACAAAGATAATAATGTTAACCAAGTTACTATGCTAACTAGCATGCTAACAATGCTAAAATGCTAACTATGTTAACCATATGACTTAGCTAACCTAGCTAATAATTTTTAGTAGTTTTGCGAAAAATGCTAACTAGCATGTTAACATGCTAGCATGCTAACAATGCTAACCATGTGACTTAGCTAACTTAGCTAATCATTTTTAGCAGTTTTGCAAAAAAATGCTAGTTAGCATGCTAACATGCTAGCATGCTAACTATGCTAACCATGTCACTTAGCTAACTTAGCTAATCATTTTTAGCAGTTTTGCAAAAAATGCTAACTAGCATGCTAACTATGCTAACCATGTGACTTAGCTAACTTAGCTAATCATTTTTAACAGTTTTGCTAAAAATGCTAACTAGCATGCTAACCATGTGACTTAGCTAACTTAGCTAATCATTTTTAGCAGGTTTATAAAAAATGCTAACTAGCATGCTAACATGCTAGCATGCTAACCATGCTAACCACGTTACTTAGCTAACTTAGCTAATTATTTTAAGCAGTTTTGCTTAAAATGTTAACTAGCATGCTAACATATTAGCATGCTAACTATGCTAACCATGTGACTTAGCTAACTTAGTTAATCATTTTTAGCAGTTTTGAAAAAAATGCTAACTAGCATGCTAACATGCTAGCATGCTAACTATGCTAACCATGTGACTTAGCTAACTTAGCTAATCATTTTTAGCAGTTTTACTAAAAATGCTAATTAGCATGCTAACATGTTAGCATGCTAACTATGCTAACCATGTGACTTAGCTAACTTAGCTAATCATTTTTAGCAGTTTTGCTAAAAATGCTAATTAGCATGCTAACATGCTAGCGTGCTAGCATGCTAACATGCTAACCATGCTAACTAGCTACAGTGGGTAGGAGTCATAGTTGATGACAAGTAACAGTTACAATGGCTGAACAGTTAAAAAGGTCAGTAGTTTAAAGGGTTAAATTGTTTAACAGTGAAATATTGTAGTGAGGACTTTTATTTTGAAACAGTTTTTGGCAGAGGAAGCAGTTGAACAGGATGTGTAGTCTTAATAGGGCCAGTTTGTATGCTTAAAGCCTGAAAGTGGCAGTTGATCCAGGTGGCCCGAACACCTGCCACAGGATTCTAATTGCTGTGATGTCATAAAGGGCAATGTTAAGTCAATGGGGAAATTTTGATAGTTTTTAATTAATAGTTTAAAAAGTATAAAAGTTACAAAGATGAAAAATACATAGCACTCTTATCCCAAGTAAGACCTACGTAACAAAGTTTGAATGAAGTTTCTACGTTAAACGGTTGAAGCTGCATTAAATGCGTTAGAAGAAGAAGAAGAATAAGAAGAAGCCTAGGAAGAACAGTACAGTGCATTTTCATGCACTGTAATAATAATAAAATGCCTTGGAATAACAGTACAGTGCATTTTCATGCACTGTAATAAGAACTAGAAATGCAATTCCAAGGAATTACCAGTGCATGAAAATGCTAAAGTTGTGATGTAAAATATCATGTATAGTTAAAACAGATAATAAAGAGATGGTTACTACGGTGATGCTAGGATAGACATGGTGGTTGCATAGCTTAATAAAAGTTGATAGTTTAAAAGTAGACTGTTTAAAAGTTGAATGTAGATAGTTTAAAAGTTGTTGATAGACAGCTAGTTTAATAGATAGTTTAATGATAGTTTAAAAGTAGACCGTTTAAAAGTTGAAGGTAAATAGTTTAAAAGTTGTTGACAGACTGGAAGTTGAATGAATGTTGATATTCAAATAGTTTAATGGCTGTGCATAGGTAGATATTTGACGATAACTGAAAGTTGGAATGGCTCTAATGTTCGCTAGCAGTTATGCTAAGATTTTTAACTATGCTAACCATGCTACTTAGCTAATGTTTTATAGCAGTGCTAGCAATGCTAACCATGCTACTTAGCTAACGTTTTCTAGCAGTTTAATGAATGTTGATATTTAAATAGTTTAATGGCTGTGCATAGGTAGATATTTGACGATAACTGAAAGTTTGAACGGCTCTAATGTTTGCTAGCAGTTATGCTAAGATTTTTAATTATTTTAACCATGCTACTTAGCTAATGTTTTATAGCAGTGCTAGCATGCTAACCATGTTACTTAGCTAACTTAACTAACATTTTCTAGCAGTTTTACTAAACATGTTAACTATGCTAACAATGTTAGCATGCTAACTATGTTAACCATGTTACTTAGCTAACTTAGCTAATAATTTTAGCAGTTATGCTAACTATGCTAACTAGCATGCTAACTATGCTAACCATGTTACTTAGCTAACCTAGCTAATCATTTTAACAGTTTTGCTAAAAATGCTAACTAGCATGGTAACTACGCTAACCATGTTACTTAGCTAATCATTTTTAGCAGTTTTGCTAAAAATGCTAACTAGCATGTTAACATGCTAGCATGCTAACTATGCTAACCATGTGACTTAGCTAACTTAGCTAATCATTTTTAGTAATTTTGCTAAAAATGTTAATTAGCATGCTAACATGTTAGCATGCTAACTTGCTAGCATGCTAACTATGTTAACCATGTGACTTAGCTAATCATTTTTAGCAGTTTTGCTAAAAATGCTAACTAGCATGCTAACATGGTAGCATGCTAACTATGCTAACCATGTGACTTAGCTAACTTAGCTAATCATTTTTAGTAATTTTGCTAAAAATGCTAACTAGCATGCTAACTTGCTAGCATGCTAACTATGCTAACCATGCTAACTAGCTACATTGGGTAGGAATCATAGTTGATGACAAGTAACAGTTACAATGGCTAAACAGTTAAAAAGTTCAGTAGTTTAAAGGGTTAAATTGTTTAACAGTGAAATATTGTAGTGAGGACTTTTATTTTGAAACAGTTTTTGGCAGAGGAAGCAGTTGAACAGGATGTGTAGTCTTAATATGGCCAGTTTGTATGCGTAAAGCCTGAGACTGGCAGTTGAGATCCAGGTGGCCTGAACCAGAGCCTTATAGATAGAGAGTTGCGACAATGGGTGTTCAAAATTCCGTTGGTCACGTGGTTTGTGTAAACCTCAACTAGTTCCCGGAAGTGATTGACAATGGATTAGAATGCATTAAATAGGCTACTGTTCAATAGACAGAGCCACGATTTTGGGTAATTGACAGTCAATAAATGCATTGATATACAATATTTATAACACAGTGCAATTATTGTGTAAACTATGTAGTTATCCTACCATTATAATAATATTAAATTAAATTCCAGACCTTATATCTTAGCCTGCTATATAAGGTGACCTTTTTTTCCGCCCTTTTACGTGTCACTTAATATTAAGTTCTGTACAAAATCAAGACGGGAGATTCTTTAGAAAACGCAATTGCACCCACACCATAAGTGTATCTAAATTATCGCTATATAAAATAAATGACCTGTACAGTGACTCGAAAAGTGAACAGTGTTTTTGAGACTGCGTGTAGCCTACAAAAGCGCATGGAGCTCCTGTGAAGCTCGTTGCAATGAGAAACTGACACAGCTAGTCTAACATTACTTGTTTGAGTTTTCTACCCCGCGTTTCCTCTGGTAGTCACTGATCTGACCTAATGAGCGAATTACCTAGCCAAGCCTAGCCTATCGTCGCGGGAGAATAAAAAAGTTTAAACGTTTTTTAACATCTCCAGTGTAATGGTGGGCATTCTAAGTTAACCGTAGCATTAGGCCTATCTATTAAGTAACCCCATGGTAATGCGAGTGATCATAATAAAATATAAAACGTGGCATGTAAGTCCTTCGATAAATAACCAGGCTATGAACTCATAAACATGAACAGCATTTTGTCATCGTTTGTCATTCACCGTGCTGTGAACAGCATTAAGATGCTAGGCTAAATAGCTTGAGATTCAGACAGGTGAGCACCTGGGAATGGTGTGCATCGTGTCAGAAAATAGCAATTTGATCAGTGATCATGCATCATCAGTGCAAGCTTGGTTTGAAACTTTCTGGGGATGGGGATTTTACACGATCCTTCATCACTGGGCTAGCCATCACTGGGCTAGTGTGCCCTGCTGTGTTAATATGACCGTGCTGATGCTAACAGCTGCAGCTCTCTCAAATCTAGGTTCTCTCATGCATATTAGGCCAGCTTTTGCCAATGAAAATGAATGCAAAATAAAAATAAAAAAAACAGTCCTGCTCCTAACTGAAGAAACGTTTACGTTACCAACAGTGTTAACAACAAACTCAAGTTTCACTGTTGCAAGTACAAAGTTGGCTGTAAATGTGCTTAGCCATATTAAATTTTAACGAACCAGCTAGCTTTGTGATAACAAAATCTTACCTTTTATGTGTTTAGTCCACTGAAAGGTATCCACATATCAAACGATTAAATCCACAGTTATGGAGGGATTGTTTTGGGGAAGCAGTTGCACTTTATCCCACTTTCGCTGCCCTTTTTAAAATTAAACCACTTAAATCCATAGCCTAGATGAACATTGCGCATAACGTTACAACTATGTTGACATGATGGTAATGCCCAAGACACGTCACGTCATAAAAGTTGTAGGCTACAGTACAAACGCAAAAACTTAATGACAGGTCGTTCGTGGTGTTGCCTAGTGCTGCCTAATTGAAATGGTATAGGCAAGGTTTATCTTATATTAGGTTATTATCTGTGGCACATTTATTGGGCTTTAGCCTCTTTTAATTTATTTGATAAGGAACTGATAAAAACTGAGCAGCAGAAAAGCTGTCAAAGTATACATAAATAGTTTATTATTATAATTAGGTTATTAATACTATTACTTTACTACTATTACTGTTGTTAATGTTATTATTATTATTCGGATGAGCCAATAATGTAAATCTGAGTCTGAAATGTTGGCTACAAACAGTCTGTACTGCTGTAAATGCACTGCTGCTATTATTAATTGTTAACTTCTGGGAACTATTTGAGGCTTCCGTTAGCCGCCATTGTTGGAAAAAAATGGAACATTAGCGTCAATGGAGATGTCGCAACTCTCTATCTATATGGCTCTGGCCTGAATACCTGCCATAGGATTCTAATTGCTTAATGGCCGTATTATGATGTCATAATCGGCAATGTTAAGTCTATGGGGATTTTTAAAAAGTTTTTCTTTAATAGTTTAAAAAGTATAAAAGTTTCAAAGTTGAAAAGATATAGCAACCCGATCTGTTTGAAGACCTACGTTACAAAGTTTGAATGAAGTTTCTAAGTTAAACTGTTCAAGAGAAATTGCGTCTAGAAAAAGTGGTAAGCGGAATAATAATAATAAGAAGAAGAAGAAGAAGTTGCCTAGGAAGAACAGTACAGTGCATTTTCATGCACTGTAATAAGAAGCCTAGGAAGAACAGTACAGTGCATTTTCATGCACTGTAATAACTGAAAGCAGCCAGATGAAATGCATTCTCTTATGTTTGTGGAAGCCTCTCCTCTGTCCCTTGCCTCACATGCAGCCAAGAAGGATGCTGAGTGCTTGTTTGTCAGTGGCAAAGGCTGCATGATTTAGTACCTGGGTCAGTGCAGATCCTGTGTGTGTGTGTGTGTGTGGGTCAGTGCAGATCCACTGTGTGTGTGTGCGTGGGTCAGTGCAGATCCGCTGTGTGTGTGTGTGTGTGTGTGTGGGGGGGGGGGGGGGGGGGTCAGTGCAGATCCACTGTGTGTGTGTGTGTGTGTGTGTGTTTGGGTCAGTGCAGATCCGCTGTGTGTGTCTGTGTGTGTGTGGGTCAGTACATCTTTATACCTTTGCCCTCATAACCTATAGAGAGCACATAGACCCAGAAAACATAACATAAGTTATAATCAGGCTTCTTATTGAACAAAAATGAAATTACAAATAATTATAAACTGAAACTGAAATATGTATATGGCTCCTTGAGTCGGAGTATGCATTCAAAGAAACAAAAGGAAGAGACCTTTGCCTTTCAAAAACATAGCATACCATGAAGAGTTTTAAGGTAAGAAAAGAGCAACATTTTTTTATGCTCTAAAATGAGGGGAGTTGAACACAGAATATGAATGATTGTTCAAAAATTCTCTATATTTCTCATTCCCTTTCACATAGAACCAAATATATTTAAGTTTTTAAAGGGTTGATGTTGCTTTATTTTCAGGTATATCAATGCTGGCCATAGCAACCCTATAGCTACATGTAAGTGTGCTTCTACCGCAGGCCTGTGCCGTATACTCTTTAACTTTACCTTCTTGGTTGGTAAACACACAGGCTGTTTTGAAACATCCACTTTTCAAGGCATCTCTCAAAAGTAGCTGGCAAAGTCAACTCTCCTAAACATGCTCATTTCTCTCTACTTTCAGGACAGCGATATTTAATTGTCAGCAGACACATCAAATGCAGACTTCCACCAGGACTGGATGTCTTCATTAGCCAGGGGGTCATAAACCGTTGATTCATTTCATATCATTACACTTAGTGTTACACAAGGGCATCCTCAGTCTTGCGCTGGCATATTAGAAAAAGCAATGCAAGTAATAGAATATGGAGGTTTTCGCGTTAACGGAGCATGCTGTGTACTCAGCTGTTGTTATTGTGTTTCATATTGGCAAGGCTTTTTTTCCCTGTGTTGTCTGCGTTAATAGAGTTGGAGTTGCAATAGCTCCCCCAGGCCCGCGAGGCGATAATCAGAAAGTAAAGAAGGCACTGGGAAACTGGTCTCTGTAGTTTGCCACAGTAGCATGACTTTATGAGTTATTAGGGCTGGCATTTACTGTGCGCGTGAGCATATTCAGGCCCCCCATGAAATTGGTCTCCATTCATCAAGCTTTGAATGTTAATAAACTCTCCATAGAAGTATTTACAGCAGGTGAGGAGAGCAGTTAACAAAAAAAAAGGAAAGAGAAAATAGCCTGGGTAACGTGCACACTTATTGCGAGCTGTCAGCGTACCATATCATGAGCATGTTTAATTCTGGCAAGGGACACACGCCTCGTCTTTGGGAATTAACATCAAAAGCACCGGTGTCGGGCACGCCAGGCAAATCTTTCAAGAGGTGGGCGTCTCAGAATAGATTTGCCATTTCGGCGGCGGAGGCTCGACAGAGAGCTTGTTCTGGAGGAGGGAACGGGGTGGGGGGGGGGTAATACCGTTGACATGATAAAACTCAGCTACAGATGCACATCCATCAAGGTAAGACAACACTGCGAGACACGAGACAACTGGAGCCGCAGCCCAGCTCCTCCTATTTACATGAAATGATTGAATGCAATGTCCTTTAAGGAGAATGTCAAAGTGTTGGACAGCCCCTATTGAATTTTTGCAGGCTTCGCTCTTGCCAACTGCACTTGTGATGTCTAAATGTGAGCTTGATGGATGGGCGGCCTGAGGTTTGTGACAGTGTGGATTCACAATAAGCCAGGGTGAATTCATGTGCAGGTGCGTGCTTTGCAAAGAGAGCTGGGTGGTCTTAGAAACTTATGACGCTTTGTACTTGTTGTTACTTGTTAATGTCGTGCCCATGATATATATGTGTGTGTGTGTGTGTGCGTGCGTGCGTGCATGTGTGTGCGTGTGCAGAATGTTAGGAAGTCATAGGCCTCAACAACAGGGGCAGCCGCCGTTGCCTACTGGTTAGGGCTTCATGTAACCGGAGGGTTGCTGGTTCGAACCCCGACCAGTGAGAATGGCTGAAGTGCACCGAGGGAAGTCTAGGGAATTTGTGTTGCCCAGACCAGAGTCCCTAACCTAACTGTGTGCGATAACGTAGAAGTCAGAATGTTTGAACTAATCGTGGATATAATGCAAGAGGACACCAGCTTATTGCCCAATCCTGGACCAGCACACTCATTGTCTTCTCAGGACAACCAGCCCATGCACGACACTCCTATGTCCCACAATGTTCCCCAAAACAAAGACAAACCCACGAAAACAGGCCCAAACAAAGAGGTACTGGTCCCAAGTACGATTACTGTAATGCCTCATGGCTTTCATGTGGTGTGTGTGTACGTGTGTGTGTGTGTGTGTGTGTGTGTGTGTGTGTGTACAAGTGTTGCCAGCTTGTCATCATGCAAATAAAGTTCATCTTTGCAATACCGACTACAGTGTCATCAAGGACTCAGTGCGCTGTGAACTTGAGAAAGACTACTCGTTCTGGCAGGCAGTGTTTGATGACGAACTAATTCCTATTGACTCTGTCTTGTGTGATGATTCTCTGCAGCTCGACTGAGGAGCCCACAAGACAACTAATAGCTCCCATTCATGCTGCACTCTCTAACACAAGCAATCTGCTGGAAATGGGACATTTTCAAAATCTTCAGTAATTACTTGTGTAATAGCACAGTCAGTAGTTTACCTGAACTAACTATATGTATATTGTGTTCTCTCTCCTTGTCTATTCCAAGAAAAAGGGAGGTGGTGGTTTTTGATATGCCTTACAGAAGTTGCTACATCAGGACAGTGAAAACTTGTTTTCATACATAATAGTGGTTGTAATAGTTCCTCTCTTCTTTCTTTTTTATTTGACCAATTATGTGCTTTAAGGGCTTCCCTCTATGTCTTTCATAAAAATCCATTGAGATATATATGAGTTATAAATGTGCTACAACATGATGGGAATGAGAGCAGTTCCATGATTGGATGTTCTGATATGAAAAGTAGTTTTTCTCTGCTAATCTGTAGACAGAGGAATGGCTGAGGCCTGTCACCTACTGCACTTCCCTGAGGATCTTTTATTAGCTTGTCAGCTACCGTCTCATGCTTAATTCATACCACAATCATTTAACTAAGTGCACTGACTATTTAAATATTTAATGTCGTTGTAATCGATATAGAGACCAACATTTGTCCCAGATTTTTAAGCCGTCTAATCTCGAAAACTGCTGTTTTTTTAATTAAAGGTTAATCGAGTTGCGCAAGAGATTGTAATTACCCATTGATCAAAGATTTGCACCACCCTCCACCACCTCAACCTCCAGTACCCACAATCCCTCCCTCCATCCCTCACTGACGTGTGTGTGCCCTGCTGTAAGTCTCACAACCCCAACCACATGCAAAATGCCACTCATGCAAGTTCACTATACAATCCGCACTACACACTCAGCAAGTGGTCATGTGACGTTGGTTCGCACTTTGCAGTAATTATTAGACAGCTGGAAACTGTGTCGTCGCTCAGGGTCACCGGGGGATTTCTCCAGACCCGCGCCACACGGCAGTGCTACCCCACTGTCTCCATATGGAGGTGTCGGAGATATGCAGGGAGTATGTTTGCAGCTCAGTGCTTTGGTGTTGAAAACAGGGCCTCCAGAATGAAGAATGACCCCCAGGACATGCTTTTCCTTTTTTTCCCCTTT
Organism: Alosa pseudoharengus; assembly: GCF_046254945.1. NCBI lineage: Eukaryota > Metazoa > Chordata > Actinopteri > Clupeiformes > Clupeidae > Alosa > Alosa pseudoharengus. The sequence continues at coordinate 506,035 of NW_027468630.1, read as the reverse complement.
CCATATCGTGTTTTTTTCCCCCCTGAAATTGTTATACAAGACGTGTTTATTGTTCTCGGGCGGGGATGTGGTCTTTGTGTCCTGGGGATTGGGTTTCTGGGCTGGCAGTGAAACAGTGTCTTATTCCTCTCCAATTACTGGCCTGCACCTTACTGTTCACAGGGCTTCACACAATAGAAGTGACAACAGTGCGAGGGTTGCCCTTAAATAAGACAAACAAGTCTGTCTAGAGTCTTTGGCCAAATGCCAGTGCAAGTTTAAGATCCTATTTAGGACTTTGCTGCGATATTATAGAAATGTTCTGAAGGATGTGTCATTTCATGTTTTCCATTCGTTCGACAAATCAGCCCCCTAGCGTTGTGTAAAAACACACACACACACACACATGCATACTCACACAAACACACACACACATGCATACTCTCTCTCTCTCTCTATCACACAAACACACACACACATGCAAATGGGTACATAGACACACACACACACACACACACACACAAATACACACATGTATTTATCTTCGGTATGGTGAAGAGCTTAGGATGAACAAACATAATTTTTCTAAGGAAAAAAGCTTCAAGGTTTTATCCACGCACCACGTTGCACTGTTTTTTTTAGCACTGAGAATGCACCAAGCACGTGCTGTAAATAAACTAAGACTAGCTGTCCTAGGTGCATTGTGATGTGAGGGATTTGGTGGATTATTCCCTACCTGCAGAAGCGCTCCACACAGGATTATTTCTGAAACACATTCATACACAAACACATACATCCATCAACCTCATGTGACTCTTATCCAGTATACACACACACACTTTTTTTCTCACACACACATTCTCTCTCTCTCACACAGACACACAGGCACACACAAACACATTCACCTACATACTCACTCTTCCTATCTCTATAACACACACAAACTCTCTCTCTCTCTCTCCCTATCTCAGAGCAGTGTTACTGGACCTGAGGCCTGTCACTTCCAGGAGAGCCATGATCTTCAGTGGGCAGTGTGGTCTCTAAAGAGGCCGAACTGCTGTGCTTCGCAATTAAGGCCAGTCAATACACAGGCCCATAGGCCTGCTTCACCAGGGACATATGGGAAAGGGGGCTTGTATGGGAGTCCTTATTACATCACACACACACAGACACACAGACACACACACACACACAGCACAGTCTACAGCATGACCATCAGACCTTGCGAAGTATGATCACTGTATGTGGGCAGATGTATGTAAATGTGCAGCCACCTCTACTATACTGCCGATGCTGGAAGTACTAAAAACACAATCTGCCTGATGTAATAAACTCCCACGGAAACTCAGTCTAAACCACAGACACAGTGAGTGCAAGAGGATGTGATGATGACCTGATCTGACTGAAGTTAGCACTCTATCATTTTATATTCTCTATCAAGATTTTGCCACCTCCTTCCATTCTCATCTTATGCAATTTGCTTTATGGAAGTGGTAAGAGACACTTGATGAATTGATTAGTGTCTATTTATGGGTGAAATTGCTTAAGTGAAATTAAATGTTCTTTTGATATAATGAGGCTTGCCCTCATAATCATTTTACAGGTAAGCCTGTAAAGATTTCACAAGAGGTATGTGTGTAAAAACAATATTGAAAATGTTAAAAGACTTAATAAACCTTTTTATTAACAACGTTCTACTGTGCACTGCCATGTGACATGAGCTGCCTGCCACCACTGGTGACCTGCATACTGCTATCAGACAGAAGATGCCAAAACCTCTTTCCCTGCCACATCTGTCATGTGGTCTGCAGTCCAGCCACGATGCTACGCCCTCTGCCCTACCCCTACCCCTCCTGGTCCACACACTACATAAAAAAATCCCAGATTCAGGGGCCCCTAGTCAGTCGGGCAGTGATTCGGAGGAGGCTTGGGCAGCGGGGCTGTTTGTAGGAGGCGCAAATGAGGCTGTCTCCGGCGTATCGGCATGTAAACACTGGAGCTGGGCTGAACTCTGGCAGCGGCCGCTCCCATTTGGCTTAATTAAGGGCCCGAAACTGAGACCATCAATGGAGCTGGCCTTTATGTGTGTGCTTGGCTGTTGGCAGTGCGCACTTGTGGAGGAGGACAAGGAGGAGGAGGAGGTGGGGAAAAAACAGAGTAGAAAGAAGAAAAAAGAAAATCAACACACACACATACTCACACACAAACAAAATGGGAACAATGAAAGGCCATAATTAGCTAGCCAGGGATGAGTAATGGCTAGTTTTGCACTTGGCTTGTCTGACGCCATGATGCCCCGGTTGGTGTGGGAACCCTGTCATTAGATTCCTATGGCACAGTAGCGTAATGCTACGCACGGCACAGCACAGCGTTGGGAAGTTTGTACTCGCTTGCGTCAGATCAGCCCTGATGCCCAGCAGAGAGACACGGATGAAATAGAGATGGAGGCGAGAGACAGAGACGTTTTTGAAGACGAGGAGCGGAGCAGCGCCGGAACCCTGGGGGACCCTGGGGGACCCGAGTCGGCCCGCTGGTCGGTCAGACGGACAAACGGATGGAGGGAGCAGGAGAGGGAAAGAGAAATGAGCAGTGGGCTTTCGCAGCACAGAGGGCCGCCCTGTGCTGCTTTATTTATTTATTTATTAACTCATTTGGCCGGTGCTCATTCGCCTGCATGCAAGCGCTGGACCAGGATGTGAGGAGGATCAGACAGTGCCAGTGGCCATATCAGCAGGTCGGACACGGAGGAAGAGAGAGATCGACCTCTGAAGACCTCAGCCAGCCCGCACTCTCTCTCCTCCACCACCACTCCACCTCCACCCTCTTGCCTGCTGCACCTCCTTGTTCCTCACACTAGCGACTGTCTTGCCTGGGTCAGTAGCTTTTAGACTGGCATCTCTGGATGGTTCTAGGGGGACGTTTCCTCTTTTGGATGGGGATAAATGGGAAGGGCATTTGACTATGCAACACTGGGCGTGTGAGGCAAGGGAGAAGGCAGTGGAGGAGGAGGAGGAGGAGGAGGGTGAGTGAGTTCAGGTCACCAAGCTCCTGGTGTATCCTCTCTGGAGGGCCAGACCTAATGATGGAGATGATTGCATATTCACTAATCACTGCCACAGGGAGTGTGTGGGAGTGGTGGTGGCGGTGGGTTGGTGAGGGGGGGGGGGGGTTCAGTTGGGTTGGACCCACATCACAAAAGCTGGATTGGCAGATCTCTGACGCCCCGTGGGCCCGACTGGATTGTTCGTTGATGCGGGGGGATATTGAAATGTGGGCATAATGAAAGCGAGCGGGGCTTGCATTACAAATGGGAATCTGTCAAGATAATGGAGCCGCTCGACGCAGAGCGGCAACAAAATGGGAACACTCGGTTTCACCGCGAGGAACAACGGTCCACACCTTTCACCACAGCGCCGGAGGACCACTGAGGTTCCCCACCCCTGAGCTGAGGAGATTTTGAGAAGTTGTGTGTGTGTGTGTGTGTGTGTGTGATAAGGGAGGGAAGGGTCTGAGGTGGACAAACGGATCTCGACATCATCCCCTCACCATAAGTTGTGACCGAAAAATAGGTCGACGAAAGTGTTCTTGTACGGGGTCCAAAAACACAGTGGAGCCATTGTTTTCCCTTCCACCTTGATTTATCAGTGTCACCACCTCGCCATGAATTGTGTGTGTCGGCCTGCACGTGCCAACTGACCTGACCAGGCTGTGTCGGTCTGTGTAATTACAATGGCCCTTCGTTCTGTGCACATTAGCCACTGACCACTCTGCATGAATACAAATGTGTTCGGCCCGCATGAGGAGATTAGGGGCCATTCGGTTGAATTTTCTTGAAAGCATTTCGCCTTCCATCTGCCGACACAAAGAAATCAGGGAAAAGTAGCTTGTGTGCTCGATGTGAGAAAGTTACCTTTTCAGATTGAAATTTTTGTTCAAAGTTAAAAGGTTATTGTAGATTTCTTGTATTTTTATCACAGCAGTATCCAGCTGCATATGAAAGTAACCACTGCCCCAACGTTTCAGTTTGTTTGCCTTTTCTCTGTGTGTTAATAATTAAGAACATTCATTGTGCTTGTCTCTGAATATTTACATTGTGTCAGAATCATCCGAAGGCTCTTCATCACCCATATTCTCTAAACACAGGGCCTTCTTTCCAATGGCATCCATCTACACTGTCCATTTTTTATGAAGGCAGTCACAATGGCTTAGCCTTGACTGTGTGTTGAGGAGTGTGTTTGTGTCTGTGAATGTATTGTGTGCTTGTCTATCTTTATTTGCAAGTGTGTTTACATGTATTTGTGTGTGTGAATGCGTGTATGAATGCTTGTGTGTGTGTGGGTGTGTGCAAATATACACACTGTGTGTGTGTTTGTGTTTGTTTATGAGTGTTCTGTGTGTGTGTGTGTGTGTGTGTGAGCACTCTCCTCATACCTGTGCCCCTGCTCAGCTGCCTGTCTTTTGTCAAACTCCACGCTTGGAAGTTTATTGGCTTCTCCATGTCACGCTCACCGCTTCTACCCTGCCAGATTAGATTCCTTCTTGGAGTCATTGTCTACCGAGTGAACTTGGAGTCACAGAGGCGAGAAAATAGGTCATCTGCTTAGATCAATGGAAAATAACTGGAATCACATTTATTTATTTGATTTTTTCACCCCTTCCTCTCTCCTCTTGTTCTTCTCTCTGCCAGACCGAAGCTCATTACCTCTGATTCCATTAGTAAGGGCCAGCAAGCCCAAGTGGCCACCAGATCGTCTCCCCCTTTATAACCACAGACACTAAGCTGCCATCTTTCTCTGCGGTGCTTAATGGCTGCGCAGCACTTAAGCGCAGCACGGCCCCTGGTGCCAAGATAACGCTCTGCCTCACCTCATAAACTTCATCGCTATGTGCGTTTACATGCCACCGTTGCTGTTGGTGGTTTTGTTTTCTTTTTAATCTGAGGAAGATGCAAGAGACAGACAGAGAGGGAGAGAGAAAGTAGGCCCCATGTTGGTGTGTTGGCCGCGTTTAAAGCGCTGTAGTGGGAGCGTATGGCTGTCATGTCTCCTGCTACTCTGTTGCTGTGCCGCTGTTTCTAACGCCAAAATGCTCTATAAACACACTCACTCACTCACACTCTCTCTCTCTCACACACACACACACACCAACAAACAAAACACACACACACACACGACAACACACACAGGCAGCTAGCTCCCCCAGGGCTGACCCTGTTTAGCATGTTCCGAGCCAGTACAGCACAGCACCAAGCGCAATTCAATTCGACAGACTCCTCGCCTACACTGCGGTGACGTTTACAGTATGTGATGCTCGCGCGCTGTGTGGGATTGGAGGCTGATACAGGAGGACTGTGCTGTTTGCTCTCGCTTTGGCCCCGTCACAGGGCCCCCACATCGTCTGCCACTTCCCACAAGGGATGGGATCTGGAGCTCATGGGATACCGTGAAACAGCCAGCACGCGCACCGGGCGAAAGGATCCAAGAGCAGCACGCGCACCGGGCGAAAGGATCCAAGAGCAGCACCGGGCGAGAGGATCCAAGAGCAGCACGCGCACCGGGCGAGAGGATCAAAGAGGGCTGGCAAAGGAAACCAAAACAAACCAACTGAAAATCTGTGAGATGTTCAGTGTACCTTTCACATTTGTTAAATGGTGGGGAAAAGGGGACTATTGATCGCATATGTTCTCATTTGATGATATTGAAAATGAGACAGAATGAATGACAGGGTTCCTACACATTTTCCATTTCAAAATTCCATACTTTTTCCATACTCAAATTTTCAAACTTCTCGGTAGATTTTTCTGACCATATTCTTTACATTGCCACATCTGGTTAAGGATAACTCGGTGAAAACAAAGGTATGGACAACTGAAGTGAACTAAAAAATGACATTTCGTCCATTTAGCTGGTTCATTTTTAGTTGTATCTTAGTTGTATCATAGTTGTATCTTGACGATGGGGACTGACAGTTAAGCTACACAACAGAAGGAAAGGTTCATTGTGACCCGAGTGAAGTCATAATGAATTATTGCAAATGTGATTATTGCAAATGCAATAGTCTGAAAACACAAATATTTCTCCATACCCTTGTTTCTTTTTTCATACTTATCCAGACCTGGAAATTACTAAAATCAAATTCCATACTTTTCCAGGTTTTCCATACTGCGTAGGAACCCTGGAATGACAATATTTCTGTGTTATTTGACATATTCAGAGGTGAAAAAGTACACAATTCTATTGGTTGAGCCAAAATAGCCTATAGATACCCCTGGTAAAATATCCAATAAAAGTTGTCAATTTCACTTGAGGTAAAGTATTGGATTACTTCTTTTTTATTATTAATTTACTACTACTACTATTTATTTTATTAATTTAATAAAATCTGAATGGGGTTCGCTCTTTTTCACGACATCCCGTTATTACGACGACCCTCTATTACGACATACCGTTATTACGACATGCCTCTCTTTAGACATGCCCCCGATTTTTTTTAGTACCGCTATTCCGACATTACCAATCCTCATTTTCAATTTATCTCTGCAGTTCCTGTATCCTATCGTATTCCAACATCCTAGATGCATGGATGAGCTGTAGTCATGTCATCTGCAACAATCCACCCGCCATACACTCCAAACAATGTTTTTCCCAATAATTGATATCGGCACACATTTCAGTCAAAACCTTAGGTGATTTTGAACTGGCCATGTGAATAAATGTTACACATTATGTAAAACACAGGTAGCTCTCCTCATTTTATTCTCTAAGCTCTCAGGGGAGAACGGTCGGAAACTCCATGCATCAAACAAACTCTGTGCGTGCAGGCCACCTATATTAATTAATGGCCGTCAATCAATGGCCAATTGCGCAAAGACGGGCGGAATTCTTACGCTCCGGTAGCCTAAACCACTTCAGTGAACGTTCAAATAACCCCCAGAGTTCAGTGTCCATCAGGGTGTTCAAACTGGGTGTGCGATATATTCAAGTTACTTATAGGCTATTGCATTTTAGAGGACAATGATAAAGCCATATGCAACGCATTTTGGCTTGCCAGCAGGTTGGATAAACTCAATTTACTACACAATAATGTAGGCTAGGAATATATCTTTTATATGTCATGCGTGCAGTTGTTGAATTGCACATAACATGTCTGCATATTTATTTAGTCTTCTTTCTCTCGACTCTAGGCTAGCGCATGCATTATCATGGCCCTATAATTGTGCAAAGACAGGCGGGATATCCGACGCTCACAGTAAACAGTAAACCACTTCACAACGAACGTTCAAATAACCCCCAGAGTTCAGTGTCCATCAGTCCCAACATTTAGAAAAACTAGATGTACCGCAGAGTGGTACAAAATATGACCGCCGCCCAGTCCCGGCACATTTATTCCACAGAAGTAAGTCACACTGAAAGGTATATATGATTCTAACTGTCTCACTAAATTGCATTATCCACACTCAATTCTCACTGGTATCTGCTAGACAACAAGTACCAAAACATGATTAGTTCATAGATTTCACATGTAAAATTAATTTTATACAACCCCACCCCCATCTTGCCTGTTCATAATTCTGAGAAATTCTTGATTCTTGTGTGCTTGTGTGTTTGCCTGCGTATGTGTGTTTGTGCATGTGCATGCATGCGTACATATGTCTACTGTGTGAGTATGTGTCATACGTATGATTACTGTGAATGTATGTGTGTGCGTGTGTATCTGTTTATGCACGTGTGCACATGGAATGGGTTAACATGACCCCTGGAGGCAAACATACGGAAAAAATTGGTCATCCTAGGCCCTACGGTTCTCAAGATATTCACAGAAAACTGTGTCTGCCCTACCCTCTTTTCGGGGGGTCCAGTACAGAGGGGGGGCTACAGATCAAAACGAAAAATGATGGTTCCATGCTATCCATGTGGGGTTACATGCCCACTGTCTCCGGCCACCTACAGGCCAGTTGGTGTATAGTAACATAAATTAATGTATTGTGTGGCCCCCCATGAACGGAATTCCACGAAACTTGGTGTGCATTCAGAGGGTGTCATAATGATCCTACACTTCCAATTTCGTGCAGTTTTGACTATGTTAGGTCACAGATACCTGCGATTACAACACCTCATTTTTACTTTTTTGTGTTTCGCTATACATGAAATGAGTGGTTATGGAATGGGTTGACATGGCCCCTTGAGATCAACATACAAAAAAAAATGGTCCTCCTAAACCCTACGGTTCTCGAGATATTCACAGAAAACTGTGTCTGCCCTACCCTCCTTTCAGGGGGTGCAGTCCAGCGGGGGGGCTACAGATGAAAACGAAAAACGATGGTTCCATGCTATCCATATGGGGTTACATGCCCACCAAGTTTCGTCTACCCCGGTCTTTCAGTGTCCCGGGAATCCTTGACGGAAATTTGGACATGCGAAAAAGAAAAAAAATAAATAAATAAATCTGACTAAACCTATATGACCGCCGCTTCGCTGCGCGGCGGTCATAATAATCGAAAAGTCCAAGCGTAAATTGGGTATGTTTTGATTTTGAGAGAGACTGGAGAAGGGCCGAATGTCTCACAGCAACTGCTGTTTGAAGGCTATCCTTGCCTCCAAATATCCACATCTAATGAGGGTCGGCGACTATCCCCATTGACGAATGTCAATGTACGACACTAAAGCGCACGTAAATAGGACATAATCACATTCATTGATTTAAGTACAATGATAATTGTACTGGCATTTATATTAATACAGTAATTTCCCGCATAAGCTGCATCATGCATAATCCGCACCAATAAAGGCCGCACAAGTTTCATATGGGCTAATTATGTAGGCCTAATGAATAGTCATATTATACTCTTCAGCCGTGGTCATTGCAAATTGATTGAATTTTGTTAGTGTGTTCGTGTGTTGTTTAAAGTAGGGACGATTACTGTAGGCCTATGCTGCCCATATTGGAATAAAAAAATAAAGGCCCACCCTAGGCCTATACTTCGCAAAAGTCCACTCCGTTGAAAAATCCTGGCTACGCCACTGTTAATGACCTCGTGTCGGAATGGCAGGACGTTTGAAAGAAAAGGTCAAGTGTCGCTACTCCGACAATGGAAAAAAAAAATGTCGCAATAGTGGGACGCTTGAAAATCAATGTTAATGTCGCCACTTTGACAATTAGACGCCAATGTCTATGTAGCGGCATGTCGGAATAGCTGTATGTACCCATCTGAATGCACTGACTTTCTTGAAGAACTTGTAAAATATAAACTTTCAGAATATGCTACAAAGCCCATAGAAACACAACTGAATTGACAAAAGGGCAGTCACAGTCTTTGACATGACATACTTTGGAGATTTTTTCTCTCAGCAGTGATGAAGTTTATGCAAGGCGAACAGAGCAAATATTTCAAATTATATTAATATATCTTTATTTTCAGAAGTATCATGGACCTCAGATATGGCCATGGTTTAGTCAAAGTATAGATACTCCTGGCAAAATAACCTACATAATATGCTACAGAGCCCATAGAAACACAATTGAATTGACAAAAGGGCATCCATTGTGATTTCGGTTACACTTTACTTGGCAGTGTCGACATAAGAGTGACATGACACTGTCATGAACGTGTCATAAACAAGTCATAAACATTTATGACACTAGTGCAGTGCCCGTTCAAACATGCTATTCCTGAAGCCCAATTACATGCTTGCAGGTAGGCCTGCTTTAAAAATAGGATGATAGGGAAAAACATAATTCCAGGTAAGCATTCAATAATGAATAGGCCTACAGATAATATAATAATATAATAAATGTGAAGTGAGCAGAATTAAAGCATGGCTGCATGTGACATTTTTTACAAATCAAAATGACATAATCCTAACAGCTGTTTTGAGTCAAGGTTATATGCTTAGCCTATTGAATAACTTGATGATAGAGACAACAAACCATTTTGTGGAATGATGCATCATATGAAATGTGCAACGGTGTGACTCAAAAACAGTCTCTAGTGGCCTATAAGTGACATCGCGCTCTGTCTGCCACCTGTTGCTTGTCGCTGGTTATGCTTTGCATGTGTGGCATTCTGAGACGTTCTTTAATTCGGGACCATTATCGCTCGTTTCAATTTAGGACCTTGCAGTTGGAATTGTCGTTTGCTTATTCAAAGTCTAAAGACAGTCCAAAGTAGCCTGGGCTATTCAAAGTGTCCGTTTATTGCACATCATTTTTTACATTATTTTGAAGAGACACTGCATACCTGTGTGTCTTGGCGTGTTGTTGCAAAATCCGCGGAGTTCACTTTATTGTTGAGGTCAGACATGTTAAGTTTTTACCCGTGTAACCTACACTGATCCAGTTCTGCCAAAGCCCTGCTTCTATCCTCACTGGTAGCTTACAGTACAGTGGTGTGGGAGGGGCACTGCACTTACTCATGCCCGTAGAAAGACACCTGCCAAGTTTGAAATCCGTCTGACAAACGGTCAGCGAGATATGCGTGCCACAGGCACACAGACATCCGGACACACAAACACACAGACGCTTCTTGCTTTATAGATAGATAGCGCTTCTGTTATTAAGTGACATTCAGTTTTTGTCATAACAATAGAATTAGGGTTAGGTTTAGGGTTGGGCAGTGATGGTTTGTGCAAGGGTTAGGGGTGCAAATATTTTAAATGGTATGGAATGGAATTCCGGAATTCTTTATCTTCAGTGACTGGCCATCCAACTGCCAACAGTACAAACTTTCAAAACAATACACCAAGCGCTTTTTGAACTTGACTGACAGCACATGAGTGATAGTTTATTCTTCTCATGTGAACACAGCATATCACATTTTAGAGTCCTGCTGATCATTATTTTAATCTCTGAATGAGACCAACAAAACAATTCTCATGAAAATATGGCACTATAGCCTTTCTCATGGATCATCTAATCGTGTTCATTCAAAAAACAGATGGCTTACGGTAATGTTAAATTCACATACTAATGCAAAGGTAACCGCATCATCTAGACAGGTGTCAGAAACAGTTTCTTTTCAGGCCAGACACGTGACAGAGGCGATATGTCTCCTGTGTTACTCTTTTCAATCAACTATCAGTCAGCAAAGAAGAAAGGAATTTGATTTGTCCATGCATTCCATCACACACACACACACAGCCTTAGCTTACCTGCAGAACCAGACCAAGTAACCAACAGTAAAATGGGTGGAATACAATGTGAGCCTTATGCACATTAGCATCACTACTAGACAATGTGAGCCTCATACACATTATCATCACTCCTAGCCTCATGCACATTAGCATCACTCCTAGCCTCATGCACATTAGCATCACTACTAGCCGATAGTAGTGATCGGCTACTAGTTGGGCAGCCGTGGCCTACTGGTTAGCACTTCGGACTTGTAACCGGAGGGTTGCCAGTTCGAACCCCGACCAGTAGGCACGGCTGAAGAGCCTTGAGCAAGGCACCTAACCCCTCACTGCTCCCCGAGCGCCGCTGTTAGTGCAGGCAGCTCACTGCGCCGGGATTAGTGCGTGCTTCACCTCACTGTATGTTCAGTGTGTGCTGAGTGTGTGTTACGCTCGGCTCATGGCACAACACAAAAGAGGCTGACAACAGATTCCAATTATAAATAAATGATATTTATTTAAAGTGATCTAGAATGAATGGATATGTCTAGGGGGTGAAAAATTAGGTGTATGGATGCGTGTTAGTCATATGTAAGTGAGTAGCAATGGTTTGCAGTGCGTGTGTCAAAAATGTGTCTGAACGATGGGAGAGAGAGAGAGAGATACAACGGATGGCGATGATATATAGGCCTACACCGGTGCCAGGTGAGGCCAATCTCCCTTAATTAGGTCTCCCCACTGCAAGCCGGCAACCTGCCCGGGTGGCCACCACAGAAAACGGCAGACGGCCCGTAGGGGTAGCAAAGGGGCGTCACAGTGTGTTTCACTAATTCACGGATTGGGATAAATGCAGAGGCCAAATTTCCCTCACGGGATCAAAAGAGTATATATACTTATACTTAGCGCATGCGCATTAGTATCACTACTAGACAATGTGAGCCTTATGCACATTAGCATCACTACTAGCCTTTTGCACATTAGCATCACTACTAGCCTTATGCACATTAGCATCACTACTAGCCTCATGCACATTAGCATCACTACTAGCCTTTTGCACATTAGCATCACTACTAGCCTTTTGCACATTAGCATCACTACTAGACACCTTACCTTGGCTTTTCTGTTGCGTCACAGTAATCCCCCCCCCCCCCCGGCATCTGCCAAGGGAAGGCGAGAGCGCCAATGTGACATGAAAATCAGACAAACACTCTTATCGTTATGCTAGCAGGCCTTCAGAGCACAAACACACCAGGTGGGAATGGCTGTTTGATTCCCTTCACTCGTTCCTCCAGCGGTGTCAGATTTTTTTTAATCTGCAGAGAAGAGAAGAGATCTCCGAGGAGAGATACATACTGGACACATTTGCCAAGTGACAAGAGGAAATGAGTCTCTGTCCATCAGGCAGCAGGGACCCCTGTAACCTTCATTTACTCAGATCTCCGTCAGAACAAATGCAGCTCATTTGTAAGGAATATTGAGCACATGATTTGCATGTCCACCTTCACAGGGTCAGAAGTAAGGACAAAAGGACAGTGGGGCAGCCGTGGCCTACTGGTTAGGTCTTCGGGCTTGTAACCGAAGGGTTGCCGGTTTGATCCCCGACCCAGTAGGAAAAATGTGGGCGGGGCAAGTGGTTGGGCACTGCTCTCCCATGCCAACATCCACGGCTGAAGTGCCCTTGAGCAAGGCACCTAAACCCTCACTGCTCCCCGAGCGCCGCTGTAGCAGGCAGCTCACTGTTCCGGGTTAGTGTGTGCTTCACCTCACTGTGTGTTGCGTATGTTTCACTAATTCATGGATTGAGATAAATGCAGAGACCAAATTTCCCTCACGGGATCAAAAGAGTATATACACTTATACTTAAATGTCCACACTTGGTCTACTGTGATGTTGAACAACCACACAACAGCAACCACAACAATAACAGGCAGCATAAGCACACAATTAAACGATCCATTAGGCTACTCATCATGACAGGCTCATTCAGGTTACACTGATAATGTGGCGAGTGCTTTTGAGTCTTCCTGCAGCGCCTGGACAGATGTTACTGTAAATGCCAACGGGCTGATCCGAGGGGTCGGGGAGAGGCTTGGGTGTTAATCCTTTTGGCCTCGGAAGCTGCAGGTTAATGTGGCAGCACGAGGGAGACTGTCTGGAGAGAGGCTGTAGTGTTGAGGTGATCCCTGCACACACACACACACACACACACACACATACACACACGTACAGAGAGAGAGAGAGAGAGAGAGAGACACACACATCTTTACTGGATTTACTCCTTGTATTAAGTCAGAGACGGTCAATGCAATACATTTCAAACACTAAATTTGTTTGGTGCTGTGGTATCGGGATTAGGCAATTTATATTCCACAAATCTTACAGAATTTGGTTACAGTCAGATTATTTCTGAGGGTAGATACCAGGTGAAACCTTCAGGAGTTCCTTAGTCCTTAGCTAATAAATAGTAGTTTTTTTCTCTCAAACTATCAATACCATATGAGTTATCAAATCCTCCAGGTAGCCTACTATACTGTAGAACACTGTGTCCTGTATTAGCCATGATAGGAGAACCAGACTGACTGACAATAAGGGCATATTATCACAGACAGACAAGCAGACAGACATATTTCAGACAGAGAATTCAGACCCATTACATCAGGCTGATATCTAAAGTGTTCTTTTTCTGTGTGTGTGTGTGCTTGTGCGTGTGTGTGAATATGTCACTTATTCTACTCTTTCTAGTACACATGTCCTTCCCCACTCATTGCAGACTCATAATCAGGTTGGTGGATTGTGAATTCTTGTTTTTATTCTGATAGCATATGTGGGTTATTAGCTGCCCAAGAAACACAGCTCCAAATAAGGGATTAATTATGTTCTTTGTACTACTTCTACACAGCTAGATCCCATTTAGGTTGGACACTTTCCAAGTCTTTCCCCATCTTCCCCAAGAGAATACCGCACAGTGATGTTCAGCACAGACTCACACACATGGTGACCTCATATTACTGCAAATGGATTACAAACAGAGAAAGCCAGAGAGACTGTCTGGGAGACACAGGCATTTAGTGGCACAAATCATAGCCACATTTAACTATAAACAGCGTAAAGTACCCAACCGCAGCTTGGGCTGGGCACTCTCCCACATTAGGTGTAAAAGATGCATTGATGCCTATTTCATTTCTTTCAGTAATTGGATTGATAGTGTATCGCCGAACATTAGACAGTCTGTTATTGATAAAAGAGCAATGATCAACATCCAACCATGTCCCAAAAAGTGCATGGGTATATCCAGCAATACAGCTCGAGATGGACACAATGGAACCGGAACAGAATGCGCCTGTGCTATTTAACCATATCTGAAAGGAGAGAGCGGATGATCCATTTCACTTTTCAGTCAAGCACGTATAACCTACCCAAGCAGACCCTAAACAAAACACATCAATTTTGCTCAGTGTTGCGAGTAGTGTCCTTCCACTGACAGGACAAGGTCATATGGGTAATAACAGCCTCTTGTTATCAATTCCTGTAACAATATGCACTAATAAGAAGTAATAAACTATGAAATGAGATGTACCTTGCTTCCCCATCATAGTGTCACTATAAAAATGAAACATCATGGGAGTGCTGTCTCTCTGAAACAAGAAAGGACAGGTCATGTACTCTACAAACCAACTTTAAATAGGGACATGAGCAAGGCAAAAATAGAAAGAAATTCCGGTTAACTTCGGATATAACCAACCACAGTCAGAGCTAACAGGGAAACAAGTTGATTTCAAAGTTCCATGTCTGGCAGGTTGTTCATCTGCACCAGCAGTTTTCAAAGGAGCATCGAGTTAATCAATACCCCGGTCAATATCAATTCTCACCTCTGATAGTTACAGATGAGCTGGACAGGAACCTTTCCAGTCAAAACAGGCATCCCTTGTGCGATGGAGGGCCGAGAAATAGATCCCATCAAAGGAGGAGCACCACTGAAGCATTATTCAATTTCTAAGTCACAGCATGACAATTTCACGCAAGACAGACACATGTGAAACTCTCCCACTTCCCAAACTTTTAGGGAGATGGCCCTCAGTGTTGGCTTGAATGAGTTAACATTCACAAGATACAGCACTGTAAGATAGACTCTGAACATTACGGTCTTTGGCATGCCATAAATGTCCCCGGCTGTTTCTCTTTTTCTATCAGGCCTTTCTGTGTTTTTATTAGGCAGTCAGACACAGAGAACAAAACACACACATATCAAACACTCAGTAGATGTTCCACATTCTTAGCTTGTACACAGCAAGAAGCACCCGCCTGTAATGGGGGACACTATTTTGCGGAATGTTTTCTGTATATCCTAAGTAGCTGGCCTGCGTATCCATAGCGAAGGCTGAGAGCCATTATATAAAAGCAGGACATGGAATGGAGGCATTAAAGTAATGCTCCTACTTGGAATGCCCTTGGTTTGCCTTGCCTGTCTTGGGTATTCCGGTGTGCAAAACGAGTGTGAAGGAGAAGACGCCTGATCAGTGCCTGTGTCTCTTCCCATGAATGTCAATCTCATTTTCAGACAGAATGAGTTTGTATCACATATTACTCCCCCCCCCTTCTCTCTCTCTCTCTCACACACACACACACACACACATAGGGTACCAGGGTGACACATGCAATGTGACACACATATTCACTCTGAGTGACACACACAGAGTGTGCATGCACACAGATTTACACAAAATGACACACGCACACATACAAACAAACAGTAGACAGATTGTGAAGTATCCACATGATTCATGTCTGTATTGTGACAACCTTGTACCACATCTTAGTTGATTTGACACACTTTTCTCTCCTCATAAAGCATGTGTGCTTGATTTGACAACAACCACATAATGTGACAAAACTGCTTAGCATGTACCACATTATTAGTCATATAAAACAGCATAAATACAAATGTGTTTGCCCAAACTTCTGCATTGCCTAGTGCTAAAAGCCAACATTGTTTTTCAGTCTATAAATGTACAAATAGAAGCCAAAATTACCAGACACATCAAACAGCAAATTTTAAATCTGATGTTAGTAACCATGTTTTAAGCAGTAATTGTGCTCATAATTTAATTGGCTTCATCAAAGCTTCCCCCCCCCCCCCCTTCAGTCCTTTGTACACCCCATAAACAGACATGATCTATTGCCTGGAGCGTTCGCCTCCCTCCCACAGTTACCAAGGCAATACACTGCCATCTTGTGAGGGAACAGAATGCCTAACTCTCATCCAATCAGCATGCAGAGAAGCCTGAAACCCCACACAACCTACAGCAGAGCGAATGGTCTTTCAGCAGGGGTCAATGTGCCGTCAAGCTAGCCGTCATCTAACACTCACCATTCACGTGCATTGCATTACTTTTTCATGATTCCAAGCTTTGCTGTGACAAAAAAAAAACAGACCTGGTACTGTAAATTGAGGTGTATGAATGTCACATTTGTAATATAACACCTGGGTTTGTTTCTCTTACAATTAAACTCCTCCTGTCATTGAGTGGAAATATCCCAAGCCAACTGAATTATTTAATTCTTTCATTGTTGCTGAACCTCCCATGCACACACTCATAGTGCGTAGTGTAGGGAATAAAGAAACACAATCCCCGAGCTGCTCCCAGAAGTATAGAGACCCTCTATAGCAGGGATTCCCAAACTGTAGTACGCGTACCCCTGGTGGTACGTGAGCTGCCGCTAGGGGGTACGCGAGATTAAAAGGGCAATGGCGGAAAGGAGTTAAAAATGATTCATTAATTAATACTCTAATTAATGAATAAATAATACATAATTTCGAATCGGGTTATAATGATATGGAAACGTGAAATTAAAGGAAATCATTTGTAAACAATAGGCTATGTTTTCATTAAAAAAATAAGCTACACACAATACACGTGATTTCCTGCGGGCAGCCAGAATATCTGGCGCGTTAGTTTTGTTGAAGTAGAACGCTGTGTAAACATGGAAAAGTGGCTAAAAACAGGGACACTGTCCAAAAGGTCTAATTAAAACGATGGAAGAGGAGAAGCGAGAGAAACAGAGCAGGACACAGGTAACGATGGAAGAGGAGAAGCGAGAGAAACAGAGCAGGACACAGGAAACGATGGGATGGGGGCAGACTAATGAAGGTGGAGATGGAGCGCAGGAGGATAAAAGAAAGAACGAGACAGAAAAGACTGCGCGAAGAAAACAAAAGTATGATGCATACAGTATAGTCCTAGGCTTCACGTGGATTGGGAGACAGACTGCCCAAAGCCACAGTGCGTGGTCTGCAGTGAGATGCTACCTAACCATTCTAATGTGGTTCTCCACACTGTTTTTTTTTAACGTGAGAGCTCATAGACCAGTTGTACATTTTGATTATGTTATCATGTAGGGCGGCTAATTAAACAACGATGCCTGGAATGCGTCAATAGAATGTGTTGCTTTTTTATGTGTTGGATGGTGGGGGTACGCGAGCCGAGTCAGGATGTAGAAGGTGGTCCGCGGGGAAAAAAGTTTGGGAACCGCTGCTCTATAGCATCCCTAATGGCATAGCTATCAGTGTGTTTTCTGAAGTAAGCCGTCACTAAAGTCTGGTACACTAAGTGTGAATTAAGAGAGCAATTTTCTAAAAGTTTCCAAACAAAATTGACTGACATTGAAGTGCATGGCACATGCAATCAAAAGGTCTCCGAAAATTGTATTTACAACGAGAGCAGCCACAGGTGTGAATAGCTTGGCAGACGCTGTGAATTCAACCAATAATAATAATGCCCAAGGCACAGTGCTGCTCCCTCTGGGGTGCAACAAATCTCCTGATGTCGCACACTGGACAACACACTGTCGTGTGTGTCGCATGTGTGTGTGTGAATACCATGTTGAAAATTCTAGGCAGGGATAAGAAGATTACCATGAAAATATTCTAACAGGTCATGTTCTTACAGGTCATTCCTAAAAATTAAACTAGTCATTGTCAAATGACAGTACCCAGTTGTGCATGCACCATGTAGATGTGTAACACTCACACACACTCCCACATGTCACAGAGGGTACTGCAAATGGTAACTTTTTTTTGTTTGACATTAAATAGCATAATGATATTTTGTACCTCAGGCAAAGACTACTTGTTGGAAATGGTGTATTACAAACCAGCAATAACTAGTGAATTACGCTATGCTAATTAGTGTAATTACATTGTAACAAATATATAGTAGTAAAAGTGTCAGCCAATTAGTCTAAATACCAACATACTGGTGACTATGGATGTTTATACTAAGACATCCTAAAATAAGACATCATCTTTTTGGTCCTTTATAGAAATTCGAGGAATGACTTTAAAGCAGTTGGAAAAAGCAGTGAGTCCAAGTTTGACCTCCCATTGCATCATCCCGTGTTATTGAAGAGCTACACATGGCACATCATGAAAGGGCTTGTCTCAAAAAATACATAAATAAAAAAAGAAGACATGCCACTACTTCCAGTTTTTCAGTTTACAGGAGAATTTTTGGTGATGTCTGTAGTGTAACCAGCAAAATTGCACAGAACAGAGAGATTTCAAAGCCTAACCGAGAGGAACAACGATCACAGCAGTATTGCCTCACGCCAGCAGAAGCCGCTATCTCTGCTCAATATGGGCCATGACCCATTGATTAAAGGCCTAGTTTTCATCTCTCGCCTTCCCGTATGCTAACACTGAGCTGAACTGAAAATGGGTTATAATTCCTGTTCATCTATTTTAAGCCAGTCCTGCGGCCCCAGTCTGAGTTATGTGTTTATTTATCAGCCACACAGAGCTACTTCAGTAGGAATAGTGCCTTCAGAAACACCATAAATAGCATTCAAGCAGGGTTTTTTGACAGAAAGATGGTGAAGGAAAACTGACGTGCCAGTATGCACTGTTTATATTCACACAAAATACCACAGTAAAAGAGTTGGGCGCAAATAAAAATCCTTGATGTTCAGGGCACAGACTATACACCTCATCTCTATACACCCAGCAGTTCTCAAGGCAAGGGCTTTTTGGGATTGAGATTTGAGATTTAATCTCAGATACAATATACTCAAATTTATTAGACCGATAAACAAACAAAATTAGAAATTGTGATTTGTAGCTGAGAGCAGCAGTTTCGGTGTTTTCAGCATCATAGTTTTAAAGGACAATTCCGGCACAAAATGAACCTAGGGGTTATCTCATTGAATGCCAAGCTGTTTTCGGAAGCTAGAGTGCCAGCAATCTAGACCATTGTTGATGATTTTTGTACAGCCACAGCATATTCTGTGTTATAGCTATGAACACATACAATGGCTCGTTTGAAAGGTGAGACTTTAAGCTCTCGGTGGGTGCAAACCGTGTATTTCTACACGCCACTGTTCCTGAGAAATCCCAAGCTAAACAGTGGCTAGTTTTCATCAAAATCCCTGTTTTTTTTTCTAGAAATGGAGATATTGCGTCTTTTATGAGTCACTATCACCGACATATTCGGCACTCTGGCAAGGGCGTGCCCTCTTGCAAGCGCGACTCAGTCTACCACCCACTCCGCTAGGCCCGGCTCGTGGTGGAGATGGAACTCCCTCCTCAGCACGGTGTTCAGTCACTCCTTGTAATGTTTTTGACCTGTCGTGGTCAGAGTCATCTTGTCCTAGTAGAAAGGTGCTCATCCAGCGTTGTCTGGCGAAAACTAGTGACTCAATATAAAAGTGAGATTTTCTCAGATTACTTACCCGCTACCTGTGTTCGAGTTATCAAGGAACTGCACGATATCGCTGTTGCTAGCCAACTAGCAAACAAACGTTTAAAAGAATGTTGACACCGACGAGCCCTCGCCGCGACACGATGCCTCCCCTCAGCTGTGCACCAGGCTGCGACTAATGCGTCCTTCTCAGCGAAAAGATAGTGGAACTCGAAGCCAGAATAGCGACCCTCCATCAGATTGAGAAGGATGAACAGTTCCTCGACACCATTCTCTCCGTAAGTAACGTTACCTCTCTTACACACACTAATGCCAGATGCCCTGATTTCACTCTGTCCTCCAACAATGCAACTTCTGTCCCTGTTGCCTCTTCTCTAAGGTAATTGCTGAAAACAGTGGAAACTCTAGGGTGTTGTTCTCTACCATTGATAGGCTATTGCATCAAACACCTTTTGATACACTCAGTCAGGCATCCTCTCTAAGATGCAAAGAATTTGCAGACTTCTTCAAAAACAAAGTAATTTCTATAAGGGAGGCTATTGGTAACACAAGTAATATGTTTGATAGTACACCCAAAAACAGCCCCCCAAAATTAAGGTCCTTTAGCACTATTACTCAATCTGAGCTTGGTAAAATTATAACTCAAACTGGCTCCTCAACATGTGTTTTAGATCCAATCCCTACTAGATTCCTCAAAAAAGTATATGATAGCTTAGCTCCCTTTATTCTCAAGGTAATAAATACCTCATACCACAGGTATATTTCCAACTGCTTTTAAAACCGCTGTTGTGAAACCTTTACTTAAAAAGTCAAATCTTGACCATACCAATCTGAGCAACTACAGGCCTATATCAAATCTACCATTCCTGAGCAAAGTACTTGAAAAAGTTGTTTGTAATCAGTTAAATACCTTCCTCAACGAAAACAGTATCCTTGAAAAATTCCAATCAGTTTTTAGATCAAATCACAGCACAGAAACGGCTCTAGTAAAAATAGTCAATGATCTCAGACTGGCTACTGACTCAAACAAAGTCTCAATCCTTATTCTTCTGGATTTGAATGCGGCATTTGACACCATTGATCATAGCATCCTAATTCACTGCCTTGCGAAGTGGGTGGGTCTCTCTGATAATGCTCTAAACTGGTTTCAAACCTACATTACTGGCAGAGATTTTTATATCAGTCTAGGAGATCATGTATCTGAAAAACATGACTTGCCTTTTGGTGTGGCCCAGGGGAGCTGCCTTGGTCCCCTGCTATTTTCCCTATATATGCTTCCATTGGGAAACTTCATAAGTCAGCATAATGTAAACTTCCATATCTACGCAGATGATACCCAATTGTATATTTCTGTGGAGCCAACTAACCCAGATGGCCTTTGCTCCCTCACTGCATGCCTAACCTCCATTAATCAGTGGATGATCAGTGGATGAGCAAAAATTTCTGAAACTAAATGATGACAAAACAGAGGTACTTTTGGTGGGACCAAAACTAAAGCGAGATATTGTTCTTAGTAATCTGGGGAACTTGGCACACCAGGTCAAACCAAAAGTAACAAGCCTCGGTGTCATCTTAGATGCAGAGTTAAGTTTTAAGCCCCATATCAGTAAAGTTACTCAAACAGCCTATTTCCACTTGAGAAACATTGCCAAAGTCCGGCCCTTTTTAACTCAACAAGATGCAGAAAAACTAATTCACGCCTTTATCACTAGCAGGTTAGACTACTGCAATGCACTTTTCACTGGTCTTCCCAAAAAACATCTAAAGAAATTGGCACTCAAATTTTAACTAAGACTAAGAAGAGAGAACACATCACCCCTGTGTTGGCTGAACTGCACTGGCTCCCTATTTCCTATAGAATTGATTTTAAGGTTATGTTAATTACTTACAAAGCTCTGAATGGCATAGCACCTTCATATATCTCTGAGCTTTTAATATCTTATCAACCACAAAGGAAATTTAGATCATCCAATTCTAATCTTTTAATCGTACCCAAAGTGCTCCACAAACAAAGTGGAGAAGCTGCTTTTATCCATTTTGCCCCCAAACTATGGAACACCCTGCCTCTGTACATCAAGCAGGCGAGTTCAGTAAATATTTTTAAAAAAGATCTGAAAACATACCTGTACCTGAAAGCTTTTAGTTAACTCATCTTATCCTGTAGACTACTTTTTCAGATTATTATGACCGCCGCGCAGCAAAGCGGCGGTCATATAGGTTTAGTCAGATTTTTTTTTTTTTTTTTTTTTCTTTTTCGCATGCCCAAATTTCCGTCAATGAGTCCCGGAACAGACACTGAAAGACCGGGGTACACGAAACTTGGTGGGCATGTAACCCCACATGGATAGCATGGAACCATTGTTTTTCGTTTTGATCTGTAGCCCCCCCGCTGGACTGGACCCCCCGAAAGAGGGTAGGGCAGACACAGTTTTCTGTGAATATCTCGAAAACCGTAGGGTTTAGGAGGACCATTTTTTTTTGTATGTTGATCTCAAGGGGCCATGTCAACCCATTCCATAACCACTCATTTCATGTATAGCGCCACCTAGTTAAACACAAAAAAGTAAAAATGAGGTGTTGTAATTGAAGGTATCTGTGACCTAACATAGTCAAAACTGCACGAAATTGGAAGTGTAGGATCATTATGACACCCTCTGTATGCACGCCAAATTTTGTGGAATTCTGTTCATGGGGGGCCACACAATAAATTAATTTATGTTACTATACACCAACTGGCCTGTAGGTGGCCGGAGACAGTTTTCTGTGAATATCTCGAGAACCGTAGGGCCTAGGAGGTCCACCTTTTTTATGTATGTTGGTCTTAAGGGGGCATGTCAACCCATCCCATTACCACTTATTTCATGTATAGTGCCACCTAGTTAAAAATTAAAAAGCAAAAAATTAGGTGTTTTCATCACAATATCTCTGGCTGACAAGGTCAAAACTGCACGAAATTAAAAGTGTAGGATCATTATGACACCCTCCGAATGCATGCCAAGTTTTGTGTACTTTCGTTCATGGGGGGCCTTACAATAAAATAATTTATGTGTACATTTAGTGACGTACACCAACAAGGATTCCCGGGACACTGAAAGAGCGGGGTACACAAAACTTGGTGGTCATGTACCCCCACATGGATAGCATGGAACCGTTGTTTTTCGTTTTGATCTGTAGCCCCCCCCCCCGCTGGACTGGACCCCCCGAAAGGAGGGTAGGGCAGACACAGTTCTCTGTGAATATCTTGAGAACTGTAGGGCCTAGGATGACCATTTTTTTCCGTATGTTTGCCTCCAGGGGTCATGTTAACCCATTTCATGTGCACACATGTGCACAAACAGATACACACGCACACACATACATTCACAGTAATCATACCTATGACACATACTCACACAGTAGACATATACGCTTGCATGCACAGGCACATACACAGGCACACACACAAGCACGCACACACACACACACACTCTCACACACACACACACCCACACACATAACATAAACATAACACAAACAATCAAGAATTTCTCATAATTATGAATAGGCAAGATGGAGGTGGGGTTGTATAAAATTAATTTTACATGTGAAATCTATGAACTAATCATGTTTTGGTACTTGTTGTCTAGCAGATACCAGTGAGAATTGAGTGTGGATAATGCAATTTAGTGAGACAGTTAGAATCATATAGGCCTTTCAGCGTGATTTATTTTTGTGGAAAAAATGTGCTGGACTGGGCGGCGGTCATATTTTGTACCGCTCTGCGGTACATCTAGTTCTACATCTGTTGCTATTGGAGGGCGCAGCCAGCCAGAAGCAGATGGGCTCCCCCTATTAAGTCAGGTTCTGCTCAAGGTTTCTTCCTGGAATATGGGAGTTTTTCCTTGCCACAGTTGCCATATGGCATGCTTGTGGGGGGTAAGAGGGTTAAGGCTGCCAGTGTTATGACATGTCATTTTCTATATTTTTGATATGTTGCTGAGTGGATCATAAACAGCCCAGCAATGAAGAAATGTGATTGATAATGACTGACTGACTATTATTTTGTTACATGCTTCAAATGTAAAGCACTTTGAGCTGCACTCTGTGTATGAAAGGTGCTATACAAATAAAGCTTATTATTATTATTATTATTATTAAAATGTCCAGATCTTGCATTTTCATGAGTTTTTCGATCGTCATATATTTAATTTCCATTCATCACAGAGTTCCCAAAATCACATATAAGATTTGTTAGAGTGCCTAGTTTCGTAATTAAAAAAAAAAGCTAAAAACGTAATATTACGTTTTTGGCACTCAACGCATGGGAAGGAAAATGTAATATTACATTTTTGGCACTCAATGAGTTAATAACACATGTGTACCGTGTTCGACCGTTCACTGGGATTTATTTTCATGCTAGTCGAATGTGACCAGTTTTATTGCAAACCGCTAATTAGCGTTTAACGCTAGCCTTCGGGGCACACGTAGCCTATAGTAAAAATAAATCGCTATTTCTATACCACTAACAAGGCTCAAAATAGCACCACACTTACACAGTAGCATAATGAGGGTCTCGACATGTAAACCAAAGCATTGAGAACTAAGTGTACAGGCAGTTTATTAAAAAGAAACACATTACCGTTCATGGCTTCCAGTAAGTCACAGAATTGACTTTAAAGCACTATTGCTTGTTTATAAATTAGTAAATGGAGCAGGACCTAAATACTTGTCAGACATGCTTCAGCAGTACACACCTTCTGTGTATGAAATGCGGTATATAAATAAACTTGACTTGACATGTCTGGTTCATACAGGCAGGCGATGTGAACTAAAATCAAGCGTAATTTGCTCAATATAGGCCTGGGTTAGGCGAAGCGCTCTGCCATCTTTTTTTGAAAGTGAATCCATGTTCATACAGGTCATTTAAAAATATATATATATATATTTTCCCAGTCCATTCAGCCCAGTTCAATGCCCAGCCAGCTGCATTCAAACTTCATGTATACAGTTGTATAGATTATAACATTAAGAAACACACATTCATTCAGATACTATACACTTCCACGCAACACTACTATTCAAGTTAAGTTACTCATCATTGCCCGGCAAGAAGTCCACAATCAATTCAATTGTCTGGCCACGATCTGTGGAGCTTACAGACAACGTTAAATTACAATAGGTTCTGTATGCCATTTAAAGCCGACTAAACAATGAGTCTCTTCATGACGGTGTGTTGCAATGCATTCTGGGTGCTGTGCTGTGATTCGACGGCTCGTCACCTGACCCACCTAAACAACATGCTTGAACTGAACGTCGCACACGTAGAGTAAAAATAAATCGCTACCAAGGCTCCAAATAGCAACACACTTACATGGTAGCATAATGAGGGTATCTACATGTAAACCGAAGCATTGAGAACTGTGTAAGTCTACAGGCAGTTTATTAAAAAGAAAAACAGTACCGTTCACATCTCATTCACATATACAGACAGGCGCCGTCTTGGGAAAACAACTCTCTGGGATGTGGCGTGAATCTCGCATGAAAGGTTGTTGCCGGAAGAAAGCACTGAGTGCCACCGATGGACGTCCTTATCAGTCTATTGTCTAATGGTGTATTCAAGGCACTTCGGAATGACAAGGACCGCCACGTGGCTACTTTGTTTTTCCGACAGCAAGTGTTTATGTGCTTTACCGTCGGAATGTGTGACAAACACGGATGCCACAACAAAGGTTAAAACATACACGCACTAATCCTAAATAAACAACTGTATTTGCTTAAACTAGATGTACCGCAGAGCGGTACAAAATATGACCGCCGCCCAGTCCAGCACATTTTTTCCACAAAAATAAATCACGCTGAAAGGCCTATATGATTCTAACTGTCTCACTAAATTGCATTAGCCTCTCACTGGTATCTGCTAGACAACAAGTACCAAAACATGATTAGTTCATAGATTTCACATGTAAAATTCATTTTATACAACCCCACCCCCATCTTGCCTGTTCATAATTCTGAGAAATTCTTGAATTGTGTGCATGTGTGCGTGTACACATTTATGTTTATGTGTGTGGGTGTGTGTGTGTGTGTGCGTGCGTGCTTGTTTGTTTGCCTGGGTATGTGTGTTTGTGCATGTGCATGAATGCGTACATATGTCTACTGTGTGAGTATGTGTCATACGTATGATTACTGTGAATGTATGTGTGTGCGTTTGTATCTGTTTATGCACATGTGTGCACATGAAATGGGTTAACATGACCCCTGGAGGCAAACATACGGAAAAAATTGGTCATCCTAGGCCCTACGGTTCTCAAGATATTCACAGAAAACTGTGTCTGCCCTACCCTCCTTTCGGGGGGTCCAGTACAGCGGGGGGGCTCCAGATCAAAACGAAAAACGACGGTTCCATGCTATCCATGTGGGGTTACATGCCCAGCAAGTTTCGTGTACCCCGGTCTTTCAGTGTCCCAGGAATCTTGTTGGTGTACGGTCACTAAATGTACACATACATTATTTTATTGTAAGGCCCCCCATGAACGAAAGTTCACAAAACATGCATTCGGAGGATGTCATAATGATCCTACACTTTCAATTTCGTGCAGTTTTGACCATGTCAGCCAGAGATATTGTGATGAAAACACCTAATTTTTTGCTTTTTAAGTGGTAATGGGATGGGTTGACATGCCCCCTTAAGACCAATATACAAAAAAAAGGTGGACCTCCTAGGCCCTACGGTTCTCGAGATATTCACAGAAAACTGTCTCCGGCCACCTACAGGCCAGTTGGTGTATAGTAACATAAATTAATTTATTGTGTGGCCCCCCATGAACGGAATTCCACGAAACTTGGCGTGCATTCAGAGGGTGTCATAATGATCCTACACTTCCAATTTCGTGCAGTTTTGACTATGTTAGGTCACAGATACCTGCGATTACAACACCTCATTTTTACTTTTTTGTGTTTAACTAGGTGGCGCTATACATGAAATGAGTGGTTATGGAATGGGTTGACATGGCCCCTTGAGATCAACATACGAAAAAAAAATGGTCCTCCTAAACCTTACGGTTCTCGAGATATTCACAGAAAACTGTGTCTGCCCTACCCTCCTTTCGGGGGGTCCAGTCCAGCGGGGGGGCTACAGATCAAAACGAAAAACGATGGTTCCATGCTATCCATACGGGGTTACATGCCCACCAAGTTTCTTCTACCCCGGTCTTTCAGTGTCCCGGGAATCATTGACGGAAATTTGGACATGCGAAAACGAAAAAAAAAAAAGAAAAAAAACAAATCTGACTAAACCTATATGACCGCCGCTTCGCTGCGTGGCGGTCATAAATATAGTGTAAGACGCTTGTGAAAGAAAGATATGCAGCCTTCACGTGAAAAACAGGCAAATTCCCAAGTTCACATTAAAGCTGTTGGACATGAAAGGCCACATGGACTACAAACAAACTACAACGTGACGACAATAGTGATGACGAGCCCCTAACTGGGCAACTCTGTTAGCAAAATCTAGCCCCAGTTTCTGACCTCTGACTCACACATTACATGACGTGAATGACGCGGAATGATGATGTTTTCACTGGGGAAAAGGTTTTTCCGAAGCCCATGAATGCTAGGTAACTTATGAACGTGTCGCCAGTAGGGGTTAAGTCATTGAGAGACCTCAGACCCATTAGACCAGCCTCAGACGAGTCCAGGAAGTGATATCAATTCTGGAAATAAGTATTCTTTATGGAGAATACAGCGGCAAAAAACGTGTTTTCTTTTACAGTTCATGGAAAAAATAGTCACATTAGGTAGAAGCTTTTTATTATTATTCATAATTCACATTTATTTATTAAATAATCGATCGCGACTGACTGTCCACGTGATCTGCCAGAGTCAGCTGGGAGGAGCTCGTGACTCACGCATAGGGACTCACAGCAGATATTGTGCGAAACTTTGGTTTATGGCTATCGTTTAAATGTCCTTCCTATTCATTAACATGGACATGATTACTGACTAAATAAATTACTATGATGTTTAATAAACCATTGTAGGCATACATTTAACGAGTTATCATTATATCGCATCAATTAAGTGTTTTCTGTAGGCTAGGCTACTGTGTGACATGCTTTACACTACAGCATAAAAATCAACAATAGGCTATCAACACGTTTGCAGTATCACTGTTGCAGAAATCACATACAAGAAGGCATCCTCTTGATTGTTTGTACATTTTTGCACATTCCAACATAAGGAAGCAGCATGAGGAAACGTATCGTTTTTACTACTTTTACGAGTCTGCAGTATCACTTAGTACAGCTGTTATAAGAGGGTCTGGCATCCCTTTGTTATGATGCACTTCCTGCGACATGGTCATTCGTCTCTAAATGACTTAACTCCCTCTCCGTGACGGGTCAACGTCAACGATAAGTAGGCCTAAGTTAGGCTAACGTAAACGTTAGCTCTCAGTAAGTTACAGTAACGTGTCAACAAGTTAGATTAAACGTGTCAACAAGTTAGATTCTACCCCACAAGCCACAATAGGGAAGTTTCAAGTAAGCGTTAGCACATACAAACCTATTAATGTTAGCTAAGCATTAAAAATGAATGTGTTAGCAATAGCCACTGCTTTTTTTGAGCTGACAAACCCTGAAAATGCTTTAAAAATGTAATCAGCCAAATTGACTCACTTCTTAAGACCCTTAAGACCGCGATTTTGCAAGCCAATAATAATGAAGTGAATGGAGTCATTAGTTACTACTTTTACGAGGGCTGGCGTTCTGTCAAAATGTATGTTATCTTTGAACAGACTACCTGGTTATCTTCCTTAGACTTTGTAGATGTAGTTACTACAATTTGGAGGCGAAATTCGAAGTGCAAATATGGTTAATATCTGTAAACAGGACGCCTGATGTTTAATGTATGTTAATGAATGGGCACAGTATTATTGTGTACAGTAATGGGCTATCAGTAGTATGTAATAAAGGTGTTTGAGTCGTGACTCACTCGGATCTTTCACCCGTGTCTTTAAATTAACCCATGAGTCGCGAGTCTCTAGTATCATTAACCCGGATCAGTTGAGTCCTACTACAATTCAATCTAAAACGATAAACAGCGCCACACACAAACCTCTTGCAACATTAGCTAGCCTCCTAGCCCTAGCCATTGTAGCTGCCAAAAATGTAACAATTTCGTAGGCAACCACAACTCCACAAATCAACTCAAGCGACTGAGCAGGCAGTCCGAGATAACTGGTTAACTTCCCGCAGAGCCGGAAACATTGCAGACTCACAGACCATGGGACTCAGATTGGTGGCTGAGTAGCAATCCGGGTTAGTCGGATCAGCCGGCCGGTTAGGCTACGTTGAGTACGAGTCAGTCGAGGTGAAAAGCAATTCCACAACAAAAGCCATTTCTTTCACTTCTGAAATAACATTCAATGTTCTGCATAGCCTAGACATAATTCGATTTGGTGTATAGATGTAGCATATTAAAATGCAATTAGGTCGTGGAGACAGTCCGAACTGCACGCTCATGGAGCTGCTTGAGTAGCCTATCTACCCGGGTCAGTCGAATCAGCCGGGCAGGCCGGTTAGGTTGTTATGAGTGCGAGTCAGCCGAATCAGCCGGCTACGTTGTCATGAGTGGATCTCTAGAGTAGCTCCTCGTCGGTGAAAAACAAATCCACAACAAAAGCCATGCTTTCACTTCTGAAATAACATATGTTCTGCACGCATAGCCTACTTTAAAATGCAATTAGGTTGCGAAGACAGTCCGAAACATTGCAAGCTCTGTATGGAGAGTAGGCTAGTCGGATCAGCCAAGCGGGCCGGTTACGTTGTTGTTATGAGTGCGAGTCAGCCGAATCAGCCGGCTACGTTGTCATGAGTGGATCTTTAGAGGAGCGAGTAACTCCTTGTCAAGGTTAAAAGAAAATCCACAACAAAAGCCATGCTTTCACTTCTGAAATAACATATATTCTGCACGCATAGCCTACTTTAAAATGCAATTAGGTCGCGAAGACAGTCCAAAACATTGCAAGCTCTGTATGGAGTTGCTTGAGTAGGCTAGCCTACCTGGGTCATTTGGATCAGCCAGGCGGACCGGTTACATTATGTTGTTATGAGTGCTAGTCAGTCGAATCAGCCGGCTACATTGTCATGAGTGGATCTGTAGACGAGCAAGTAGCCTAGTTTCTACTCGTGTCAAGGTGATAATAATAATAGGCCTAATGAGAATAGTAGTAGTAATAATAATAATAATAACAATAATAATAATTTATTCACTGCAGGGCATTTCTACGTTCCTGTGTCTATGTCTACATTGAAAGTCAATTGCTTAGGCTAGGTTAAGACAATAAATAAACAGTCTGGCTCAAACTGCTTTCTTTCCCGTGAGTGGGTGGAGGTTTTGATGCTATTATATTAGGCTATTTTATATTATATTATATTATATTATGATATTATATTAGGCTACCTAACATGATATATATATATATATATATATATATATATATAGCTATGATTAATAGGCTAATAATATTAGTTGCCTAGTATTAGCTGCCTATAATACCTATTAGAATAGATTCCTAGTAGCCTACTATTAGTATATAGTAGTGGTAATAAACATTGTAGCAGAGTAGCATTAGACCTAGGCAAATTTTCTATTGTTAACAAAAAAACAACAAATAATTAATTATTATAATATAGGCTACCCTCTCTCTGTCAATAAGATCAAAGTTTCTGAACATGAGCACCAAAAAGATGAACAATGTGTGGATGCACTTTGACCAGGAGAGCAAAACTCTTAGGCTAAATGCAAGTACTGCAAAAACCTGGTTTCAAATCATGGAGGATCCACATCCAACATGAGAAGGCACTTAACGAAATGAAGCACCCCACTGCACTGCTTGAACGTAGGACTGAATTTCTTTGCGATTTAGCAATGCTGACTCAAGTGACTCAAGTGACTCGTTCAACCCAGATCAGTTTAGTGAGTGACTCAGAATAACCCGGATCCTTAAAAGGAATCGAGTTTGACAGGCCTAGTATGTAAACAGTTAATGTGTATTAGCAGATCAGTGATTTAGATATTATTCCTTGTCTTTTTAGAAAATGCAGTCGATTTTTCGGATTCCAGCAGCCGTCAACCTCAGAACTTACCCTTCAGGCCTCTCAGGAGGCGCTGGCCTTTACCCGCAGCCAGAAGAGAGTCTGCAGAAATGTGATTGCCTTTAACAAATCTGACTTCTTAAAAAAATCTTAAACTGGCTGCATTACGTGATTATTTCTGAGATTCTGATATGTTTTTAACCATGATCTATGCACAGTTCTGGTTTGAAAATGTATCTCTTAAAATAATCACTTTATGCAGTCAGCTTAAGATGACTGCAGGTGGCTACATGAAGTTGAATCACCCTATTTATTGGCTTTAACCCTAACAACCACCATAGCAACTGTGTTATTTAGCATAGCAACCACCAGTACCCTAGCCTAGCAACCATTTTAATTACCCTAGCAACAACCTAGAAACCACCCCTGTAATGTCAACCTAGCGACCACCATAGCAACCAGCATGATTGCCCTAGCAACCAGCATAACAACCACGTTATGTATGCGTTTTGGCTTATTAGATGTTGCGTTAATGCAGATAACTTTTGATCCGTGTGCCCGATTTTCATAAATGAGGTACCGTTGGAATCCTTGGATGAAGCCAAGTTCCATGCCCCTGATCAAACCCATTCTTGCAGTTCCTCGGAACCGCAATTCTAGTTTAATTTGATTCTTGGAATAGGAATAGATTAACCTTGGAGCACAGTCTTTCATAAGTGCCTGAGAGCAATTTGACCTTCAATAAATAATGTGTTGGACTATCAGCACCCATCAAATTCAGTGGTATTGCGGTACATAACAAAAGACCCACTATGTCCACAATCTTGATTACACCCCAACACACTCTTTTCAAATCAAAATAAATCTCTGTCCCTAAAACGTACATACCAAAATTACATATCATACTCCTTCATGGCCTGAAAGTGGCTTGGCTGTAACTCTACACCTATGCCTCATTTAGTACTGACTGAGCTTATTAGCCCCAACAACAATCCCAAATAGTCATATATGAATGCTTTGGGGGTGTAGAGCCCCATCTCACAAGTTGACAGGAGTGGTTTCTTAAACCAACTGAATTATTTAATTATTTAATCGTTGCTGAAGTTTGTAAAATAGTAAATCCAGGATGTCTGATTCAGTCTTTTTATTGGAATAGTGGAGATCCAAGGTGGATATACTTGCATACTGGCCAAGGACTGCGTATTTTGCTCATGATATGATGTCCATCAATATGAACATGTTAACCAGTATAGCTTGATTTTGACCAAAGGTGGACATCAATATGATGTTGTTTTGTCATGATATTTTTGTAAAGTTCAAACAAGTAGGATAGTTTGCCATGTACCAATATGAATCCACCAGTCCTACATTTGTCTAGCCTGAATTTGCTAGAATTGCATCAGTGATCCATCATGGAGATTCCAACAGCGTTCTGTATAAAAACACAGTGTTGCGGTCATGCTTCAAAATCCCATTGTATGATTCTCACATGGCAAATAAAAGCTTAAAGTTCAAATCAAGATTTACTTGTGTATAGCTGTCACAATCATTATCTCATTAAATGCTTGCTATGTCAATGTAACACCAAAGTCAGAACTATTAAAGGTCTCAAATCTCATCGTTTTTTCATTAATTTTGCAGTGGTCTGTAGTATTGATGAATGTCCTGTGAGCCGGTTTTGGTGAAAAAAATGCTGTCCTGCGTCTGTTTCATGCTGTTCTAGTTTGGTGGGGAAGGTGGGCGGGGAGGAACGACTGGATTTCGCCTCTAGTCATGAATATTAATGATATGCTAATGAATTCACCTCTGATTGGCTAACAGTACTGTGACGCTTCCTCCAGTGCGTCCTCATCCGATTCTGCCTGTGCTATGCTCCATATTCAACTTTACAGTGCTAAAACCTGGCTAAAACTCGAGTCAAAACTGTTGCACAAAATGTCTTCGGAGATACAACTTCATGTGTTTGATCCTAGTATTCAAGTAGGAAGAAGAACCGCTTCCTGATCGTTTGTCGGTGAACGTTGGTTTAATAGAATGGTAACAATTGCCTGTCAGCTTAAAATTTCTCCTAAAAGAGGTAACGTTAGCAGCTAAACGTTTTTGACAATCGTCATCTTGCTTTCCATTAATAAACAGTTGGAAACGTTTTAAAATAAAGACCTATTTCTTTACACAGTCAAAAGTCTTTGCAATCTTCCTAGTAGATATTTTACTTCACAACACAGGTAAGCACCCTAAATGCAGTTCAGCCACTGACCTAGCCTGCTAATGCTATCGGAATAGATAGTTATGGTTTGAATTCCATGATACTATCATTGAAAGACCACTTGGTCATAGCCCAATATATATATAGATCTAAATGCAAACACACCTACCTAGCTATATTTTGCTGGAATTGTACCAGAATGCCTACAGAAGCAGAGAATGTGTGCTGCATGACTTCTCCGGTAATGAGAACTATGGCTTTGATAGCCTGACATTGGCAGAGGTTAGCCTACTCAAGTTGTTTTCTGTCACGTATGACAGAAAAGTAGCCTACTATAGGAATCTTATAGTATTTTGGGACTAAATATTACAGTAATCTTATAGGAATACTATAATATTTGGACATACTATAGGTACTATAAGACTACTATAGAAAAACTATAGCGGTTACAGGATAGTATAGAGTTATTAGTAGTACTTCTACAGTATGTCCCAATTATTCCTATAAGATTACTTTACTATTTTGTCCCAAATACTACTAAGATTCCTATACTACTTTTTTGTAAGGGGATTGCTCATGTGGTTAGAAAAATGGGCAACACCAGTACCCCTGTTGTCTGTATGACCCTGTACCTAGGATTAGAACCAGTCTGCCTTAATGAAAGCATAATGTACTCCCTTCAAAATGCACTAAACATTCAACTATGACGACTATGGCCCTCTGTGAGACAGAAGATATGAAAGGTAAGATAAACCTTTAGCTTAAAAGGGACAAAAACTGATGAAACTCCTAAAACAAATATACAAAACAGGTCAATTTTCAATAAATAACTTTATTATATTTACATACAGCAGTGGTACTCAAAAGTGTGGTCCGCAAGCTCTCAAGTGTTCCACAAGTAGATGTGGTAAAATATAATAGATGAGTTGTTTGCAATATTGAACCAACTTGTATGTAAATCCAAACAGTTCTGCAACACTGATGTAACCTATGCCAGTTTAAATCATATGAATCCTCTGACACCATAAGCAAGGTGCAAAGACAATAAGCAAGGTGGTTCAGTGAGAAGGCCTATTGTGTAATATACTGTTGAAGTAGGTCTACTGTTTTTTTTTTTTTGCTAGGTGGTCCGTGAAACACTGACAAATAGTAATATTGCAGTCTATTAAAATAATGCAAACTCAAAACAAGAACATCCAAACTATGCACAGAATTAACAATGTCCTCTTTTTGCCAGACGATGCAGACATCTGGCCTACAGATCCTTTGTAAGATGGTGCTGGGATTATTTAGGCAGAAAGGTCTGAGTTGTTGTTTCGGCTTGTATTGTCCTGGGGATCCGAAGGGACAACACACAAAACACATTCGTTGGCTGTGATGATTCTATTACATTGCTCTTTGATTGCGCTGGGCCATAGGTGTTATTGTGGAGATGTCGCTTTCATCCTCCTCCTCCTCTTGATCAACCCGAGGTCTTTTAGCTGGCCTTGGATGAACAGGCTTGATGGCAGTAGAGGTAGCAGGCCCCCATGCCCATGGTGTATCCGAAGTGCTTGTATCAATACTCATACTTTTCATGAAGTATTCTGTTTGGGTACCTAAAGTAAATAAATGTGTATTACTATCAAGTTACAAGATACTAATAGTACACAGGACATTCACTATCTCACACAAAACTGTACTGGCACAATGGAAACAAAAATATTTTAGTGACTGTGGTAAGGTGTATGATGTACTAAGTAGCACACCCACAAGTAGACATTCGGTAATATCAATTCTATCGGTTATGCAATTCATGGGTTTCATCAGGTCCATTTACACAGGTGTATTAATCAAGCACCATGCAGTCTGCATTCATAATCGAGGTGCTTGATTTTATACACCTGTGGAAAGTGACCTGAAGAAACCCATGAATTGACTTTCCCAAACATTGACGAGCACATAAGAACCTGTATTAGCCTACTAGAAAAAGACTTCTAGAAACTAACTAGCACAACAATAAAAGTTAGATCACAAACCTTTGCTTAACGTGATGACCTAATGTAGGCTAGAAAGCTGTGTAGCCTGACATGAGGATGTGCTCTGGAAGACATACAAAACACTAAGTAAACAGCAAGTAATCAAACAAAACATCATTGTAGGCCTACAAAGGTCAATGTAATAATGGCAAGAAGACATAAATTAGACTGAAGTGTAAATACCCGAGCTCTATAGTGATAGCAACTTAGCCTAATAGTGCACAGGTATTGTGTTTTTGCCTGTTTAGACTAGAACAATACCCGTACTTAGTTGAGCATAATATATTGTTGCTAATATTATTATTTGTGGTTTAACGCTTAGGTTAGAAGATTATAGGTTCAACAAGCTAAATCTCAGGGTAGTGTGGTCAGTTTCTTATGAGTGTAGCTACACCAGGCACGTAACTGAAGCATTCCGTTCGCGTTACTGCAACAATTAGCTTCCAATAGGCCTAATCAATGAAAGTAGCTACACCTGGCGTGTTAGTGTCCTGTAGGCTATGTTCGGGAAAATAGACCATTCCTCTTGGATTTTACCAGAGCCCTTCCTATTAGACATTCTCTGATTTTACACGTCGCGAACAGAACACTTCAGTTACGTGCCTGGTGTAGCTTCCTGTAATATAGGCTAGCCTAAGCCTAGCTTGTAGCCTACCCTTTTCATGCATGCTAACGTGAAGAATATGAACATGCTATTTTGTAACAGACGTTAGGTGGAAAAGTTTGTTTGTACTTACAGCCTGTGAGCCTGGTGGTCGATCGTCATGACGGTACAGAACCAGGTTTTCAGAACATCGATGCAAAACCACTTTCTAACTGTAGGCAGTGAGTGTGGTCGAAATGATTGGAACACAGAACTAATGTTGCACTACTTCGGTGGTGGTGTTCCAACGATAAATCCGAACCATTTCTTCCTCAACTCTTGTTTCTAAGGCAAGACATGCAACATTGATGTGTTATTGCCACAAATAACACAGGCACGATTTTTTTCCGCCATGTTAGCAACTTGCTGTTAGCTCCTACTAGCTGCAGAGAGACAATCCCCTAGCCGCAAAATCTTCCAGTCTTCCTGTAGGCGGTCACAAGCCAAGGTGGGCGAGGCCATGAATAATCAGTTTCCCTTCGGCGTCATTGGGAAGGGCTCTTTCTGATTCGCTTGTTTTTCCGTGTATTTTCTTTCATTGGTTAATGCGGGCAATGGGGGTAGAAGATCATTTTCACGTGCAGCATGCATATGCAACTTGGAGTGAGCTATAGTATTTCGAAAGTAACAAGTATTAAACGGTTTCTCAGTGAATGAGACCTTTAAATGTTTCAAAAAATATAATAGTTAGTGTGATTCCAACCAATACACTTTTTTGCTTGGCCTTTGTCAGGGAGATAAATCCACCTTCCTCCATATTTTACAAATATCTATCATCACTATTAGCACTAGACATGGTCTCAGCTATTCTCATTTATAACTGCAAGATCACTGAACTGTAAGATCCTCAAGTTTCAGTGATACACTAAAGAATTATAAATATCTTCCATCGGTTGTTGCCACTTTCCTTTAGACCTCCTTGTCTGGGGAGAATCTTGATACACACTCTCTTTCTGCTCAGATTCTTTTTGACAGCTCTCCTGCTGCGAGCAAAGCTAGCTGCCACCTCCTTTCACCATGACACCAGAGAGGAGAGAGAGTCAAGTCATCTGTGCAGTAAGCTGACCTTGACCTGCTCAAAACACCTACTACTTTTAGCTGGATGCATCACATCCAGATTGGTGTGTGTGTATGTGTGTGTGCGTGCATACGTGTGTGTATGTGTATGTTTGGAGGAGGCTAGGAGTGGCCATCTTTTACGGAGCCAGCCGACACGTTCAGATATTCCCTCTCTGTGGCGTGACTGCGGTAGCCTCTGCATTTGACAGACGTGCGAGCAAAGAGGAAGAGGAAGTGAAGCTGCCCTCGCACCCTCCTTCCACATGTTACGTTGAGCATTTTACAGACGGAGACAAGGGAAATCCGAGAGGTGGAGTTTGCAGGTGAGAGACTGCTGAGATGTGTCACAATGCCATCCACAATACATTACAACAACAAAAACAACAACAACAACACCAGCATTTATACAGTACTTTATCAAGGCACCCAAAGCACTTCAAGGGGGAACCTCACTATCCACTACCTACTGTATGTGTAGCACCCCTAGGGACCTCACTATCCACTGCCTACTTCCGGTTCCGGGGCCGACGACAGTGGCAGCCCTTCCAGTAGCTCTGTGTCTTTGAGTTTTTTGCTTACTTGTTACTTTGCAACTTTTTGGATTTTACACACTTTGAGGAGTGTTTTTATTCTATCCTATGGACACGGACATATTACAATGCTCCAGCGGCAGCAAACTTGTGTACACAAGGAATCAGCTGATCGCACTACGACGGAATGCTGGCTGTGTTCGCGACATCCCAGAGGAACTGTGGTGCTTTCGGGGTTGCAGAGCAGGAGTAAAAGTGAAGATGAGGCGTCGGGAGAAAAAATGGAGATACAAGCCCTCAGTTCCATCGATTGTGATGGGAAACGTGAACTCGCTGGCTAACAAGACTGACTGCCCTGGTGAGAAACCAGAGATTATACAGGGAATGTAGTTTGCTATGCTTTACGGAGACGTGGCTAACAAGTCATATCCCCACTTCTTACGTTGAGCTGCCCGGCTTCAGTGTTTGGACAGAGACTGTAAACTTTCTGGCAAAAAGAAGGGTGGTGGATTGGTGCTGTACATAAACAATAGATGGTGCAACCCCGGACATGTTACAGTGAAGGAAACTATGCTGCAAGGATGTGGAGTTATTAGCGGTTAGTCTCCGTCTGTATTACATGCCGAAGGAGTTCTCGCACGCAATTGCTTTCTGTGTTTACGTTCCACCTCGAGCTCTCCCAGATTCAGCATGTGACGTCATCCACTCCACAATCGCAAGGCTTCAAACCCAACACAGTGATGCCTTTTTTGTGATCTCTGGCGACTTCAATCACATAACACTGGATTCCACACTCACAAATTTCTACCAGTTTGTTGACTGCCCTACAAGGAAAAACAGGACAATAGACCTCATGTATGCAAACGTGAGGGATGCATACAGTGCAAACCCCCTTCCCCCTCTGGGTAAGTCAGACCATAACCTCATCCATCTCCAGCCAATGTACAAGCCCAAAGTACAGAGGCTACCAGCTGCCACACGCATCTTCAGGAAGTGGACACCTGAAGCGGATGAGGCTCTGAGAGACTGCTTTGAGTGCACTGACTGGAGTGTGTTACAGAATGGAGAGGACTTAGAGGAGGTCACACAGTGCACAACTGACTACCTGAATTTCTGTATGGACATTGTTGTTCCCACCAGAACTGTACGCTGTTTCCCAATAACAAGCCTTGGATAACCAGCAATGTCAAGACCCTTCTTAATAGGAAAAAGATGGCGTACAGAGAGGGGGACATGGCAGAGCTGAGGCGCGTGCAAGGGGAACTCAAAGTCAAGCTGAAGGAGGCTAAGGAGGACTACAGAAAGAAGGTGGAACAGAAGTTGCAGGAAAACAACATGAAGGAGGCATGGGACGGCATGAAAATTATAACTGGCCTGAAGAAGAGCAGCAGCTCTGTGGAGGGGGACCTGGACAGGGCGAACCAGTTGAACCACTTCTATAATAGGTTTGACTGCCCTGCTCCATCTCCAATGGGAGTGGTCTGTCCACCACCCCCTGCAGACTCAGGCACTGCTCTTGTTTGCGTGCCTGCCCTACCCCCACCTTCCAGTCTCTCCAGCTCTGCATCCCGGTGACACCCAACAACCTAAACCATCATCACCTCACGCCCTGCCCCCGCCTGATGCCTCCTTGCCTGTGCCTGTGGAGGCGTCCACGACTCTGGCAGCCTTGACAGGGACATCAAGGAGGTGGTCATCCCCCAGCCCCCACACCCCCTCAATACCAGTGCAACACTCACCCCCACCATCATTGGATATTGCACCCCTCCTCCACACGGTGATCACGAACAATGAGGCGACAACAACCTCAGTCAACAGCCATCAGACACACAGATCCCAGATACACCCCTCCCCTCCCCTTACACCATCGTCACAGCAACTCAAGTGAGCGCTAAACTAAAGAAACTGCACACGAGAAAGGCAGCGGGGCCTGACAGACTGTGTCCAAGGCTACTCAAGGCCTGTGCTGCTGAGCTGGGGGAGCCACTGAAGCACATCTTTAATCTGAGTCTACGCCTTGGACAAGTTCCAACACTGTGGAAGACATCATGTCTCACCCCTGTCCCTAAAAAGCCACATCCTAGTGAGCTTAATGACTACAGACCTGTCGCTCTTACATCACATGTGATGAAGACAATGGAGTGACTCGTCTTAGGTATGCTCAGACCCCAGGTACGCCATGCACTAGACCTGTTACAGTTTGCGTACCAGGAGAAAGTGGGCGTGGACGATGCCATCATTTATCTTCTACACAGGACACATTCTCACCTGGACAAGGGGTAAAGTGCTATGAGAATCATGTTCTTTGATTTCTCAAGTGCTTTTAACCCTCATAGGATGTTCGTTTTTTTGTTACACAGGAGGTGTTGCTGGGTCTGGTGGACCCATTGCATTTTAGGCCTTTTAATTCAACATAATCAAACTTTTTTTTTTTTAAATACTCACTAGATGGTTACTTCATCCCAATTGCAAGTAATATAAACAACACATATGTTAAATGTGTTGCCTTTACCTTTGTTAAATCACAATTATGAATAGAAGTGCCACTCGTTTTTGTTTATTTTTGTATTAAAATATAACAAAATAAGGAAATGCATCATAAAACAGGCATAACTGGAAAATAATCAACAATTGTACAAATGAAGCAAGTTTTATTTATTTGAATTTCATTAGAAATTGAACATACTCAATAACATCTGTCTGAACAACACATTGAAGCCATTGAACACAGCAATTTTATACCAGACTATACCACACATGAGGGGCAGAGTCTCACTGTGTGTGTATTGCATATGTATTTTTGGATTGGGGATGGCATGAAAAGGTAAAAAGAAGAATTGATGTCTTGTGCATGAGTGACTGCCAAGCATGTAGGTCCTGGTAGCATCCAAATCACATTGGCAGCCATGCAGGGGGGTTCATTTCTTGAGCAGGAAGACCATTCAATTCTACCATTTTTTGACATCCATATGTTGTCATTTGCAAGCTGCTGACAGTCGAGTCCAATGTCTGGCTGCTCAATGGCTGGTTCTATGGCTGGCTGCTCAACGGCTGGTCCTGCGGCTTGCTGCTCATCGGCTGGTCCTGGGGCTGGCTGCTGGCGGGCTGGTCCTGAGGTTCGCTTGCG
The DNA here is from genome assembly GCF_046254945.1 of Alosa pseudoharengus. Classification (NCBI taxonomy): domain Eukaryota; kingdom Metazoa; phylum Chordata; class Actinopteri; order Clupeiformes; family Clupeidae; genus Alosa; species Alosa pseudoharengus. The sequence continues at coordinate 465,597 of NW_027468630.1, read as the reverse complement.
TTTCAGAGCTGGCTGACAGGCTGGCCCTATGGCTGGCTGTTCACGGTCTGGTCCTGAGGCCTGTTTGCGTTTTGAAGCTGACTGAGGAGCTGGTCCTGTGGCTTGTTGCTTATTGGCCGGTCCTGGGGCTGGCTGCTGGCGGGCTGGTCCTGAGGTTCGCTTGCGTTTTGAAGCTGACTGAGGAGCTGGTCCTGTGGCTTGCTGCTTATTGGCCGGTCCTGAGGCTGGCTGCTGGTGGGCTGGTCCTGAGGTTTGCTTGCGTTTCGATGTAGGCTGACGGGCTAGTCCTAAGGCTCACGGGATGGTCCTGGGGCTGGCTGCTTGCGGGCTCCGTCCTGGGGCTGGCTGCTTGCGGGCTGGTCCTGGCTGATCACAGGCTGGTCCTGGCTGCTCACAGGCTGGTCCTGGCTGCTTGCGGGCTGGTCCTGGTTCTGGCTGCTTGCAGGCTGGGGCTGGCTGCTTCTGGGCTGGTCCCGGCTGCTCACAGGCTGGTCCTGGCTGCTCACGGGATGGTCCTGGGGCTAGCTGCTTGCACGGCTGGTCCTGGCTGCTTGCGGGCTGGTCCCGACTGCTCACAGGCTGGTCCTGGCTGCTCACTGGATGATCCTGGGGCTGGCTGCTTGCAGGCTTGTCCTGGCTGCTGAAGGGCTAGTCCTGAGGCTCTTTTACATTTCGGAGCTGGCTGATGCTTATCCTCCTCTTCAAACTCAGTGTCGGACTCTAATTTTTCAGAAATGTTATCCTCACTTTCTGAAACTATTTGCTCTGCATCACCATCAAAACCCTCTGACACACACACACACACACTGGACCTATGATTTCCACACTTTAACTAGTTCCGGGTCCAGTGGACCCGAACATCCTGTGTGTAATATAAATGTGAAGGGGGGGTATGCAGGGGGGGTTCATTGAAAATGTTTTCTGATTTATGTTCCTCACAGAAAATGAGCCAAGGCCAATGAATCTTAGTTTTAAAAAATAATTATTTGTAGCATTTTTATTAAGCTAAAAACTGAAAACGGGTCCCACAGACCCGAACACCTTATAAGGGTTAACACCATCCAACCCCTCAGACTGGGAGACAAGCTCAGATGGGTGTGGACGCTCACCTGGTAACCTGGATCACAGATTACCTGACGGAGCGACCACAGTTCGTCAGACTGAAAAACTGTCTCTCTGACACTGTGATCAGCAGCACCGGAGCGCCACAGGGAACTGTGCTTTCTCCAGTCCTGTTCACCTTGTACACATCTGACTTCCGCTACAACACTGAGTCATGCCACATGCAGAAGTTTTCTGACGACACTGCAATTGTGGGGTGTATCGGGAATGGGCAGGAGGAGGAGTATATGAGCCTGGTGGAGGACTTTGTGCAATGGTGTAAACTCAATTTTAATTTTAATTTATTGTGCTTATAGAGCGCCAAAACATAACACATGCATCATGGCGCTTTACAGAATGTAGGCAATCAGAGAAAGAAGGAAAGAAAGGAAGAAGAGAAAAGCAAGAGAGAGGCCCATGGGTAACAGGGGCGAGGAAAAACTCCCTAGAATTGGAGATATATATAGGAAGAAACCTCGAGCAGATCCACGACTCAAGGGCCTGACCCATCTGCCTAGGGTCAGTACATGACAGTAAGGTCTGTATACATGACAAATGCATATGATAGTCGGGTGTAGAGAATAAGACATGGTGTTAAGCACTTGAGCTGAAAGTTACAAGAGGTGGGATGATTACGTATCCGTTATGGTAATTCATTATTCCTGATTTAGTGACAGAAAGTTCAATAGTCCAGCGTTGGAATTGTCCAGGGGAAGGGAGTTGTCGAGGGGCATGTGGTGGGTTGGCAGACGGGCCAGTAATCCAGGCAGAGTTGTCATAGGCTGGTGGTGGGTCGCTAGGCTGTACGGGCCAGGAGTCCAGATAGGGGGCAGTAGTAGGGCAGTCTAGGATGGGACTTCAGGTGAGATGGGTGAGAGGAGGGCCAACACACGGATGGTTGATGACTGGTGATGATATACCTCACAAGTGAGGTACAGTAAGGGGGAAGAAAGAGAGATGTAGAGTGGGTTAGTATTACTGAAAATCAAAATGGTTAATGTCAATAAGTAATCAGTAGTACTATATATTGTTACAGTATACCATGGTGGGAATAGGCAAGAGAGGGAGAGTTGAGGGAGAGAAGGGGGGAGAGGGGGGGGGGGGGGGTTGTACGGCGTGACACATGAAAAGTCCATGACAGCACTATGCTATAGCAGCATAACTAAGGTATGGTGAGGGGTAGTCGACACCAGCGCAGGTATGGTACACGAGGACTCAGCAGGGTGGTCCATTCCAAAAACCCTGAGGTGGGTGAATTTCACGCACCATACCTAACTATGGGAGGCAGTAAAGAGGTATGTTTTAAGTCTAGACTTAAAAATAGGGAGGGTGTCTGCTAGTCGAATTGAGGTAGGAAGATTATTCCAGAGGAGGGGTGCGCGATAGCTGAAAGCTCTGCCTCCTACTGTAGTTTTTGAGATTCTTGGAATTACAAGAAGGCCAGTATTCTGTGATCGTAGCGGTCTGGGTGGGTTATATGGGACTAGGAGATCTTTAATATATTCTGGTGCCTGGCCATTAATGGCTTTGTATGTTAGAAGTAATATTTTGAAGTCAATGCGACTTCTAACAGGCAGCCAGTGTAGAGATGCCAGGATAGGGGAAATATGTTCATATTTTTTAGTTCTACTGCATTTTGTATAAGCTGTAAGCTCTTTAGACAGGTGTTATTGCAGCCAGCGTATAGAGCATTGCAATAATCAATCCTTGAGGTGACAAAAGCATGGATTAATTTCTCAGCGTCTGATAGGGATAAAGACTTCCTTATCTTTGAAATGTTCCTTAAATGATAGAATAAACCTTTGGTAATCTGTTTTATGTGATTACTTAGTGATAGGTCTTGGTCAATTGTAACTCCTAGATTTTTAACACATGTGGATGAGGATAGTCGGAGATCAGTAAATGTAGCCTGCGATGAGGATAGGATATCCCTCATCTTTTTAGGACCTAAAACCATGACTTCTGTTTTATCGGAGTTCAAAAGCAGGAAATTGTTTGTCATCCATGTCTTTATGTCTTGTATACATGTGTCAAGTTTGGCTAGCGGAGTCAATTCGTCAGGTTTTATGGAAAGGTATAGTTGTGTATCGTCTGCATAAGAATGAAATTTAATGCCATGTTTCCTAATTTCTGAGCCTAGAGGAAGCATATAGAGAGAAAATAACAGGGGCCCTAGTACTGAGCCTTGAGGCACCCCATATTTTACCATAGTCTGGGTAGATGGTTCATTGTGAACCTGTACAAATTGTCTGCGGTTGGAAAGGTATGATCTAAACCAAGCGAGTGCTGAGTCTTTAATGCCTATCGAATGTTCAAGCCTGTGGAGTAGTATGTTGTGGTCTATGGTGTCAAAGGCAGCACTGAGGTCCAGGAGGACCAATATTGATATATGTCCATTATCGGCAGCGATGAAGAGGTCATTAAAAACTTTAACTAAGGCTGATTCAGTACTGTGGTGAGCTCTGAAACCAGACTGATATAATTCTTGGATTTTATTCATATGCAAGAAGGTACCAATTTGTTTCGACACTACTCAACTCAACACTTCAAAGACCAAGGAGATGGTGGTGGATTTCCGCAGATCTAAGCCCACTCTGCTACCAGTCTCCATTGATGGGGTCAATGTCGAGGTGGTAAGCACCTACAAGTACCTGGGTCTCCACCTGGACAATAAACTGGACTGGTCAGCCAACACTAACACACTCTACAAGAAAGCGCAGAGCAGGCTGTACTTCCTGAGGAGGCTGTGCTCCTTCAATGTGTGCAGCAAGCTCCTCAGGATGTTCTACCAGTCTGTTGTGGCCAGCGTCCTCTTCTATGCAGTGGTATGTTGGGGAGGAAGCACAAAGAAGGACGCGGGGCGAATTGACAGGCTGGTAAGGAAAGCTGGCTCTGTAGTGGGAGCTGAACTGGAGTGCATCACAATATCTGACAAAAGGACCCTGAACAAACTGATCAACATCTTGAACAATGAGTGTCATCCACTCCACAGCACTATTGTTAAGCCTGATCAGCTGGAGACTTCGCTCACTGCCTTGCACAACAGACAGACCGAGGAAGTCATTCATCCCCAGGGCCATTGAACTGTTTAATGCATCACTTAAGGGAAGAGGAGAAATAGACTTCTCCGCATAGTCTGTCTGCCTCTTCACCACCTCCAATGTCTTGAACTGTCTGTCCACTAGTCACTTTACATTTGTCTTCTGCCTCACTGTTTGCGTGCTGTATTAGCACATATGCACAACCCCTCCCTCCATGCCACATACCTTTCTTAATATAGTTATTTATATATAGATATATAGACTTTATTCTTGCACTGTTGCACTGTTTGACTTACTCATTTGCACGATCACCATGACACTCATTCACACAGAGCACCTTAACTTACCTTATGCACTGAGAACCACAGGCTCAGTCCCTGCTTCAGTCATTGCAAGCGCACCTGATTGATTATTCACCCACTATGTGGATACTGTTTTTTAGAATTGATTTTGATTAAGTTTTATTAGTATAATTTGTATTTTGTATATTTAGTATATTCTTTATCTTCTGCTGTTATTGAATGTGTGTGTGTGTGTGTTGTCTGTGTGTGTGTTGTCTGTATGCTACTGTTACCTTGAATTTCCCCTGGGGATCAATAAAGTATATCTATCTATCTACTGTATGTGTAGCACCCCTGTGGAACCTCACTATCCACTAACTATTGTATGTGTAGCACCCCTAGGGACCTCACTATCCACTGCCTATTGTATGTGAAAAGGATTCTGGGTGATGAGGGATGTTGTTCTTAGTTTCCGGTAGCAACCTCTACAGGGTGTCCAGTCAGAACATGGAAACCAGATTGTTGTTCAAAGAGTTATTTTCATTATTAATGCTTCACACCCACAACACAGAATAACGATTGTTCAGTAGAATGAGAGTGTGGAGTGATATGGAATGTATAGGATTGTGTATGTTGTATGTTTGTGTGAGGTTCTGAAATAAAGCAACAAAAGACAATTCCTGTCAAGTCAATGCCCTATGAAATATGCAGTTAGCATAGCTAACATAACACCCTAACCTGTTACGCTAATAAGCAGCATGACGCTAATGTGGCTAACAATGAAACAAATAAGAAAGCTAGCATATTAGCAAACTAGCATGTATTAGCATAAACATTAGCATATTAGCAAGCTAGCATGTCTTAGCATATACATTAGCACTAACAAACTAGCAAACATTAGCGAATAAGCTAAGTCACAGTGAATTAATAACTTATCACTGTGAATCTAATAAACAAATGTAATGTTAGAGCTAGAAACCAAATAACTTAACACGATCTGAGTAGGCAACCTGCTGCTGCAGTCTTGCCCTTCACTGGTGGGAATGACCCTGAAAAGGAGGGTCCTAAACCGTGCTTCAGCCTTTATACTATCAATAGGTGGCCAACTAAGTGCCTGATCAAATAATAATAGGACCTATTCACAGAAATAGAATAACAATGCCTGACAAAATACAAAAGCAAGAAAACAAAACAAACAGAACCGAGGCTGATGAATAGCCAACACGCTAACCAGCACACTCACCACACATTAGCTTCAGCCAATTAGATTGGGGAATGATTAGGAGGCCAGGTTAGGAATTTAGCCAGAACACCAAGGAAGCCCCTAGTCTTTGCGGTAAGTACTATGGCTTTTAATGATCACACACACACAAGTCTTATGAAAATCCTTCATATGGCTTTTTATTTAATCCTGTAGACAAACAGACAGACAAGCAGATAGACAAACAAACAGACAGAAAGACAGACAGACAAATAGCAAACAGACAAATGGTGCTGATGACAACCTTCAGTGCTTGCCACTGTCTAGACACAACCTTCAGAGCTTGCCACTGTCTAGACACAACCTTCAGTGCTTGCCACCTTCAGAGCTTGCCACTGTCTAGACACAACCTTCAGTGCTTGCCACTGTCTAGACACAACCTTCAGAGCTTGCCACTGTCAGAGCTTGCCACTGTCTAGACACAATCTGCACTGGATCTGCTCACAGTAAGCTCTTATTTGGGGGTAGTCAAAGTAAGCGCTGACTGTGGTCTGAGCATCACTGACTAACAACCAGGTATTTCTCTCCATCAAAGGCTTGCAGAGGCTGAGGCTGCAGAGGCTGATTTGATTTAGAAGAAAATAAAATGTGTTGAATTATATACATCACTACCAGAAGAACAGAATCACAGTCTTCAGCTTAAGTCTTTTGCATTCCTCTCTCTCTCTCTCTCTTTTTGCCTATCACAACTTGCGCACCACCGTGTATCATGTCAGTAAATCAGACTCGAGGAGCCGGTGTGCTGATGGTTTCTATCAAAATCTTATCATCGCCCTGCACACGCTTTTGCACATGATTACCGTTTCCCGACAAGGCACTGGCTCGGTGGCGCGGCTATCTACATGACCCCTCTCCCACCCCCCTCGCCAAGAAAGACAGGTCACATTTACCACCCACGCTCATACAAATATTTACCTCACCCCAAGAGTGCGTCTCGTTCTCCTCCACGAGCTGAATCTGAATAGAAAATCCTCATTGGATACTCATTCAATTAAATAACAAACAAAGAGAAAATTAATCCTACAAAGCAGATGGAGTTTAAAAGGGAACTGTTATAATAAACAAAAAAAAAGAAATGAAGATGAAAAAAGTGCATTACCTCTGGAATTGGGTCGCCTGCTCGGGCCGATTTTAATGCCCAATAAAGAAGTCTAAGTACGGCTGTGTGAAAGCAGAAAGTCAAGGTTAATGTTTGAATGGAAGGTGTTGATCCACAGCGCCAATCCACTCACCACTCAGTGGAAGAGGCCCCTGATGACTTTTCATTTCCAATGTTCATCTTGTTATCTGTAATTGTTAGGAGGACGAGATGACTGATTCAGAGGCCCCACCTAATAACCGTTCGTGTGACAGCTCCACAAATTGATGCTTATGGTCCGGCGCGGATGAAAGCCCGTGGCGGTTGGGATAGTTAGACGGTCAGACAGAAACGCAATTATGAAAATGATCCAAAACACAATACATTTTAATCACCACCTGATTATTAAGTCAGGAGTAGCTTTAGTGTTTTATATATATATATATATATATATATATATATATATGTACAATTTTCATAAGTGCAGATTATAATACAAAATAGAAATGTCCCTTTTGCTTTTGCCCCTGCAGCTATCACTTTACACATACACATAGGCACACACTATCCACACTCATGCATAACATGTTTCCAAACCCCTCTCCCCTCAAACACTCTAACCGTGACCAACTAATGTGAATCTCAGATCATTCTACTCAATCGCTAATAATACATCCTTGTGTTTATCAACTGTCTTGTCCATCTGTTGTCTATCTGTCACCTTGTTGTGGCTTATATGTTATGTGCTACACTCTGTACTTGGTGCTATAATCTCCCCTTATGTACCCAGGGTCTCACTAAACTGGGTGGATGGTTACAGTAGGACAAAGTAATGCACTGTATATAAATCTAAGTCTGTATTGTAACATATTGTGTATGCTATAGAATATATATTTTGCTTTATTAAAAATAAAGTTGTCCTCCGAAAAGGGGGGGTGGTGGCGGACCAAAAAAAAAAAGAAATGTTAACTAAATGACATGCCTCTATACTATGAAATAGTTTCAAAGATGACCCTCACACTTGGAAAAGATGACCAAAGATGACCCTCACAATTGGAAAAGTATGTTTGGCTTTACAAACCTCACTTTAACAAGATAGTTAGAAATCAGTAAATGCCTATGCGCAACAACTGTCAGTGCTCTGAACTACATTTAATGTTTAATGTGCAATGCCTCCAATCCTCCAAAGAGTTCATTGTTTGCGGATCTAAGCTCACCTTTGCTCCCATAAAGCCCCTCTGCCCAGGCCTGGGCTCAGCTGCATGGTGTGTTCCAGGGCAGAGGGGCTTCCTCAAGGGAATAGTCACAATAACGCGCACGCGGGGGGCTGTGTGTGTGTGCGTGTGTGTGCAAGCTCCAAAATCTAGTGTTTAGGTTACATTTTCTGAAATGTAGTTGTTATGAAATTATGAAATGTAGTTGTTATGTAGTTGACTCAACTTACATGAGTAAACGAGACGAGGGGTATGTGGCCTCAACCAGAGCCTGTCTACGAAGAGCCTGTTTACTTTCATTGTATCGAACCTGGTTGCAGTTTACTCATTGTTCCTCTAGGGGCCGCCGCTAGCTAGTGCAGAATGAATGGGAGTCTATGGGGCTAGACGGGTAAAATGTATCTTTATTATCGTCTTAAGCTTAGTTTTCTCTAGACTCAACCATAAATACATGCCTGTCAGTTGGAACAACCCAAAAAACTAGATAATTGCTTGAGATTTTGACGATTTATGGTGATTTTATTTTCGCTAGATCTTTGCCCAGATTGACGCTAATGCATTATAGAGGAGTGGATCACTGAAGCAAGATGGCGTCTCGATTGACGCATTTGTTCCAATGAACAGCAGTAGTCAAGGCGACATCTAGTGTATATATCTATGGTCTTAACTTAGCTAACTAGCCTCTTAGCTAACTAGCCTCTTAGCTAACTAGCCTCTTTAAGACCAGTGCAGAGTGGGCCTCTTTAGGACCAGTGCAGAGTGGGCCTCTTTAGGACCAGTGCAGAGTGGGTCCTAAGTGCAAAGAGTGGGCCTCTTTAGGACCAGGACCAGTGCAAAGAGTGCAGAGTGGGCCTCTTTAGGACCAGTGCAGAGTGGGCCTCTTTAGGACCAGTGCAAAGAGTGCAGAGTGGGCCTCTTTAGGACCAGTGCAGAGTGGGCCTCTTTAGGACCAGTGCAACTCCAAAAAGGAGGAAAAATGAGCGTCCGGCTTAAGGCTTCACCGGATGCCGGACAGGGCGTTCAAAATCCGGACGTATGGCCACCCTAGTGTGTGTGTGTGTGTGTGTGTGTGTGTGTGCGTATGTGCGTATGTTTGTGTGTGTGTGTGTGTGTGTGTATGTTTGTGTGTGTGTGTGCCCAGTAATCTATTGCCCAGTTTTTCTTGAAATTTGGTGAAAAGGTACAGCATGGCCTAAAAATAACCCATTAACCATTTTTCCTCTGATCATGTCACACCTTTCCACCATGTCTCTTGAAAATCAGCCCAGGAGTTTGAACATAATCCTGCTGAAAAACGAAGCCAACCAACCAACAGTGGACAGTGGTGCAAACATAAGCTCTTGGGCTGAGGATCCAGTGATGTTGGCAGAGTCCTGTGCACTACCGTTGTTGCTAGTTGTACTAGTTGTTGCTCTGTGACTGTGTTATGGCCCCTGATGTTTTGCGGTAAGATATATTCAAGGCTTTGCTGAGGTATTTTGTTCATATTGTTCTTTTATATTTCTTATATCCATCTTCCCTTGTGATGCTGAAGAATATCACATGTCTTACGTAATGGGATAATGGTCATTTTTGTTCAGGCTGTATCTGGCTTCTTATTGTTGTTGTGAAAGAAAATGAGTTGGTGTACAGTGGTACACCAGCAGTGTGTGGGTGGCTGTAGCTCCAAGAGAAGGACACATACCTGAATAAGTGGTCAACATTGTGGAGAGACGGAGTGAGTTGAATGTCCGCGGACAAATGGTTCCAACACAAGGACAAATGTCTGCCGAGGAAAGACAGTGCTGATTGGCATCTTCTACAGAAGTGCTTAAATACAAGGTTGACGTGTACTTTTTGTAGAGTTGGGGCACTCAGAAGACACAGGTAACAACTAAATAAATAAACAAATAAAAACAACGACTCAGACAGAAGTGGTCAGAGTTATTCTAAAGCATTGCTCTCCTACAGTAGGTTGCCAGTCTACAAACACAAACAATATTTTCACATACCTGTTTTCCCCATGGTAAGACCACATAAAACAGAAATAACCAGATAAAAACAAAATGGCCGACAAACAAGGCCACAGTTGTGCAGAGATAATCGGCAAGGCTTACGATTTCAGTCAGATCTGACCATGAGATTCAAGTGCAAGGCCAGATGGACTTTTGGGCTTTTTTATTGATAGCGTGACTTATGGGTCCGGCCATAGATCCTATCCCACCCTGCCTCTTTAGCAGACAGAGAGAGCGTGAGTCTATGTTTAGAAGACTGTGTCTGAAAGCTCAGGCGGCTGTGCTGTGAAACATGAATTAGATACAGATAAAACATAAGGACACCCGAAGGTAGCAGAGCCTAGTAGAGAGGACTGGAGTGAGAGCCCGACTTCCTGTTACCCACAGTGCTGTTTTTACAGCCGAGAGGGAAGAGGTGATAGGGAAGATGGATTTCATCACCTAACCTCGCCACCACAAACACACACACACACACACACACTGAGTCCACTTGGCAAGGCCGGCATGAGGGCCCTGATATCGTGGGCGGTGCCTGGCCCAATGATGGACAGCGCTGTGACAGGCGGTGTCACTCTGGCGACGTGTGGCCGATGGCGGCCTGACGGAGGGGTGATAAACTCTGTCACTCTCTTTCGCCTGCCTCCAGGAAATGGAGAGCCGGGAATGCACTCTCTCTCGCTCTCTCTCTGGGGCACCACCTGCACTGGTGGCTTGCTAACCACTCCAATATCCGGTAGCCCGAGGCTAACCGTGACAATAATTGCCTGATGCTCACCCATGACAATAAATGGCTGATGCTCACCCATGACAATAACAGGCTGTCTGGCGAAATGTATTAGCTCATTTAGCAGGAAATTGTGTCTAAAGCAACTTGCAGTACACACAATGTGCTGGCCTTCACTTTATCAACACTCGGGACTCCCCACGGGACTCAGCCCACGCGGTTCGACCCACGCTGTACGGCTACAGTCTTCCCACAGCAAGTCGCACAGCTTGCTAACCTCCTACCCATTACACATGGCCAAATATAGCATTCAGCACCGGTATGAGCCTGAGTCATATTATACTCTCATTCACTCCATTATTGACATCTTGACATCTTTCCGCTCTGTTAGACCAGCAGGTTACCTAGTATCTGAACAAGCTATCCAATGCATCTAGTGTTGTCTTGATTTAATCTCACTTATCCCCATGTTAAACTCTCTTCCCCTTGGACAGGCTCTGTGTGCTTTACACTGAGAGAGACCCGTGGGGGATATGGGGGAGCCAGAGAGGAGCTGGTGGTGGAGGCATGAAGGTCAGAGGCGCATACGTCTGTGTGTGTGTGTGTGTGTGTGTGTGTGTGTGTGCCCTTGCTGCCCCCCCCCCCTCGCCGCAGATCTGAGGGTGCTGTCACTGCCACCTGACATGCGCGCCACCCCCAGAACAAACACACATACACACATATGCACACACACACACACAGCAGCACACACACACATACACACACAGACACATAAACACACACATACACACATGTGCACACACACACACACACACACACACACACAGACACATAAGCACACACACACATAAACACACACACACACACACACACACACACACACACACAGCAGCACACACACAGACACATAAACACACACACGCGCACACACACAGCAGCACACACACAGACAGACACATAAACACACACACACACATAAACACACACACACTGAAAACTACACACATGCTGAATCCCCCACAGACATCTTCTCAAAGGCGCCTTTTAATGTTCACAGAGGTGTATGGCAAATAAAACAGGATGTGGGGTGACAAAGAGAGAGACGCTTGGAAAAAAGACTTAAAGGCAAAGAGTATGTGTGTCTGTGTGTGTGTGTGTGTGTGAATGTTTGTGTGTGTGTGTGTATTTCCCTCCAGGTCCATGTCTCCCACTGGTAGATGGTATTTAAAGGGAGGGTGTAAGTGTGTAGGTGTGTGTGTGTGGGGGGGGGGGGGGCAATCTTGCAGGTCTCTTTCTGCTCTTGGGTCCTTTGTCGGGCAGGGGCACCAGCATGATGCAACAAGACACTCCAATTAGAGGCTCGTGATCGGCCCCCTCCTGTGCAGAACTGGGGCAGGTTTTAGCACAGCAAACCACACACACACACACACCCACACTCCAGCGCTCACACTCGTCCGCGTCTCCCTACATGAGCAGCTCTCCTCTAGCCGTAGTCCCAGATCTGTTTGCCCATCAAAGCCAAGCAGAATCAGCCAGTGCTCCTTTGTGAAGTGGAGAGCGTATTCTTATTGAATGTCCTCTTTTCTGGGTAGCATTGTTTCTTTCTCTCTTTTTTGCATGAATTTTGTCCCAGATGAATAGTGGATCTTTTTTTCTCCCTCTTTCATTTTTTTCTCTCTCTCTCTCTCTCTCCTGTTTTTTTCTTTTCAAGCTGTGCAAATTGATATCCCGTCAAATGTTATGTGTTATGAGAAAGAAAAAACACACGCACACAATGAAAGCTGAAAGATAACAAACAAAGCTGTTGGGGAGTGTGGCTTTCTTTTGCCTTTGTGTTTTGCCTTTTTAATGCGTTACCACAAGGCACGCCTGCCAGCTTTTTGTAGCATGCCTGTTTTCTTTGACACAGTAAGTAATACACATCAAATGAGACTCTCCATGTATCGTGTCATTACACTATTTGTCACGGGCTCGTTATTTATTTCTCCTGGTGTTCCCATGCGCGTGGCACTCAGCGGAATTGAGCCCTTTATTGGTGCGACTTCAACAGTTATGCTGTAGCACGTAAACAGGGGCTGGAGCGTTGCTAAGTTTCAATCAAGCACTTGGCTATCACAGTAATTAAACCACTGAATTATTTTAGACTGACCACAGGGCTGAATTGGATTCTGGCCAAAAGTATTTTATCATTATTATTATTGTTATTATTATTAATTTATCATCTGACACATTATTAGAGGTAGAAAAACATCTTTTAATTTTTGAGAATGGACTTTATTTAGCTCTGAAAAGTTCAGGCTTATTTACCACAGGTGAGAAGAGATGCTTGTCCATTAACTTTCCATCATTAAACTTCAATCTTATCGCAGGTGTGCACAAAGGCACAACGAGCCTGCAGGAACC
>NW_027468630.1:437500-447500 GCF_046254945.1 Alosa pseudoharengus | reverse complement strand
GTTGGGAAGCTTACAGAAGCCGTTCTGTCAGTGTTCCACGGTTTTTACTTTCTGACAGGACCTGAGTGGAGTCAATCTCCACAAACAACAACAAAACACTTCAACACACACACACACACACACACACACACACATACAAAGACACACACAGCCTGATGCAGTAGACACTCAACTCCATGCCCACGGTATGCATCAACACAGTGAAAACATGACAAGTCCTGGACCCGGTAAACAGTAAAACACTTTCCAAAACACCAAGTCTCACAGGACAAGGAGTCAGACAGTGCTGTCTCAGATTGATTTACACTTTCAAACACCAAATCCCTGATACATACACCATTTTACATAGATGGTCAAAAATATCCTTGCCTTTGTTTACCGTAACAGCGCAAAGACAACAAGAACAACACGACAATAAAAGGAACAAGAATGGGAGTACTCAGTTGAGACCTTCCGGAAGTGTTCATTTATATTTTCCCTCTTTGGAATTCTGCTCTACACTCCAGCACGCGGAGTGATCCATTAAAGAGGAATTTCTAATTACAGCTCCTGCTCACCTTATCAGTCATATTTATCATTAGGGGCGCTGAGCTTTTATTCAGCGGCCTCATTTACATGGGCAGCTGGTTCCTGGCTGCTCTTTGAAAGCCATCTCTCCACCATGAGTCAGCGACAGGCTTACTCGTGGGCAGTGTGTGTGTGTCTGTGTGTGTGTGTGCGCCTGTCTGTCTGTCTGGCTGGCATATATTCAGATGACGCTGAGGTCAACCACAACTGGGAACTACTTTTTTTTTGTTCCATCCAGTCACCCCTTGTTTTAGTTCTAATTGTGCTCCGCCCTGTCAAAATGTTATTTTAATCAAGTCTGCAAAGCCATCAAAGGGACCTTTCCCTTGTTATGCCTTTTGAAGTGCTCATATTGTCATGCCAGGCTGCGCCTTCTATTGTGTCTATACAACAAAGAGGGGACGTTTGTCACATTTAATTTTAATAAATAATTCATTATGGAATATTCCAGACGGGGCAAAGTAAGTGTTGGTTACACTTACATCAGAGAGCTGGATGTTTGGAGCAATGCGAGAGATATGTCCACATATTACATGTTACTTGCGTCAGGACAGACTCATCTTCAGGGATGATGGCTGGCTGCAGGGCCTCACAGATCCTCCTGACAGTGCCAAGTTTGACAGTTGTCTGCTGCCCTCTAGTGCAAATGCGCCAAACTGCAGGGACTCCGAGCAAAGGCTTTGCGTTCTAACTCACACACACACACACACTAATCCCTCCAGCTCTCCTTCTTAGCAGCACAGCTAGCCATCTTTTTTCTTCTTGTCTCCACGCTCTGAAGTATGCATACGGTGGCTCGCTGGCGGGCAGACGGCCCCTCGTGTCCCATACCCCGAGAGCCAGCGCATTGACGCATGGGCGGCGATAGTGGAGGTGACCCGAGCCCTCCCACTGTTTGTATTACTATGGCAAATAAATCGATGTCCTCCAACGCCATGCGTCTCTCGGGAGGGGGGGGGGGAGTGTCAGACAGGTAGTGGGCGGCTCTGTCTTTACAAGCTCAGAGGAGCCGTCAGCCCTTTGAAATACGCCGGTGGAAAAAGAGAATCTGCGCTTCGACATTAAATTGATTAATTCAAGAGTGTCAAAAGGAAGGTCTTCAGATTGCCCGTGGTCTTTAAGGCAATCCATTACGACAATTTAAGAGTCATGAAATGCACTTTGGTGGCCTTGAAATGAAGAAGGACTGTGTGTATGTGTGTGTGTGTGTCTGACAGAGAGACAGAGAGAGAAAGAGAGAGAGAGAGGACAAACTCCTGAGTGCTATCAGCAACACTGTTTCCATCCCCAAGGTCAGACCACATAGGCAGGGGGTGCGTTGGCAGTCCCACAGGGTGCCAATTGTAATCAATTCAAACATTTCAAGGTGAAAATTATCAGGATACCTCTCTCAAAGGAGGACAGACGAGAAAGCGTGGTGGCAAACATATGGATCAATAATATTCATAGCCCTTTTGGTGCTGCTGGCAGAGAGGATAGCAATGAATAAAAGTTGCAATCAATGAGCCCACGGGAGGGCATCAGATGCCATGCTGCTCTGATTTCACTGTAAGCAGCTCATGGAGCATAAAGGAAAGCCAAGGGCAGGTCCATATGAATGTCTATTGTCATGCCAATGTGAAGCCGTGTATCCTTTTCAATAGCCATGTTAGTGGTCCACAATTGCTCTGTGTTGTTGCATTCAATAATATTGAGCCAGGAATGTCATAATGTGAATGAATATGTCTGTAGAATGTAGTATCAATGCTGCTTATTCACATCCAATGGTCATGATTGAGCAAACAGCACTGTGCAAGGCAGGCATTGTATATGTTAGTATGTTACAGTATACACCAGAAAGTATTCAATAATAGGCCATTAAAAGCTGTTCTGCATTATTATTATGAGTCAGACAATGAAAACATTTCATCTCATTCAGGGACACAGATCCATGCAGCCTTGCCAGTCACAAGCGCCTGACTCAAATTTGCAGTCTAAGTCTGTTCTGCAGTCTGTTCTGCAGTCTGTTCTGCAGAGGCGGCCAGCTCAGGTCTCTTGTCCCAGCCTGACAGGCTGGGATTAAAAACCCTACACGCCTCAGACATCTCTTAGAGAGCCACGTGACCCACCTCACAGAGATCACCTACGACAGAATTCCTCGACAGACTCGAAACCCTCCACCTCCCCTTAAAGACCAGCCTAAAATCGTTGGCCAGTGTGCCTCGTCTCCCCTCACGGGTAAAGCTTACTTTCTGACAGTGGGGTTAATACCAACAGTCAAAACTCCTCTGAAGTTCCTGGAGCTGCTGCATCCCAAGTGAAGGCTGAGGGCAATGGGGGTGAAGTGGGCCGGGTTGGGGGGAAGACATTGCGGAGAGGGAGTGGTCTCCTAAGCAGATGGCGAGGTGGAACCACAAAGGTAGTGCTGTCAGCTCTGCTGAAATGATAATCAGAGGGATCTCTCTTCCCCATGACAAATGAGAAGGGGATGGAGGTGTGTGTGTGTGTGTGTGTGTGTGTGTGTATGTGGGGGGCGAGTGGGGGTGTGTATGTGTGTGGAGTCAGGTGGGGTGTTGATGGTTCTTTGGAGGAAACCATCTTTACATTAGAGAGAAAAGGGCAACGGTCGGATGACAGCAACAAATGAGGCTGGTGCCTGCCACCGCTATCCAATCACAGCCATCTGAACCCATCTGACACTTTAATCCCACTGATATTATCCTCACAACTGACAGTAATTCCTTAGTGTGTCAGACTGGCTGGGAGAAAGAAAGAAAGAAAGAAAGAAAGAAAGAAAGAAAGAAAGAAAAAGAAAAAAAGCATGTATAGTTGTGTATCCGAATGTGTGTATACATGAATGTGTGTGTGTGTGTGTTTGTGCATGCGTGTCGTGTGTGTGTGCATCGTGTGTGTGTGTGTGTGTGTGTGTGTGGTGTGTATTCCTGCTATAGCTGAACTCTGCGTCAAACTCTGGAGCTGAGCTGGGTGATGAGGGCAGAGGTGGTGACGGTGGTGGTGATGCTGACGCGTGCAGGCAGCTCTGTCCTTATCTAAGGGCCGGCTCTGAGGGGACAGGACGGAACGGAGAATGGGATTAGAGAGACTGTCATATCTGAAGGGTACTCAAGAACTCTGGAGATGAAGAATAAAGTTGGATGTGTATGAGAGTGTGTCTCTGTGTATGTCCGAGTGCACTTGATCTTATGTGAAAGATGGGAACACTGTGAACACTGGGATCTGTTTTGTGTTTGTAAAGTGTTTTTTGTGGTACTGTATTGTGTGGCTGTGTACTATTCTTATGTGTTCATATGTATATGCTGTGTGAGAGAGTGTTTGTATATGTGTGTGTGTGTGTGTGTGTGTGTTTGTTTTTGTATTGGTGTGAGGTACAATAAGTTGTTGATTTTTCCAGATCAGAGAAGATCTGGGTATCTCAGTGTGAGACAGTTTCTGTTTCTGTGTTCATACAGTAGAAGCATGGGAGCTCAGCAGCAGGGTAGTAAGGCCATCTCTGACACACCCCAGCTCCCTCCTACCAGTCCACAACACACTGTCACAGATGAACAGTTTCCCAAGACATTGAGATTCGTGACTATTCCCAATGGTAGTTTCCATCCCTGTCTCCCATAACAACAAGTGAAAAGTAAGCATAGATTTATATGAGGAAGAGGTCCATATATTAGATGGTACTGACGTTAGCGTCCCACTGGGGGTAGTTTACAGGCGCCTATGGTGAAGATGTCAAATATATGAAGATATCAAAGTCTCATCAAGACTCACAACAATTCCAGGCAAAGAACATTGATTCAGTTCAGGGGAAAATACATCTTCATGTAGTTTTATTATAAAACTTTGAGAATTTTTTTTTTTAAATATTACACTTACAATGTGCTATTTTACAGGCAGTTCCCCTTTAACCAATAATGCATTCCAAAAGACTAATATGACATTGAAATAAATTACACACATTTCCATTCTTTACAACAAAAGAGGGAGATACACAACATGTCAAAAGTAAACACTGTTTGTACAAAACAAGAGAGGACGAAAAATAAGCAATATACAAAATGAAAAGAACACAAAACCAGGATAACACATGAACAAATATGATGAAGGCAAAATGAGAGAAGAGGAGTTGCGTACTCCCGACACCGGATCCCCCATTGGGGTCATTGCCTGAGGCTGTGGCACGAGGAGCTGGGACTGGGAACAGCCTTCCTTTTCCTCGTATATTCTAACAGCTCCACAGACAGCCATAAAAGTCAATGAGGCGTGCTCCTCACACATATAAACCACGAGGTGTCACGTCTGCGCCTAGCGGGCCGGGCAGTCGCGGCGAGCCCATGAAAGATCTTACGAGGGAGAGAAAAGGAACATTCCAATGAATAACCTGCAATAAACTTTGACATTCTAACATGGAGAGCGAGAGTGGTGGTGGTGATGGTGGTAAAGGTGGTGGTGGGGGGGGGGGGGGGTGAAGAGAAAGAACAACAGCACAGGGTTGTTGAGGAGCGGAGCATTGTGTCCACTCGTTAAACCCCATACGGTCACCACCCTAAAAGTGACCAGGGCCTGGTTAGAGAGTCATTTCAGCAATGGGGAGAAAGGGGAAGTCTGTGGCTGCACACAGGAAATGGGAGCCACCCAGGATACTGACAGGTGAAGCAGTCCAAGCCAGAACCAGAGACTTGCCCACCGGCCGTGCGGCCCCAAACAAAGGCCCTTTCCTCTCTTCTCCTCAGGATGAAGATGCTGAATCAGATACACACAACCAATCTCAATATTTATGACTCCACGCTGAACAATGTTCAACTCGTACGCACTTGCATGGAAAGTTTAATAGCTTAACTCAGGGGTCTCAAACTCCCTGCCCGCCTATTTCAAAATAATAATGTTATTCGGCCCTTGAGGGTATTTTTAATTGCGACAAACAACGAAACTGATTAAAATAGACGATAGATCCAAGTACGGTAACAAATCTCATTTGTACTACTGTACTCCTCCACTAGTTGCTAGACATCCAGAGCTTCATTCAAGCCCAAAATCGCTGCACACAGTTTTCAGGAAATACAGTGCTACACACTGTATACAGCCTACAGCGAGAAACATGAAGTTGTGCATTTGTTTGTAATGACACGGAAGCGATGCAGGCCATAGTTTTGCACAAATTGAAGCAGAAATAGGCCTACACCAAATGTTGAAAAAACGTTCACATTTGATGAAGTCTTGGGTAGGCTATGCTATTCACCTATTCTGATTCTGAAGGAGAATATCTGCCTTTTGGAGATATTAGGGCCTATGATCGATCGTCTATTGACAGTAATAGTCACGGTGCGTCTGTGAATGGAGGTGCGTCTTTGCGTACGACGGTGTCTACTAAGCATACCATGCTTATTTCGACCCTTTGCCCAAAATAGCTCGAGGTGGCAGTGGTAATCGTGATGATGTCCGTAATGGACGTGGTACAGACAGCTCTGAAGAACTACAAAGTCACCCGCGATAGGAACTGATTTGACCAGGCTACTTTATTGTAGACCTGTAGACGGTTTGTGGAACAGGCTAGTAATAGTTTACTATTGTTACATCTTAGGCCTACTGTTTTCCTGTTAATTTGTTATTTGGGTAATATGACAAAAAAAGTAGTAAACCTGCTCAAATAGTTCAACATCCAGTATTTACTGAAAGGTGCATAATTTGAGGTGCTTACCATCCAGTGGCAAATTAGATGAGTAAATTTACCCCCTTCATAAACTTTTGTTTATACTCAAAGATTTTTACATTTACAGTAGGACTTTATCTCTGACCACTTTTAAGCCATGGCCTTTTGAAATTTTGATATGCCAGGTTTAAATAAGTTATGAGAGGAAAATATTTTTATTTGCTGTGAAATACACACATACCAGTTTTTATGCTTTTTTGTTTCTTTTCATAATTTGTATTTATATTTATTTTATCATTATTTTATAGCACAGGTGTCTAAAATAGATAAAAAACTTGCACTTTCTGTTTGCAGTTTTGTATTTGAAAATACAGTATTTGAAAAAAAAAAAAAACATTGCATTTTAGGAAATAGCCATTCTTTTTTGTATTATTCTTTAACACTGACGCGGCCCTCCAATCAGATGACGTTGGCAGAAGTGGCCCCCAGCTCATTTGAGTTTGAGACCCCTGGCTTAACTCATAATTTTTGAGGAACAGTCAGGAGAGTGCTGTGTGACTCTGTAAAGTTATTCTGAGCCCCGTGAGTTGTGCTCCTGAGGCCTATGACAGCAAGTCAGAGATTGCGGGTGAAGCATCCATATTGCGCGCTGCACAGCGATTCCGAATGCAAACCCTCTGACTGCGAAATCAGTAATTGCGCGGCAGGAGACGAGGCCGACATTTCCACACACGCATGAATGCTAACGAGCCTGCTAGCTTCTGAGAGTGCAAGGCCACACAGAGGTCGAGGAGCACCACAGCAACACAACCTCAGCAACACAACCTCAGCAACACCTCAGCGTGTGTGTTTGCCATTTCGTTTTCCTTCTCTGAGAGAGAGAGTCTGTTCCTCTCTCATCATCCATGCTCCTTTCTTTCTCTACTCTTCTTTTTTCATTCACTCTTTTTCTCTGTCAATCTCTTTTTCTTTCTCACTCACTCACACACACAGACACACACTCACACACACACCAGGCTTGCCTTGAGAGACTAATTGGCCCCTGTAAAGCGGTGGAGTCTTCTCCTGGAGACCCCCTACCTCCATCCCCCAGCATGACCCCAGAGCTCTCCCCAGGACCACACACACATTAACGGGTGAGACCTCGGCTCCTCTTTCTCACCCCTCTCCTCTCCGCGTTCACCTCCACCCAGCCACCTCCTCTCGGTCCCTGCAGGGGAGCGCTTTGCTAACTGCTTGTTTTTTATCTTCCACTCTGTAGCTCCCTCCAGCTACTCTGCCCCCCCCCCCCCCCCCACACACACACACCTCCCCCTGTCCTCCCACAGAGATGACACTCTCATTAGATGAAGACATTATATGGAGGTTGTGTGACCAGGTGGCAATCAGTGACCTCACACATCCCCAGGAGAGGGATTATTTGATACCTCGACATGATTGTAAAAATGAGGCAAACAGAAAGGGTCCAGTCCTATGTGCTGGCTCAGAGGATCGAAGGAGGACCCACTTTTTTTGTTTAGTTTGTTAAGGATTCCAAAGGCCAGGGAAATGTTTCTTACTCAAACTAACACAAATTGCACAACATGACAAACATATAGAAATGGGTCACTGAAGCACCTCGCTATCATTACAAAAGCACCAGCAATGGAAGAACATTAGGTAAATCAGGTGGCATTAGTGCATCCATGAATCCATACTGCTAAGACATGATTTGATAATAAGTTCCCAACACGTACCAGACATAGGCTACAGTACATCAGACATGCACAATTACACGGGAAACAGAATAACTTAAAAATTAAAAATGTCCTGCTGTATACAGGCTCATTTAAATATACATGTACGTGTATATAAAACGGAGTTGATACACAGATGTCCTCAGGAGTTCTCAAAAAGACTTAAAAGTGAATGCTCAAAATAAAACACAAAGACAGAAAACAAAATAAAACACAAGAAGCATCCACTTGAGATGAGTTTTGCCAAGAGAAGACGGAAGGGTCATTGTCCTGCACTGTTCCTTTCTCATCCCTTCTTCCTGCACTGTTCCTTTCTCATCCCTTCTTCTCACCATCACGTACTCCAATAAGGCCAAGACTGCATTGCCTCCATGATTTGTGTCAACGACTGAGCCAACCTCTCAACTCCATAGCGTTCATCCATAACATCCATCAATTGCGTCATCCATTTTGAATCGACAAGACAAGGGTCTGTGGATAGGAGTCTGTGTGGAGCTACTCATGGGAAATTGAGTTTTTTTGTGTATTGGTGACGTTTTCACAATCACTGTTTTTTCATGGAACAGGACTTGCAACACTGCTCCCCGTAGAACTTGTGATTGCATACGCCATGTTGAGGAACCAAGTGGCACCAGCCAAAGAAGTCCAAGCAAGGCTTCTCCTCTGGAAGATAACGAGGAGAAAGATGAGGGGGACTCACCATCACTGAGGTAAATCTGCAGTTCTGTATCTAGACATCTAGACATAAAGAGCTCAAATGGAAGACCTCTGACATATACTTATATTCAGCCCAACTCCCAAGTAGTTTACACATCTTATAAAGCTAGATGGTCTTGTGGGCCCCCATCACCGACTTCAAGGCAACGCTGCTACTGTCGACTTCAAGGCACCTAGCCCTTGCCTTACCCTAGTGCCTTCCAGGCAGCACTGCATTGAAGTCGACAGTGGGGGCTCAAAAGACCATACACCTCTAATAAAACTCATATACAAGAAAACTCATCAGTATTGATGGCAACACCTTTTTCCAACTCTGAGGGGAGTTCACCGTTCCAGTCTACAGGCAGATCTCACAGAGCTCTAGAAACTCTCCAAGCGCTAGTAACAACTTTACCCCTCAACAACCTTTTATAGACCCAGCTCTTTTGAGAGCACCTACTCTCTTAACACAACTGATAACCTATCACACTTAATGTGCACTTTGCATGCACTTCCTTTCTCTCCCTTCGACCCATTATGTCTACCTCCGTGGGCTTAACCTCGACTCAGAACTGTCATCGTCTGGTTTGTTTGTTTGTTATGCGAGGTAGTATTATTTGTTGCACTAGTGTTGCACTATTCACACTTCCTATACCTTGATTGTTCTCTCTTTTGTAAGTCACTTTCAACAAAAGGGTCAGCTAAATAAATACATGTACATACAGTAAATGTAAATATAAATATTCAAAAAAAACAACATACAACCAACCACACAACACAGTCCTCACACACGGCTCAGTTAGTAGCCCATACCTTTCCGCTGGGGCCCGGGCGGTGGGGCAGCTGGAGCAGGAGCCGGGGCTGGAGCAGGGCAGAAGTGCGTGTTGCAGGCCCTGGAGCTCACGGGCCTCTGGTGGGCCAGACAGCCGGCCGCGGGGCGACCCTGCCGCAGACACTGGATGGTGCGCGTCTGCACCCCTCCGCCACAGGACACGGAACACTGCAAGAGACAGACAGAGAGCGAAAGGGAGATCATGTTAAGGAAGTGAGATAGAAGGTGAGCTTTAGACTAATTTAAGACCCCCCCCATGCATATATTCTAGACTTGGGGCCTGGTAATCAGTCCCACTTTTACCCCCAGTTCGATGCCCCTGGACATTGAACATACATAGATACATAGATGGATAGATAGATGGATAGGTAGATAGATAGATAGATAGATAGGAGGGAGAAAGAGAACGAAAAATAAGATGGAGATGGAGCAGATATAAGTAGACAGAATAAGTAGAGAGCAAGGCAGAGAGAGCAAGGACTTGTATGAAGACAGACACAGTGGTTTCATTTTGCATCAGAGGACACGAGG
>NW_027468630.1:427500-432500 GCF_046254945.1 Alosa pseudoharengus | reverse complement strand
GCTGTCAGAGGAAGGCGGGAGAGCCGATTGGTTAAGGGACACGTGATGTCATAACCCCACTGCACTATGGGTTGTAATCATAATGGGATGATCAGAGTGACTGAGTGAAGACAGAAGAAAGGACTTATGGAAATAGACTCCACAAGGCTGGAACAACTACAGAGACAGACTCATACAGGCCATTCAGGACCTACATGTCAACTGTTCTGTTACAGAGGAACACACACACACACACACACACACACACACACACTCATTCAAAGTGCAGTGGCCAAAGCCGCCCTCAACCGCAGTCATGTGCCGATGCTGAGCACTCATCTCCTGAGGCGACCTCGTTGGTCTGGCCTCTCCGTATGGCACAGGGGTCTAATCAGCGCACCACAGAACTCCTGACTGCTGCTGCCAATACTGCTGCATCGTTTATTTTGGGAGAGAACAGCCACTCCACCCTCTCTTAGAGGACCTACAGGACACACACACACACACACACACACACACACACACACAAATCATGTTCTCTCGCTCTCTCACACACTCTCTATCTTTATCTAGCTCTCTCTCTCTCTCTATTAATCTAACCATGTCTCTGTTATTTCTTTCAGATATGGATATCAAGTATCCGTTGAGGCGTAAGGCCTAGCGTCAGGAGAGCATCACTGAGGATGGAGGCCTAGCTGCTCTGACAGCACCCATATCATGAACCCCTGGTCTCCAATGCCCCCTCCTGGGCAACACCTTTGTTTCCACAAGTGGTTTGAAGTTGAACTTGGAGCACCTCAGTCCCATGGCGTGGATGTTCATCTGCATGGGAGATCCAGGGCCCCGGTGCCTGTGTCTGTCTGCGCTCACTCTCTGTGCCTCTCACAATAGAGATCAGCACTCCGTCACAAAGACACCGCTCTCGCTGCCTCCAAACCCCCTAACGGTTCCCAAACCAAATCAAACCGAGTCCAAGTCCAAACCAATCGGCTAGCAAGTTTGCCAACCCAAACTCCGCTCCTCTATGCTGCCCTGCACCCAGAGCACCCCTGCACCCTTATTCAGCTACTTCAGCAGCACCTGTGCCCCTCCCCCTACCTATTCTTACCCCATTCTGCCCCCCCCCCCCCCTTGTCATGAAACCTGCCCACTCTAATTTCACTGCCTCCAGATAGCTGTGGCATTTGCTGATGTGGGAGCCGGTCTTGGCCCGGGGATAAAAGCAGCGTCTCTGGAACTGGGTCCAAGTCTACAGCGAGATTGGAGAGCTGCAGTGAGAGTCACAGCCAGTGAACACTGGAGTGATGGACAACTGACTCTGGATCCTCCATCACTGCCTCCATCACTATCACTGCCTCCATCACATCACTGCCTCCATCACTATCACTGCCTCCATCACTCCCTCCATCACTGCCTCCATCACATCACTGCCTCCATCACTATCACTGCCTCCATCACATCACTGCCTCCATCACTGCCTCCATCACTATCACTGCCTCCATCACTGCCTCCATCACTATCACTGCCTCCATCACTATCACTGCCTCCATCACTATCACTGCCTCCATCACTGCCTCCATCACTATCACTGCCTCCATCACTATCACGGCCTCCATCACTGCCTCCATCACTGCCTCCATCACATCACTGCCTCCATCACTGCCTCCATCACTCCCTCCATCACTGCCTCCATCACTGCCTCCATCACTATCACTGCCTCCATCACTATCACTGCCTCCATCACTATCACTGCCTCCATCACTGCCTCCATCACTATCACTGCCTCCATCACTATCACGGCCTCCATCACTGCCTCCATCACATCACTGCCTCCATCACTCCCTCCATCACTGCCTCCATCACTGCCTCCATCACTATCACTGCCTCCATCACTGCCTCCATCACTATCACTGCCTCCATCACTATCACTGCCTCCATCACTGCCTCCATCACTGCCTCCATCACTGCCTCCATCACTATCACTGCCTCCACCACTGCCAGAATCCTCCTCCATCACTGCCTCCATCAATGCCAGAATCCTCCTCCACCTCCTCCTCTCTCTCTCTTTCTCTCTCTCTCTCTCTCCTGTCTCTCTACTTCTCTCCCTACAGACCTGTCCTCATTCCCTCACTCAAAACCTCTGACAAATTGGAGGGAGAACTCCAAACTGCCATTTATTCTTTCTTTTTTTCACCCAGAGAAATATGAACCATCTATCACAGGAGAGAACGGGAAGAAAGAAATGTGGGTTTTTTGGGTATTTCTTTCTCTGTCTCTCGCTCCGTTCATTGCCACATAAATAACAATGTGTTTGCAGGGCAGAGGGCAGTAGGCAGTACTTCGCTGCAAACCAGTATTGGCTCAGCGCGGCAGTCCTGTATTTCTGGAGTCTTTCAATAACTTGCATATTCCAAGCCATACAATTACACATGGGAGAGGGAAAAAAAAGAACATGAAATGCCAGGGATATTGAGGGGATTGTGGAGTGGACGGTACACACCTTACTCTGCGGGCTCTTGCTCATGTTACAGCCCTAAACAAAGCATCCCAAGGCTCAGTGCTCACTCAAGCCAAGAGCCTCTGAGGCTGTGTGTGTAATCTTAGCTTCTGTTAGCAAGATGCTGAGGCAACAAACCAAAGTTAGCACATACTTTAGGGAAAAACATTTAGGATTTCTTTGAGTGCTTTCATGGTTTTAGGGAATGAATGCAAGATGTAGTCAACAACATATTTTCTTGTGAAAGTTTACACTGCTAGTCACCGTAATCGTGAACGCTCAAAGTTTACACTGCTAGTTTACACTGCTAGTCACCGTAATCGTGAACGCTCAAAGTTTACACTGCTAGTTTACACTGCTAGTCACCGTAATCGTGAACGCTCAAAGTTTACACTGCTAGTTTACACTGCTAGTTTACACTGCTAGTCACCGTAATCGTGAACGCTCACTGCTAAGAGGCGGCAGCTTTTCAAGTACAGCGTTGTTAAATGACTGTGAGCCAGACTGAAATATGCTTGACTGCTGCCTGCATGTGCAAAGCCTGTTCAGCAGGCCCTCAAAGAAGAGTGGCTTCACAGCTGTGCAAAATACACACAACCAAATAAATACAAAAAGGAAAGAAAAAAATGATGATCAAGAGAGATAAAAAAAATCAAGTGACTCTGCCAGAAATAGAAAAAAAACATGGAAGAGTAGAGAGATGAAGAGTAATGAGATGAGTGAGAGAGAGAGAGAGACAGAGAGAGAGAGAGAGAGAGAGAGAGAGACCAGTATGGGCACTGTGAAACTCTTTAAGTCGTTCAAACATTTATCTTTTGCGGTGACATTTCTGTACAGGCAGATAGAGAGGTCTGGTGCTTGTTTGAAGCACCATGCTCCCCCCACCCTCTCTCCTCTCTCTCTCTCTCTCTCTCTCTCTCTCTCCTCACCCCATCCCCTAAAGCTCTGCACAGAAGCCTCAGCTAAGGCTCCAACTCTACCTCTACCTCTGGCTTGGGCACTGGGCCCCGCCGGGCTGTGTGTATGTGTGTGTGTGCTCCGTTTGGGTGGGACCCAAGCCCAGGGACCGGAGGAGGGCCAGCGCAGGCCTGGACTTGGGGGATTCCTGGCTGGCCAACGCAGAGCCTCTCCCTGGGGGAATCCCTCTCGCTACAATAAAACATGGACAGGCCTGTCAGCGCCGCACAGATTTGCTGGAAAGATAAGCAGTGTGTTTTTCTTTTCTTCTCTTCTCTTCTCTTTTTTGCTGATTTCCTCCACCTCACGTTCTTCCCCCTCTCCCTGTCTAGCTGTTTTTTGAATGTGTTCCCACAAGATCTTCTGGAAGTGTTTGTAAAAGCTTTTTTTTTATTTATTCCCCACTCAAATCATTCATTTTTCCCCTCCGTTCTTCTTTTCTTTGGTAGATCCATAAATCGAAACACATAATCAGAGGGGGATGTGGGTGAACTTTTTTGGTATGCTGCGTCGGGGGGAAATAGCCGGTCTTATCTTGAATTTATGAAAGTGATGTCATTCTATATGTCAGGCAGAAGCCTGCACAGGGGGTGGAAACGGATCATTAGTGATTGTGCAATTTAAGGCCTCTCTTCTGGAACTAAGTTATGCCCCAGATTACCGGCAAAGAAATCCTTCTCAAGTGGTGGGAACCTCAGCGAATGGGATGGGGGGGCATCTAGCATGTAGAGATGGGGAACTGATGCCTGAGGGCACTGGGAGAGTGGACTACTTCAGCCCTGTCTGCACGAACTCCTGTGTACGATGGGTGTTGTGTGTGTGTGTGTGTGTGTGTAACTGTGGACGTGTATTTGTTGGCAGCCATGAGTTTATGTGTCTGTTTATGTATTTTGTGTGTGTGTGTGTGTGTGTGTGTGTTCATTTGTCTGTGTGCGTCTGTACTGTATATATGTATATGTGTGACTCTCTGTGTGTGTGTGTGTGTGTGTGTGGTGTGTATGTGTGTGTGTGTGTTTGTGTGCGTCTGTACTGTATATATGTATATGTGTGACTCTCTCTCTGTGTGTGTGTGTGTGTGTGTGTGTGTGTGTGTGTGTGTGTGTGTGTGTTTGTTTGTGTGCGTCTGTACTGTATATATGTATATGTGTGACTCTCTCTGTGTGTGTGTGTGTGTGTGTGTATGTGTGGTTGGGGGTAGGTGGTGGTGGTGGTGGTAGTGGTAGGGTGATGAAGTACAAGAAAGGCCAGGAATGATGGTGTGTTTGGGACTGGATGCTAATCTCACTGGTAATCAAACTCCTCCACTTAGCGCTCTGCACAGAGAGACAGACAGAGGAGGGAGGCGAAGCGAGCGTTCTTACACACACACACACACACACACACACACACACACACACACACACAGGGAGGGGAAGCGAGCGTTCTCACACACACACACACACACAGGGAGGGGAAGCGAGCGTTCTCTGGCCGTCAGAGAGTGGAGGTCGGACGACAGCACAGTGGCCGCCATAGCGGCCAGCTAAATCCCCCATCCCGGCAGCTGTGTCCCATTCCGCCAGGCCAG
>NW_027468630.1:420000-422500 GCF_046254945.1 Alosa pseudoharengus | reverse complement strand
ACATTTTTGCTGTGATATAAATGAGAAATGAATGATTGAATTACTGCAAACTTGAGATGAAACCCCCATAACAACACAGAGGCACGTCGTCCAAAAGGATGGTTTGGGTCTGAAGGAAGACGGGGAGCATTGCTCTAGCCACATGTGGGCCGCATCAGGGCCTGGCCTGGGCCGGGTCCAACCCGTTCTGCTTCTCCCTCAGACACTGTGTGCTCCTCAGTCCCGACTTTGAGGCAGTGTCAGAGAAAATCCGTGGTGAACCAGGAACTACCAGCAGATTAAGAATCTCAAAAACTACAGTAGGAGGCAGAGCTTTCAGCTATCGTGCACCCCTCCTCTGGAATAATCTCCCTACCTCAATTCGACTAGCAGACACCCTCCCTATTTTTAAGTCTAGACTTAAAACATACCTCTTTACTGCCTCCCATAGTTAGGTATGGTGCGTGGAAATTCACCCACCCCAGGGTTTTTTGGAATGGACCAGCCTACTGAGTCCTCGTGTGACTGGCACCCCAGTCGCGCGTGCGATGGTGGTCACTGACCATACCTGCGCTGGTGTCGACTACCCCTCACCATGCCTTAGTTATGCTGCTATAGCATAGTGCTGTCATGGACTTTTCATGTGTCACGCCGTACAACCCCCCCCCTCTCCTCTCCCCCCTTCTCTCTCTCTCTCTCTCAACTCTCCCTCTCTTGCCTATTCCCACCATGGTATACTGTAACAATATATAGTACTACTGACTACTTATTGACATTAACCATTTTGATTTTCAGTAATACTAACCCACTCTACATCTCTCTTTCTTCCCACTTACTGTACCTCACTTGTGAGGTATATCATCACCAGTCATCAACCATCCGTGTGTTGGCCCTCCTCTCACCCATCTCACCTGAAGTCCCATCCTCGACTGCCCTATTACTGCCCCCTATCTGGACTCCTGGCCCGTACAGCCTAGCGACCCACCACCAGCCTATGACAACTCTGCCTGGATTACTGGCCCGTCTG
The DNA here is from genome assembly GCF_046254945.1 of Alosa pseudoharengus. NCBI lineage: Eukaryota > Metazoa > Chordata > Actinopteri > Clupeiformes > Clupeidae > Alosa > Alosa pseudoharengus. The sequence continues at coordinate 421,494 of NW_027468630.1, read as the reverse complement.
CCAACCCACCACATGCCCCTCGACAACTCCCTTCCCCTGGACAATCCCAACGCTGGACTATTGAGCTTTCTGTCACTAAATCAGGAATAACGAATTACCATAACGGATACGTAATCATCCCACCTCTTGTAACTTTCAGCTCAAGTGCTTAACACCATGTCTTATTCTCTATACCCGACTATCATATGCATTTGTCATGTATACAGACCTTACTGTCATGTACTGACCCTAGGCAGATGGGTCAGGCCCTTGAGTCGTGGATCTGCTCGAGGTTTCTTCCTATATATATCTCCAATTCTAGGGAGTTTTTCCTCGCCCCTGTTACCCATGGGCCTCTCTCTTGCTTTTCTTTCTTCCTTTCTTTCCTTCTTTCTCTGATTGCCTACATTCTGTAAAGCGCCATGATACATGTGTTATGTTTTGGCGCTCTATAAGCACAATAAATTGAATTGAATTGAAATTAAGTGTTGAACCAGGAACTACCTGCAGATTAAGTGTCCGCTACATATGCTGCAATTACAACTGGGTTGACCCCTCGACCCTGGCGAGCTAGGTTACGTGTGATGGTCTCTGGAGGATGTGAGAAGATTATCCCCACCATGGTCACAAGAGACACAATCAGATGCCCAAAGCCACAGGCTGAAGTTAAACCCAAAACTTAAAACCAAAAAACATTTTAGCCTAGCATGTTATGTGTATAAAACCAACCAACTGTTCTGAGTGAGTGAGTGTGTGTGTGAATGTGTGTGTGTGTGTGTCTGTGTGTGTGTGTGTGTGTGTGTCTGTGTGTGCGTGTGTGACTTATGTGAGAAAGCGTGAACAGGGCTAGAAACTGACGAGTCAAAAACGGAACACTTTTAAAACACTCACAAACTTGCCTCCTCAGGCTTTCACACTAAATCTACTCTGGATGCTGTTCATGAGACCCCGTGTGCACCAGCCGGTCCCAGATGAGACGCTAATTTAGCCCTGGCACAGCCTTCACAGAAAGAGAACGTGGCACAGCCTTCACAGAAAGAGAACGTTGCACAGCCTTCACAGAAAGAGAACGTGGCACAGCCTTCACAGAAAGAGAACGTTGCACAGCCTTCACAAAAAAAAGAGAACGTTCCACAGCCTTCACAGAAAGAGAACGTGGCACAGCCTTCACAGAAAGAGAACGTTCCAAAAAACATTGTCGGGGCCATGTGGGTGGGTATGTGTATGTATGCAAAGTTGGCATGCGATGTGTGTATGTGTCTGTGTGTGGGTGTGTGTATGTGTGTGTGTGTGTGTGTGTGTGTGTGTGTGTGTGTGTGTATGTGAGAGAGAGAGTGTAGGGGGGTGTCTGCTACATTTGTGACCCAGCAGGTCATCTGACTTCAGGCACAGGCCCAGAAAAACAGCTCCTCTTCTCTGACCCCAGATCAGGGCCAACTGCCTTCCGCCCGAGCTCTGATATCCTCCAACGGAAGTTTCTACTCCATGTGAATCCCCTCTCTCGATCTCTGTATC
>NW_027468630.1:407500-412500 GCF_046254945.1 Alosa pseudoharengus | reverse complement strand
CTGGACATGGCGAAGAAGAAGTCAAAGTCCTCTGCGATGCAGTACAGTTTGCAGATGTCCTCGTCTGAGAGAGACAGACAGACAGGGACAGGAATTTGGGGCATTTTAATGGACCGATGCGCCATCATCATGTTTGCTGTTTAACACGACCGCGGAGGTACCTTCGGCACCTGTGTCTCTCTCAGCGTGAGCAATGGGAGGGAGAAGGGGGAGAAGGAAACAGATGGCCCAGGCACTGTGGAGGCCTTTTGAGCATTTACCCAGGTGTGCGCTGTTGGCATCCACACCGCGGCGGACTAAAAGCCGTCTAACTAGCTTAAATCCCTGTAATTCCTGTCTGCGGCTGGGGCGATCGTGGCTGGCTGTTAGAAATGAATTAAATGAATGGAGAGAGATTGTTATGATGAAGGGACTAATTGGGCATGTTTTTCTTTTTTTTTTGGTGTGTGTGTGTGTGTGTGTGTGTGTGTGTGTGTGTGTGCGTGTGCGTTTGTGTGTGTGTGGTTTTGTCTTTCGCTCTACCGTCTTGACATATATATGTAAGGCAAGAGCATACATTTCCAAAGAGGCACATTATCTCTCTCTTTCTCATACACACACACACACACACACACACACACACACACACAGACACAGACACATTCATGTTGAGGCAGAAGACTCCTAGTCCAGTAAATGTCCCCAGGCAGTGCTGAATAGTGGCAGACTGGGTCAGTCACAAGGCCGGTCCGTGGGCCGGACAGCGTGGCCGTACGGACGGAGGCAGCTACGCCGCCGAGGCAGAATTACACCTACACCCAGGGGGAAGAGGGGGGTGGGTGGAGAAATACACCACGCCAGCAGAATACACTCACGGGGAAGAGGGGGGTGGGTGGAGGAATCAGCCTGACAAGCTGTTACAAATGGGCCCATAAACTACATGATGCACACAAGGGGGAGCCGCTTATGGATCTCACACGGAGCCTGAAATATGGCGGGAGAGACGAGACGCGCGTCCTGACTCCAAGACCCCGAGACTCGGAGCGGGAAGACACGCCATACAGGTCACTGACTGAGACCCGAGACGAACTGTGCAAACTCTCTCGGCATAGTCCAGCTGTGCCGCAATGCATGCAAGCAAAAACGTCCACATGCAAATATATGAGAGGCACCAGACACTGGATGTATCAACATCTATCTTATCTCGACTGTGCAGCCAGTTTTATGGCTGGTCTTTAAAAGACAGACCTATGGATATGATATACATTAAAGCAATTGTATCGCTGACTATTGTATTCTTCCAGGTGTTTCAACACGATTTTTGGTCTGACATTTCTGCATTTATGTTGAACTTCAGCTATTTATTTCAATGCCATTTCATTGTTTTATTGATTTCTTTGGTCGTGAACCATGTCAACAAATGCATAAAATAATCCTAAAGATTGATGATGCATATGATGCACAGATATATAAAGTAAGGTATTAACTTTCCAGGGTTTCTCTGGAGTGGCTCTCTTGTATTTGGTGTAGAAGGAAAGTCATCCTTGAATAACAAAATTCAACCCACTGCACCTTTAAACCCAACCCACCAAGTTCGGTGGGTAATTGTGCAATGAATCCAAATCACTTAACCGGGCCGTCCTCCACATTAGCCACGGGCGTCCCGGCAAGGGAGGATGTGCGGGGGCAGGAGACTAAGTGCCTTTACCTCTCCCTACCTGGCTTTGCCCTCTGAGCACGTGCCAAGCCTGGGGATGCCATGCTGGTCACAAAGCCAGTGCCCACCCTGGGAACCGTGGGAGGCGGGCAAATAAACGGGGGCAGCTCCTTCCCCAGGAGTCAAGCTGGACACACACACACACACACACACACACACACACAGGAGTCAGGCTGGACACACACACACACACACACACACACACACACACAGGAGTCAGGCTGGACACACACACACACACACACACACACAGGAGTCAGGCTGGACACACACACACACACACACACACACACACACACACACACACACACAGGAGTCAGGCTGGACGCTGCCTCTCTTGTCCTTTCTAATCAGTGTAGAGGAGACTAATGGGGCGGCAGCCATATTATTTCTTTCTTTCTTTTTCACTGCTTTCTCCCTCTCTTTTCCCTCTGTTCTTCTCTCTCCCTCATTCAGTTTTCTCTTTTGCATGTATGAATTAATAAGCTCTCTCTCTCTCTCTCTTTCTTTCTCTCCCTCTCACACACACACACACACACACACACACACATTTGTTGCGTGTGCTGTGAGAGGGGGCAGGTGGCCACACGCCCGGTGGATGGAGAGCCCATGGGAGCCTAAGGGCCTGACTGGGGAGCCCATGGGAGCCTAAGGGCCTGACTGGGGAGCCCATGGGAGCCTAAGGGCCTGACTGGGGAGCCCATGGGAGCCTAAGGGCCTGACTGGGGAGCCCATGCGGGCCTAAGGGCCTGACTGACTCTAGCTCCCCCAGCCCAGTGGATGGAGAGCCCATGGGAGCCTAAGGGCCTGACTGGGAAGCCCATGGGGGCCTAAGGGCCTGACTGACTCTAGCTCCCCCAGCCCAGTGGATGGAGAGCCCATGGGAGCCTAAGGGGCTGACCGACTCTAACTCACTCGCTCCCCGAGCATCGCCTCAGCTTTCTCTCTCCATGGCGCTCACACAAGGCACACACTTGGCCGGTGGAAGTGCTTTGGTAAACACTTTTTGTCAGCAACAAATAGGGGGAGATTAGAGTTTTTGACAAGAAAGTGTTTTTGCCAAACGGGAAGTGTAGAGGGCTGGAAGCACTGAGGCAAGTCTGAACAGTGTGGCCTGGCAAAAAAGGATTTATGAAAGCCGCAGCTTTTATAATGACTCTGCTGAATGTAAACATGAGTGTGTGTGTGTGTGTGTGTGTGTGTGTGTGTGTGTGTGTGTGTGTGTGTGTGTGTGTGTGTGTGTGTGTGTTTGTGTGAGTGTGAGTTTTCTTGATTTATTCAAGTCAATCGCACACTTTGGAATTTCCAATAAAAAACTTCCTTTCCTTGGCTTTGTGGATGCATTCTGTCATTTATTAACACCACACACACACACACACACACACACACATACATTTGTGACTCACATAAACATATACAAAGGACATACAAAACCCTTACCGTAAAGTGTTACCCAAAGCACAAATACAAAGATACATAATCACAGGTACAAACACACACACACACACACACACACTCACAAACGCAAAATCAGCACTGCTCCAAATAACTACAAAACATTCACACAGTCTATTTCACACACATACACACACAGACACACACACACACACACATGGCTTCCATACCTTCCACCTTGGTGTAAGGCTTCCACTTGTAGTACCAGCCCCTGAAAGGCTTGCTGCTGTACTCAGCACACTGCTGGGCGCGGAAGTCTACGGCGTTGGCCTGGCAGGGCTTGGTGTTGCACAGCTGGTACAGGCGGCTGGCACCTGCGCAGAACTTCCCGTTGTACTGTGGGCTGTGGGGCCAAGCAACTAGCAATTAGCACATATAGAGAGAAAGGGAAATAGAGAGAGAGAGAGAGCAGAGAGGTGAGGAGAGTAGAGAGCAAGAAAGAAAAGAGGAGAGGAGAGAAAAGTGGAAAGAAGGGAGGAGATTTGTCAGCTGCACAGCCTCCTTCAAAAGGCTGGGGGCGAATCTCGGGGTGTTGCTCGTCCGCTCTCAGACACTAAATCATGGGAAAGCACGCAGGTTTCCCTCTCCTGACCGGCGGACCGCACTCTCTCCACACTCGCCGCCATCGCACCTTATCCACGTAAACGGATGAGGTGTGAGACAGTCACAGCCATGGCGCTGTGGTGCTGTGTGCACTGTGTAATGCACTTTCAAGCTGTGACTTTTGGATTACCTCCTCGCTTGCTGCACAGATACATAGGTGGGTTTGGACTCAACACGACAGTTGGGGATCGCTGGGAATGTCGGAGGAGATTGAATCGCAAGTGCGGTGACAGGACAGGGTAATTGAAATACCACACGCATGTCCAGATGCAATGTGTTTGTCTATGACCACCGACCATAGCTAATGGACCAAACATACTGAAGGGTTACACAATCCCAAACTTGTCAAAGCACGGGAAAGAGAGAGAGAGAGAGAGAGAGAGAGAGTCAAAATGTATTTTGAAATCAGACACAAGAGGATGGGCAAAATTACTCAAAGAGGTTCCATACAGGCAGCTATAGCAATAGCAGGATCTCAGCATTCAATGCCAAACACATACTGTAAACCTCAAACTGTTGTGTATTTAAAGCACACAACCACACACACAAAAAACACACTCTCACACACACACACACAGAGAAAGGGATGGTGAAACTGATTCAACAAGGTCTCCAGGCTTGCTTTGCCACCATGGTACATGCAGTATTTGCGGTCTCAGCCCATATGTTTCGAACCGCTAACAATGTACCACATGTGCTCCATGTGGAGGCAGCCAGGGTGAAAGGTGGTGTCTAGAAGGGATACAGCTAAGGGTTAGGGTTAGGGTTAGGGTTAGGTGTTAGGGTTAGGGTTAGGGTACTCCAGGGTGAAAGGGGCGAACACAGGCCTCCACCCCTGGAGCACCACCACAGGAATGCCACCCAGTGCCACTGCCTGAGGCCCTGTCCAGAGCCCAGCGTGCCCACAGAGAGCCCCCCCCCCCCCTGTGCAGTGCAGTTTTTTGGGGGACGATGCAAACGTCCACGTTCTGGCTCTGTAGTGTTGGAGTGCAGCCAGGATTCAACCCCGGGCACTGTATATGTGTGTGTGTGTGTGTGTGTGTGTGTGTGAGTGTGTGTGTGTGTGCGTGTGTGTATGTGTGAGGGAGAGAGAGACAGAGAGAGAAAGAAAGAAACAGAGAGAGAGAGAGAGGAACAGAGACATGGTCTGTGGGTGCTTCTTTGAATGTGCACATGCATGCATGCACGTACATGCTTGTTTGTGTGAGTGTCTGTTCATGCATGTGATGTGTAAGCATGCATGAAC
>NW_027468630.1:400000-402500 GCF_046254945.1 Alosa pseudoharengus | reverse complement strand
ACAGTGGGGTTCGAATTGAGGCTAATCCCCCCCAAACCTAAAAAAGCTGTTAGACGACGAGGGGAGCACAAAAACAAGACAATCTGACAGATTGCTTCAAAACACAAGTCTTCCCGTGGTGAGGCCTCGGCTGTGTAATTTCGCTATCATTAGTCAAAAGGCGTCCCACGAACGCTAGAACGCTTCATTTGGGCACTCTGAGAGGGAGTGAATGTGTGTGGGGGGGTTTGGGTAGACAAACTCAGAAACAGAAAGGCAAAACATGCTGTCTGTCTGTTGAAGAGTTGTAGGACCTCAATGTAAAATGAGCAGAATTTGAGGTGGTGGGTAAAAGAAGGAATGTCTCAATATCTACTTTGGGATAATAGAAGTAAAAACGACAACTGTGAGCTTTCACAATGTCAATTCTAAATGAAAAAAAGACCGATTTCACCATTGGAAGAAACAATATAAGACCACTAAACCAGAGAGTTCCTGGATACCGTTATAATCAATTGAATGGCAGCAGTCTGGGTGGTAAATCCTCTTATTTGCATATCCCAGCATCCTCCTTTTTAGATGGAGATCCTTTCAGACACCCTATACCTCAAAACCAGCAGATCTCTCTCCAGAAGTATCCTTATCAAAGGGAGTGTGGATCATATGAGAACAACTAGCCTGCTCAGGGAGAATTAAATGCAGATCCAGGTAAAGACAAAGACAGCAATTCAGTCATGGAAATACCATACCTGCACACAGACACACACATGCATGCAACCCCCCCCCCTCCATACACACACACACACACACACACACACACACACAGCGGGTCTTCCCTAAAGCCATGTCTTTGATGAGGAAAAGGATTTTCCAGCAGCTGAGTGCTCTGTTATCCCAATCCAGTCAGCACAGGCTCTCCCAAAGCCCAGGGGCCAACGCTAACGCATGTGCTTTATTAGTCTTGTCTAGGGGCCCAGGGGCCGATGGTAACGCACACACACACACACACACACACAGACACACACACACACTCTATTAGTCTTGTCTGGGGGCCCAGGGGCCGATGCTAACGCATGTGCTCTATTAGTCTTGTCTGGGGGCCCAACGCTGAGGAGAGGAGTCGGACGATCAGAGACTCCAGAGCTGATGTTGTCCAGACAGGGTCCACCAGGGCTGGACTGGGACCAAAAAATGGCCCGGGCATTTTTGGCCATGGCGGCCCACTATGATTATTTATACGATATGCTGAGGCACACGACATACCAGAAGATATATGCGCACATTTATCATCCATTTCGGGAAAGCGATGTTTAATAACTGTAAGCTGTAACACCTGCAAACTATAACTTTATGGCAAGCTAAAATAACACTGTAACACCGGGACACCGAGTCTACTCATAGCATTATTTGAAAACAAAGGCTATTAAAACACACACACACACACACACACACACACACACACACACACACATACACACACACACACACACACACACACACACACACACACACACACACACACACCCACTAGGGTGACCACCTCCAAACCAGCAAGGACGAGGTTGTGCACAAAACTCTATAGGCTACTAGTATTATGCATGTTTTAAGTCTGACTGAATAAAATGAGTCCTGTAATTATTTCCTATGTTGAGCATTTACACACTTTTAGCCTACAATCTCCCCAGATACTATTAAGTGAAGATACACACATACCAAAACATTTTCATTGTTCCGGGCTATCATAATTTCTGTGTCATTCTAGTGTCTTTCTGAGTGCGTGCGTGTGTAGCCTAGGCCTACGTGTGTGTACCTGCCTGTACGCGCACAGAAATGTGATAGGTTTGCTTGTTGTACTGCGTCAAGATTGACAACAATTTAGACCAATCATGACTGACTTCAGATCTCAAAAAGTTGAGTGCGTTCTGAGGCCGACCACTCGTTGATTTGTTGTGGATAACTTATTTATTTTTGCTCAATGGAATAGCGCAGTGGAAATGCAGATGCTTCTTTGCTACTGATGCATGTTGCAGAGAAACGCTCAAATGCATGTCAATCGACAGCGGAGGAGCAGGTGGTCACCCAGCCCTACACACACACACAACAGCCCTCCCTGCATGAAACGTCCCTCTTCATTCTGCTAACATTTACAGTAGCTGACCTCTTCCTCAATTTGTCCCTGCTGGGTAACGTCTCCTCCTCCTCCTCCGTAACGTCTCTCTCCACCTCCTCCGAATCCACCTGTACTTCTCCTTCCTCTGTGTCACTACACTGCACATGAAACGTAACGTCTCTCTCCTCCTCCTCCGAATCCACCTGTACTTGGCCTTCCTCTGTGTCACTACACTGCACATCAAACGTAACGTCTCTCTCCTCCTCCTCCGAATCCACCTGTACTTGGCCTTCCTCTGTGTTACTACACTGCACATCAAAGCTGTGTTCCACTCCTTCAGCCTGTGCACTCGATGTCAACGGCCCTGCACCCGCTGTAACAGTCGACCTTGGGGTGAACATTTCTGTGATT
>NW_027468630.1:377500-395000 GCF_046254945.1 Alosa pseudoharengus | reverse complement strand
GAGTAGTATAGTATAGTATAGTATAGTATAGCAGAGTAGTATAGTATAGTATAGTATAGTATAGTATAGCAGAGTAGTGGAGTATAGTATAGTATAGTATAGTATAGCAGAGTAGTATAGTATAGTATAGTATAGTATAGCAGAGTAGTATAGTATAGTATAGCAGAGTAGTGGAGTATAGTATAGTATAGTATAGTATAGTATAGCAGAGTAGTGGAGTATAGTATAGTATAGTATAGTATAGTATAGCAGAGTAGTATAGTATAGTATAGTATAGTATAGCAGAGTAGTATAGTATAGTATAGCAGAGTAGTGGAGTATAGTATAGTATAGTATAGTATAGTATAGCAGAGTAGTATAGTATAGTATAGTATAGTATAGCAGAGTAGTATAGTATAGTATAGCAGAGTAGTGGAGTATAGTATAGTATAGTTTAGTATAGTATAGTATAGTATAGTTAGCAGAGTAGTATAGTATAGTATAGTATAGTATAGCAGAGTAGTGGAGTATAGTATAGTATAGTATAGTATAGCAGAGTAGTATAGTATAGTATAGTATAGTATAGTATAGCAGAGTAGTGGAGTATAGTATAGTATAGTATAGTATAGCAGAGTAGTATAGTATAGTATAGTATAGTATAGTATAGTATAGCAGAGTAGTATAGTATAGTATAGTATAGTATAGCAGAGTAGTGGAGTATAGTATAGTATAGTATAGTATAGCAGAGTAGTATAGTATAGTATAGTATAGTATAGTATAGCAGAGTAGTGGAGCACAGCTGAGCTGGTGTGGAATCGGGTACCTGGGGCTGTTGCAGGAGCGCTCACGGTGCATCACGCCTCCTCCGCAGGTCCTGGAACAGTCGGACCACTCGGACCAGCCTGACCACTGGCCATCCACAGCTCTGGGACCGTTATCACCGAACTTCACACACTGTCCTCGCCGACACCACTGCAAAAATAAAGCGAACATGTGAGCAAGGACCAGTGGAAACAGGAACAGAGAGATAGAGAAAGGGAGGGAAAGAGGGAGTGGGGTAGTTAGTGGAGACCAAAAGAGGGAGAGAAAAACTAAGAAAAAAGATAAAGACTAAATAAAGATGGAGTGGTGGAATGGGTGGAATGGGTTGTAAAATGTTGAAAATATAGAAAATACAGAAAAGGCCAAACAGAACATGGAAAGGGATAAATAGAGTAGAGTAGAATAGAGTAGAATAGAATAGAATAGAATAGAATAGAATAAAATAGCACCACACACACACACACACACCTGGAGAGGCATGCCAAACCACACACTCACACACAATCAGCACCCCCCCTCCTCCCCATGATGACCTAACACAGAGGAGAGCAAACCACAACACTGTGTCTTTTCAGCGCCTCACACAATGCACAGAAAATTCTTACAGGTGAGTGTGTGTGTCTGTGTGTGTGTGTGTGTGTGCATGCTCATATTTGTCCAACTGTCTTCATTCCAGCATTTCTCATAATGAAAACATTTTAATGTTAATTTTACAATGTGGTTCTACACACACACACACACACACACACAGACACACAAACACACACACCCACACACACACTCACCATTTCAGGGCCACAAATAGTCCCCTCTGCAGCAGGCATAAACTTGGTTTCACACCTGTGTCCTGTCCGATGGCACCACAGTGATTTACAGATGTCCTGTCCACACACACACACACACACACACACACACACACACACACACACACACACGTATACAGAGACACACACACAATTGACACTACTTGTAAATCATGTAAAACATTTGCAATTGTAAAACATCATGCAGCCAGATGGCACCTGTCATCCAGATCAGATGAAACCACCCCAATATTCTGAGCTTTGAAATCCATCAACATCATCTGCTCCCTCTAATGAAACACATTCTTACTGTGACATTACTTTCCTCCTCCTAGAGATAATAACCGGATAAATTAACAAACTGCTCGGGAGAGATGCCCAGCTGGCATGGTGCCCAGCTACAGCTACAGCCGGCATGGCAGAGCAATGGAGGGTGAGGATCAGGTGAGGGCAAAAAGGGGCAAAAAGGGGCAAAAAGGGCGATGTGAACTGGTCTCTGTGTGCCAACGTACCTCCGTCGTCATCGCTCAGTTAATTATGTCACATAAAGAACAGGGGGGGGGGGGGGCAACTTGGCCATGTCCTTAACCAAATCCCCAAGCTTAATTAAGACAGTCACACAGTTGTTGTTGTTTTTTTCTAGGTCGAGACACACACAACAGCATTCAAGGTGAGAGCTTGGCCTGAAGGAGGGGAGGCAAACAAAAGAAACGTGGGGTCCCAGCCAAACAGGAGGCAAGCGACAGCTAAGCGCTAACAACTAATCCCACACGTCCCCAAAGCAAAGGCATGGCCAGTATCCCAATAGCCCAGGCCCCCTATATATTCTATGGGTTCAGCGAGTCATTCACAGGCCTCGTTTGCATGTGAATGTATAGATTAGCGGAGCGGAGTGGAGCGGGGCTGAAGAGCAGGGCAGGGACGGGTCAGGCCAAGGCCCCCCCATTCCTCCGGCCTGACGCACACTCTTGGATCGGACGGTGGGGGCTTTCTCTGTGGCCAGTTCCAAGAGTTGATGAATTGGCAAGTCTTTCCACGCGGACCCTGCATGTGCGCGTGTGCCCACAAGAAGACAGGCCCATGGCATGTGTGTGTGTGTGTGTTCTTTATTTGTGTGTGTGCATGTGAACGGGAACCGGGAATTGCCATGCGTGACCAGCCTTGTGCCCATAACACAATATCAGTCTGCTAGAAAACACTCCAAAGTTTGGCCCATCCTCTCCCTACCAGTTTTTTTTTTTCATTTGTACATTTCTTGATCCCGGGAGCAGGAGCTGAATGAGCGGGAAGAAGCGTGATTACCTTAACGAAGTCCAGGTTGCACAGCCTGGCCATGGTGCCAAACTGCCACTTGCACTGCGTGTCGGCGTCATAGAGCTGGCCAGGGAGCTGCTCGGGGTATTTGTACTGCCCGATGTGCCGCGGCTCGTCCACCAGACAGGAGGCCTGCGCCGTGCTGCAGTGGCCAACAGAAACACACACACACACACACACACGTATGCACGGACAAGCAGAAACACACACACACACACACGTATGCACGGACAAGCAGATACACACACACACACAAAAGCACATATACACACATGCAAGAACAGTCAGGAGCGGTACCCATTGAGAGTAACCAGATGATTAAAAAAGCCCTTTAGAGATTTTCAGATTCCAGAGGGGTTTCATGCTGTTTTAACAGTTGCTACTTTTGCTTCATCCAGTTTATATCAGCAAGAGAAGCACACACTCATACCATCCAGTTTATATCAGCAAGAGAAGCACACACTCATACCATCCAGTTTATATCAGCAAGAGAAGCACACACTCATACCATCCAGTTTATATCAGCAAGAGAAGCACACACTGACACACCATCCAGTGTATGACTCAGTCTGCTGCTCATTTCAGCTAACCTCAATGTTGGGATGAATTCATTTATCTCTTATTCAGCCTTCAAAATGTGTTATTACATTGTTACAAACACAGTGTGATTTGTTAATACATGTAGTAATAAGAGGGCACTCAGCTGGAGCGTACCCAAGGAAGCGGGTGAGGTACTGGCGGCTGCAGGCGGACCAGGAGAAGACTCCATTATTCCCAGCCAGCGTGGGGGACATGATGTTCCCCTCGGCCTTCCGACAGGGATTCCCCTCTCCGTCATGGATCATCCCAAAACTGGAACACAAAAGTGAGTGAGAGAGAGAGAGAGAGAAAGTAAGAGAGAGAGACAAAGTGCACCAGAAGGACAGGAATAGAAAGAGTGCAACAGAAAGAGAGGGAGACAGAGAAACAAGATAGATAGGCAGAGAGAATGAGAGAGAGGGAGAGAGAGAGAGAGAGGGAGATAGAGAGAGAGAGAATGTTAGGCATCCACAGAGACCATTAAAAAACAGCCCCAAGTCAAAAAACTCCCTGACATGCTCAGGTGGGACTTTACAGCCTTAACCTGACAGGGTTGTCTTTCTATTAAAACACCTTGAGAAAAACAAGAGAGATAGAGAAATAGACGCTTGGCTGAAAGATATAGGTCATACACTTCAGTATCTGACAGGGTCTTTCTATTAAAGCACCTTGAGAAAAACAAGAGAGATAGAGAAATAGACGCTTGGCTGAAAGATATAGGTCATACACTTCAGTATCGCTTTGATATCAACAATAAACAGAAACTTGTCAGAGCTAGGCCGAAAGACATCTCTGGGTGTACCCAAGCATAGCAGTGCAGTGGCAGCTCTTGATTCTGCCGTCTTGTCTCGTGACGTCGCACGCCTCCCTCGATGATTAATGCCTGCTGCTAGTGCGTTCTGGGAAACAATTAGTTTGCGTTTGACCGGAGAGATGTTGAAAACGCCACTAGTTCTAATATGTTACCAATTTGAGATTTCTCAGCAAGAACTGGGCCTCTGCAGAGTGTGCTGAGAGACAGCCAGCACCAGGGAAGAAGGGAGGAAAGGAGGAGAGGGAATAAAAAAGGGTTTTGCCATAAAATAAAACCTCCTATGTCAAATATAAACTCCCTTTTTTATCTCGATGGAAACCGGTAAACACAAAACAGACCACCATCGCCCCCGGGCGGCACATGTGTGTTCACATTTGATCACGGCGAGGCGGCAGTAATAGTGTAATCTGACTGTTCCAGCTGAAATCGCCTGATCTCCACCTCCTCAGCTTTTATAGTTTATAGAGCATTCCCTCCTTGTTTGTTTCGGTCGTAACACAACGCAATCGGTCCTGTCACCTGCCTCCCACGCCGTAGGAAATATCACCTCTGCCAGGTGCTTTCGCGCTATTACTTTAAACCAAATAGGGTTCATATGAAATCGTTATACTGTAGGTGTCCAAGTGAACACATTTCACTGGACACCAATCATCACTATTAAACTCAGGACAAGATTAAAGGAATTTGGTGAAGTGTTGATTGTCTGTTAAGGGCCAGATTGTTAGAGTTGTTTGAGTTTAGTTTAGTTTCAAATAGTGATTGTGTATGTAATACTAAATACTAATCCTTCCATTGCTCACAGACCACAAAATTTTGCTGTCTGTCTGTCTGTCTTTCTGTGTGTGTCCGTGTGCGTGTGCGTGTGCGTGTGCGTGTGCGTGTGTGTGTGTGTGTGTGTGCCTGTGCGTGTGCGTGTGCGTGTGCGTGCACGTGTGTGTGTGTGTGTGTGTGTGTGTGTGTGTGTGTGTGTGTGTGTGTGTGTGTGTGCGTGCGTGCGTGCGTGCGTGCGTGCGTGCGTGCGTGCGTGCGTGCGTGCGTGCGCGTGCGTGTGTGTGTGTGTGTGTGTTTTCAGAGCTGAGAGGGGGGACGTACTTGTGTCCAGACTCGTGTGCGATGGTGAAGGCCAGGCCCAGACCTGTGTCCTCGTTGATGGTGCAGCTCCGGTACTTACTGCACATCCCACTAATGGGAGCAAAGCCTGCAGGATAGATAGACAGAGAGAGAGAGAGGGAGAGAGAGATGGAGAGAATAGCAAAAGAGGAGACAGAAAGGAGGTGAAAGCCAACAAGACAACAAAAGGCAAGACATGAATAGAGAGGGTGGGTTAGGGTTTAACCCTAACCCTAACCCTAACCCTAACCCTAGGAGAGAAAAGATCAAATGAAATGACTAGATGCTGATTCATAACACACAAAACCAGATTCATAAATCACTGCTGCCAGAATGCCTTCCAGACAGTTACACAGAGTGTATGTGTGTGTGTGTGTGTGTGTTTCTCTCTCTCTCTAAGTGTGTGTGTGTGTGTGTGTGTGTGTGTGTGTGTGTGTCTGTTTCTCTAAGTGTGTGTGTATGCACAAGTGCGTACTGGCCAAGGCAGGGTGAACCACAGCTTCTGTTTCAGTCCGACAGAGACACTTAAGAGCTTGTTTCACCGCCGGCACTTAATGAGGCTCCCCCAAGTACACACACACACACACACACACACACACGCACACACACACACGCACACACACACACACACACACACACACACACACACACACACACACACACACACCTTAATGAGACTGGGGAAGCCATAAGGTTGAGTTACAGACTGCCAGCCACATTCAGTCAGACACGAGAGGAAAACGAAAAAGAAGAAGAAGAAGAAGAAGAAGAAGAAGAAGAAGAAGAAGAAGAAGAAGAAGAAGAAGAAGGAGAAGAAGAAGAAGAAGAAGAAGAAGGAAATGACTGAAGAAAGGACACCCTTCTTCTCTTCCCTCATACAGCCTATATGTGCATACCTGTGGTCTGGAGTGAGACTGTTAAATTCATCAGAGCTAGTGGGGGAGAGGCCCAGATGGATGTTGTGGAACCAATCTGGCACGGTTCTCCCCCGGTTCTGAAGCGGACCTGGACCAAATGTGGGCCCGAGTCCACCACTCAGAACCCGCCAGCTGTCTGCGGAACCAGGTGAATTCCACCCCCATAACCGATCCCCCAAGCACACACACACACACAGACACACACACACACACACACACACACACACACGCACGTACACCTACACCCAACCCCACCCAGCACTGAGAGGGTGACCCAGCCCCCTCACCCCCCTCCCTCCGTTCAAGGATCTAATCTCTTCTCCGCTTGTCTAATCCTCCATCTTACCTACTGACCCTGAGCAGACTGACCTACTTCCTTCCTTCCTTTCTCTCTCTTGCTCTCTCTCTCTCTCTCTCTCTCTCTCTCCATCTTCTTGTATGTGTATGAGGAGAGTGGAAATGGGCGTGTTAGAGTGTCGGTGGTGTTGGCCAACCGGAAGCTTACCCAGGGTGTCACAGGGCTCGTTCTTCCAGGAGCAGATGTCCAGGCCGGTCAGGAGCACAGCGTGGTCATGCCGCTTCCCACTCTTGTCCATCAGACCGGACTGCCACTGACAGAAGCTGTTCAGGGACTGGTCAGCATGGTGAGTGATAGACAGGCCCAGCTGAGAGAGAGAGAAGAGCGAGTGAGAGAGAGAGAATTTAATTCAAGAATTTACTGCAACTACAATTTCAAAATAAACTAAACAAATGAACTCATAACAACTTACAAGTTCCCTGTAAACCTTTGCTGAGATGGGAATATGCAGGCAAACAAAAAATGGGGATGAAGATGTTGGAACAAAAATAGCATTTCTCTGGCAATAGCGCTACTATAAGGTTTGTGCCAATAGAACTTTCTTGAATTGAATTAAAAATGGGGTTAAACACAAGCAGGACAAACAGAAAACATGATGATCTCAGAGGGCTGAGCCCACACAGAGGAGACTGCGCACAAAGCTTGTGATTACTGGACACATTCCTTCCTCTCACTGGGCTGTGTCTGAAACATGCCCATGCTTACCGGATCCTGCTCCAGGAGCAGCAGGCTGACGACAACTATGTTGATATCTGTGCCGATGGTCCCATCTCTGAACAGACTAGAGACCTGAAGAGGAGGATGGCAATGTCCACACTGTTATTGAATAGACTTCAGCACCTTGTTTTACTTTACTTTTTACAAGCATTTTAGGAATTGAAAGCAGCCTCACTATACTTCATTGGTTCAAATTCCCAAGATGGACTGCATTACAGGGGTGGAGCCTAGCAACCAAGTGTGCCTCATTTGTAATTGAGTGGCTGAGACATAAAAGGGCTACCTGGCCACCATGAAGCGTTCACACTCTCCACTCTAGACACCACAGTGCATCCATTCAGACTTGCATTACACTTTTGCTTCTTACCACATGTATCCTGATGTTTTCTCTTTTGACTGTGCAGCATTATTTACTTTAATAAATCATTTATTGTTCAAACTTTGTCCTCGCATGGCCTCCCTTCATATTGAAGAGCCACACAAGCCTCTTTGGGTAATAGTACGGCAAGCTACACTCGATAATAGTTTATGATCAATGTCAGTAGCAATATTAATACTACAAGATACGGAGATTGCTATCCCTGTCCCTGCAATATAATTGGAGCTTTTTTATCCTGACTCCCTATATCAGGAATTTGAGTTGAGGGGTACCTATGGTCAATCATACGCCTCTATTGGCATTATGAGACATATACTGTACCAGTGTGTGTACTATGCTATCTTCTATCAAAAGCTTGATTCTAACATCCCATACAAAGTGAAAAAAATCTCATAGCGGCCATCTGGCTGTCATGGGTCTCACTAGGTGTCTGTAGCGTGGTCTCTCTGTAATGTGATCTCTCTGTAACGTGGTCTCTCTGTAACGTGGTCTCTCGGTAATGTGATCTCTCTGTAGCGTGGTCTCTCTGTAATGTGATCTCTCTGTAGTGTGGTCTCTCTGTAGCGTGGTCTCTCTGTAATGTGATCTCTCTGTAGTGTGGTCTCTCTGTAGCGTGGTCTCTCTGTAACGTGGTCTCTCTGTAGCGTGGTCTCTCTGTAACGTGGTCTCTCTACGTGGTCTCTCTTTAACGTGGTCTCTCTGTAACGTGGTCTCTCTTTAACGTGGTCTCTCTGTAGTGTGATCTCTCTGTAGTGTGATCTCTCTGTAACGTGGTCTCTCTGTAATGTGATCTCTCTGTAGCGTGGTCTCTCTGTAGCGTGGTCTCTCTACGTGGTCTCTCTGTAACGTGGTCTCTCTGTAGCGTGATGCTCACCATGTTCATGACAGTGAGCACGTAGGTGGTGACGTTCTCACGGCCGTGCTTCTCCAGCATCTGCTTGTCGGCCACTACCAGGGTCTCCACATTCAGGCCCCCCACCTTGTTGGACGTGATGGGCGAGCGTTTGGTTCGGCCTGGTTGCTCAAACTCATCAGGCATGACGAAAAGATCCTCGGTGGGAGGCTTGGGAGTATCTGTAGAGAGTGAAAGGCAGCAAGAAGGAAATACAGACAGAGAGGAAAAGAGGGAGCACAAGATAGAGAAAAGAGAGAGAAATAAAAAAGGAGAGAAGAGAGAGAAAGAGAAAAGACAGAGAGGTGCATTGGAAAGTGGCTTGTGTAACATGTCCTCCCTTTTCCAGACCTGATAAGAGGAGTGGAGAGGTGCTGAAAGATCAGGAAGCATTCACAGTTGTTCACTTCTCACAGCAATTCCCAGAATTCATTTCCAAGAATCTCAGTCCATCCCCTGGAGCGCAACAAGTCTATCACTGCAGGAGATTTAGTTTCCTTTGTGTAGCATATAAAGTGCAGGAACATTAATGAAATGATCTCCACAACACTCCATGATTCATTTATAATACTGTTATCAAATACTTTTAGATGTTGGTATGTGTGTCGATAAAACTTTATTATTATGATCTGACTTGTTCATATATCATTTGAGTTTCTAGATGTTTTTATTTTGAGACAATATGAATATGATGGGTTAGGAGCCAAAGAAAGCCAAGCTGCCCTCCCCCTAATGGCTACGACACACAATACTGGAACTCCATATAGCTAATGCCTTTTCCATATGGGTTCAGATCAAAGCTATAACAAAGGCAAAAAGAACGTTCCCTTACATACATTGCTTGCGGCGTCCACAGAAGTGTTGTCTCTGCAGATTCCCGTGCTGGTAGTCATGGAGATGGTGTTCATGTCCGTGGGGCCCGTGGCGATGTTGCCGCTGGCGACGGCTGGGATGGAAGTACAGGTTGGGAGGCCGCGGGGTACTGTCACCATGGACGTGTCCTTCGGCCGAGCGCTTGTAGATGACGTGCGCATGGTGGCCACTAGGGTTGCTGTAGTTGTGCCGGGCAGCCAGGTGCTGAGGCAGCGGTGAGATGAAGTACTCCTCGTCCGACGTCCGAATCAGACCTGACTGAGAGACGCACACCAATACTCCGGTCAGACCACACAGCTCACTCATGCTCAACAGCAACAATGTCACAACACACACTTATCAGAGAGTGTACTGGACACAATCAGCATTTGACATTTGGATTCACAAACATAACGACTGATTATGAAGTATAAATCCAGCACAGACCTCAAAAGAGTATTGCTATTTTATAACACAAGACAAGAGACATGATTAAATCAGATATGAGCTCTCAATAACAGATCCATAATTATCAGACATGGCTATCTCTTAATCAGACAAGAACAATGAGCAGTAATACATTCATAATCAAATTTCACTTGAGTGCAGAGAGTCCAGACATAACTGTTGAGCACTGTTAAACCCACTATCTATTCTAACACATGGAGAGAGAGAGAGAGAGAAAGAGAGAGAGAGAGAGAGAGGGAGAGAGAGAGAGAGAGAGAGAGATAGAGAGAGAGAGGGAGAGTGAGGGAGAGAGAGAAAGTCATAAGATCCTCTGGCACTTTATGATACAAGGTTGAATAGACAGCATCCCTTTAAGACAAGCAAGACATTAGGGGAGACATTGCTTCAGGACATCCACTCAGAGTTGAGTTCACCATCCTGTAAGCTCTTTAGTCCCCAGTTAAACACAAAAAACGACACCAAAACAGCTGTCGTAACCCTTAACATGGCAGTTATAGAGAGACAGATAGCGAGGTGTAGTGACAGGAAACAGCCTCAGGCATCAGATGGGATCTCTGAGAGAGCAGCCCGGGTTCAAAGGTGACATTGAAGGATCCGGAACTAACGAGGTCCCTTCCAACAGCTTATCTCTGACTGGTGATGCTGACAGACGAGAGGGATGGTCTCCTGCTTGCTACACACACCAGGACAAAGAGGCTTTCTCTGTGCTTTTAAGCACTACTCAAACAGATGCTTTACAATAGATGTCTGTGTGGGAGTGCTGCTTAATGAAGCAAATCTGTCCATGAGGCTAACTATGTGTGTATGTGTGAGTGTGTGTGTGTACAGTATATGTGCGTGTGTGTGTGTGTATATGTGTGTGTGTCAAAGTCAAAGTCAAAGTCAGCTTTATTGTCAATTTCTTCACATGTTCCAGACATACAAAGAGATCGAAATTACGTTTCTCACTATCCCACGGTGGAGACAAGACATATTTTACCAATTTTTAGTCCACAGACAAACATAACATTCAAGTAAACAAAAAAGTAAGTAAATAAGTAAATAAGAGGGCACATATAATGAAAAAATAAGAGCAGCAAAATTTGGTTGAAATTGTGCATAGACAGTCAATAAAATAAAATACTAGTGCAAAGTCAGGCCAATAAGAGGCTGAGGTAGTTCTGTTTGACCTAAGTAAGAAAGTGTGTGTGTGTGTGTGTGTGTGTGTGTGTGTGTGTGTGTGTACATGTGTGTGTCCTCTCTTGCATGCAATGCAGGAGGTAAGAGGTCTAGCAGTTGAAACACACCATTTGAAGCAGCCTGTACAAACACATTAGGGCCAGTGGGTTATTAATCTTGCATGGGCGGTGGTGAAGGCCAGTTACTGGCTCAGCCTTCTGGGACCCCTGTCTGGATCAGTCGGACAAACAGACATCCAGAGGCTGGACGCAGGCGTCTGCTGGTGCCCCTGGCCTGCTGGAGAGTGGGGGGTGGGGGGAGGTGGGGAGGGGGTGGGGGGGGTGGTTCCCTGTGGGAATTTTATCAGTGAGACTTTCAAAGACAGTCGACTATGTCGGTGTTGTTCTTTATCGTCTTAATGGGTGTGGGGGGAGAGGGGGGGGGGGGGGGGCTGATGTCAAAAGTAGCAAACTGAAAGATGAGGTGTTTGGCAAAGGTCAGAGTGACGTTTTGCATCAACTGAGACACTGAGGAGCCTGGCGTCACTCAACACACACACACACACACACACACACACACACACACACACACACCCAGAGACACATAGACGTAGGCATAGTCTGTCTGCCTCTTCACCCCCTCCATGTTTGGCACTGTCTGTCCACTAGCCACTTGTACCACTGTCTTTATGCCTCACTGTTTGCGTGCTATATTAGCACATTTGCACATATGCATAACCCCCCCCCTCCATGCCACAGCCGAACTGTGTCCACACTTATACATTTTCTTAATAGTTCAATACATAGATATATAGACTTTACTTTACTTACTTCTGCATTGTTGCACTGTTGCACTGTTGGTCTTACTCATTTGCACTATCACCATGACCACTATCACTATTGCACTACCACCATGTCACTCATTCACACAGAGCACCTTACCATACCTTACTATGTACAGGAAATCACAGGATCAGTCCCTGCCTCAGTCATTGCCATTGCAAGCGCCTCTGATTGATTAATCACCACTATGTGGATACTGTTTTTAGAATTGATTTAGATTAAGTGTTAGTATAATTTGTATTTTTGTAAATTGTATTTTAGTATATTTTTATATATTGTATTAAGTGTCAGTATAATTTGTATTTTAGTATATTTAGCATATTCTTTATCTTGTACTGTCCTTATTATATTGCTTAGTTGTGTTTTTATATTATATACTTTAATTACTCTTTCTCCTGTTAGAGAATGTGTTTGTGTTGTATGTAGTGTTGCACGGTGTATCGATACTAAAAAGGTATCGCGATGCCTTCACGCAAAAAACGATACGATTTCAGACGTTTTTAGAATCGATACTTTATTAAAATAATAACGTTCTGTGTCTGTGTCAACTGCTGCTCCCACTGCTCCTTGCACGCATCTAGGCAAGTGGGCGTGTCAAGCAGGCAGCTCTGAGTGAGTGAGTGCGCAGCCAACGTCAACATAGTTCTTTGCCGACAGTTCTAGGCCTTGTGGATAAAACAAAAGGTGCAGTGAAATCTGCAACTATTTTGGATACATCGCGTGAAGGCAAGCCATCAGGTACACAAAGTCATTTAAAAGCAGTAGGCTACGCATGGAACTTGGCTAAACACCTTGCAGATATATCCCAACATTTTTAAAGAGTTCAAAGAACGACAGGTTAACGAATATGCTATAGAAAACACGACTACATGGTTAGTGCCAAGTTCTTCTCTTATGTTTTAGTCTAGCCTAAGTGAAACGAGTATGGTTCTCTGGGATAAAGCGAACCTTCCTTCATCAATGAATTTTGACGAGACAGAGCTGTAATCATTTTGACGAGACATAACGAGCTGTAATCATAGGGTGCTAACGTGATGAAAGCGCAATGTTCACGCCAGAATAACATTACCATAACTTGTAAACGATCTATTTCATGTTCGGTCAGTAGCAGCCTACTACTGGTAATATTTGTCATGGCATGTAGACTGCAATTTGTTCAATAATTATTGCCCAGATGTAGGATAGGCTACCCGAAATGCGCTAATTAAAGCCCACAGCATAACACCACCAAAGCGTGTTGAGTCCTAATAATAATAGCGGCTTATTGTTACAGTACGTGGTAGCAAATCATGTTATCAAAGAAATAGACGTAATGTAGGAATGCACACAGATATATTGCAACAGGTAATGGTGTAGGCCTATCTGATGAAGACCTGAGTGGTTGGAACGTCGTACTTGTACACTGGGCACAAAGAAGACTATCCTCACATTTTCCCCTTTGCAAATGTCAAAGAAATCCCATGAACACGGGAAGGACTAGGGTAGCCTATACTGTACATCAGATGGCCTAAAGATTAGGCCCCTCTGCATAGCATTCAGTGATTTGCATGCAGTAATTTTAACACTGACCTTGATCTAGCCTAGTTTGGCTATTTAAAGCTATTTTATTGCCACAACACAATGTAAATGAACTATAACAAACAATAAAGGACTTAATCACACAAAGTAGGCCTACTATTTTACTGACTATAAAAAAATAATAATTATGTAGGAAGTTTAGAACCCAGAATTGACCTACACACTACAAAAGTGCACCAAATTCAACACAAATGACTCAATACACTTGGAGGAGGTATGAGTCCTTTCTTCTCCAGATATCTTAGGATTTCGCCGTAGTATCGTTTTAGTATCGAGCATCGTGATATTTATGGCAGGTATCGTATTGAAGTCATAATTTTGGTATCGTGACAACACTAGTTGTATGTATGCTGCTGAGACCTTGAATTTCCCCTGGGGATCAATAAAGTATCTATCTATCTATCTATCTATCTAGACACATAGACACACACACACACACACACACACACACACACACACCAGGCACAAGGCACACACACACAGACCCAGAGACACACAGACATACACACACACACACACACACATACACACACAAGCACACACACACACACACACAAGCACACACACACACACACACACACACACACACATACACACACACACACACATACACACACAAGCACACACACACATACACACACAAGCACACACACTGTGGAATGTGTGTTTATATCAACAGCAGCCACACTACTGCAAAATCCCTGTAATGGTAGTTGTACGGAAACTTTGAGTGTGGTAAAAATAGAAGTGTCTGTAAAGAGCATAAAGAAGAGAATAAAAGCAGGATAAAAAAGGAGAAGAATAATGTGGAGGAAGTCTTTGTTAACATTGCATACAAATCTCCCTGGGTTCCCAGAGCAATAATCGTATCATACTGTCCCCCCATCCACAAACTGCTTTGGCAGATGCTACAGCACTCGTATATTCACTTACATACATACCATGTTCTCAGATTCCTAAATTAGCCAATTTGTGCCAGTGCAATTACAGTAATTTACAGGCAATCTGTGGCTGTCACCTACTGAGACTGTAAAGCATACTTACATTCATGGGAAATGCCCCCCCCCCCCCCCCCCCCCGCAGCACCGGGCCCTCTGCAAGTGTTTTCCGAGGTGTAAGTACCAATTTGAAATAACATGTATGAGTGAAAGCTTTATGGCGCACTTAGACATGTTCAGGTTGAGTAAAAGATAAATACAGTTGGCCCCGCTTGATTTATTGACCCAAGCCTTGGCCTTACTGCACTCTGTTTGCAAACACTCTCCCCGCTCCTCCACAAAAACATACGTGAGCCAACACACGTGGTAACGTTCATTTAGTAGTGGAGACTCGCATGCTCGAAAGAATGCGCTGGGCTTGTCAGAAGGGGGGGGGTTAAGGGGGGCAGCGTGAGTGCTTTGCTTCAGCACTGACACACAGATAGCGTTACGAGCCACAGAGACAGTCGAGAAAGCTCCTGAAAGATGAACTGAACTGGAATTTGAAGTAAAGGTGATATAACAGATGTATTTTATTTCTTCTCATTGGCTCAATGGCTGAATTTATTAAAAGGGATAAAATTGTACGTTGAAAGTGTTGTTGTTGTTACACGGGCGCCGCCATGTTGGATTTCAACAATCGGCTACTTCACTGGCATGGTAACTCTGCACTAGCACTAGCAGCCATAGCAGATAATGGGTGTGTTCGAAACGGGAGACAGCTGCCTACTGCCTCCCTCCCTACATAGAGAGCTGTCTAACTAGACATGACTTTGGATTAAATGCATCTTTTAAAAATGAGCGTAGCACTCTAGAATCTTTGGTTAACACTACGGTATGACGTTAGCAAAGGCCTGACGTTAAACTAAATTAGCTTACGTAAGCTAGCAGGCTAACGGTATAAATTAGTTTTACGGCCGGCAGATATATCAGACCAGACGCTATTAATGGTTACAACAATGGCATAATCAGATAGTAAGTTGTTTATTTTTCATCTCTTTTCTACAAATCTAAGCAAAATAAGGTCACACAAATGACATTTTAAACAGATTCAGCAGCCATTACCGATGTCATCCGCCATGTTTGTTTACCTTTCACAGCTGTTTCAGACGTTGCCGCAAGGGATTATGGGTAGGAGGGAGCATGAAGTGTGCATCCATGCTGCCTTCAAAAATGACCGTTATTTGGGAATTCTAAGATATCTTAAAAGGCAGCAGAATTTGTTTTTTCGGTTTCGAACCACACTTGCTGCCTTGCTCCCCAGTTAGATATCTTAAAAGGCAGCAACTTTACCCGTTTGGAACACACCCAATGAGTCTGAGGCTAGCTGACATGAGGAAACTAACATTAGGCCTAGCTGAGTTACATCAGAGAATGTCTAATAAGGGGAGAACTGCCACTCTCGGAAAACTTCCGGTTTCTGAACTGGTTGCAGTTCCTTCTGTGGTTCCACATGAGGGCGCTCGTCCACGAGTGCAGAATGCATGGAGGTCTATGGAGCTGTACCCCTCAAAATCCACTTTTCTCGGGATATAATGTTTTTCAAGTAATTTGAGTATTGTATTCGAAAGGGGAGGCAAAGCAAATACACTTGGTTGAGTATTATATTTTTTCAAGTCACTTAATTGTTCTAAAAAGCCTTTCAAATGTGTCAATGATGTCATTCATTAGCACAATGCTAGCGTGTTATGTGCAACAATGACCCAACCTGTAAGAAATCAAAAGGACATAAGTACTCGTTCATTCAACTTTTGACCTATAACCCATGTTGAAGTTATACAAACTACAATCAAATCTGAGATTTGTCAACGACAATCAGGTGAAAGAGACAAATTTAGCCGTCTAGCTCCATTGACTCCCATTCATTCTGCACTCATGGCGATCGCCCCCAGTGGAACTCTGGTGGAACTGCATCCAAAATTCGGTACAATGGGACTTAATACGGAGTGGCAAGGCTCTCCGTAGACGGGCTCTGGTTACATTTTGGCCATAAGCCGTTTATCATAGGCTAGCCTACATCACAAAATCTCATACAAAACGAAACCAAACTAGTGAAACAAAGGCGAACACTTTAACAGGGGAAATTAATTGGGCATGAATCATACTGAACGCTATTTTGTCAATGAGCAGAAACACACACGACATTTAAACTATTGATAAGATGTGCACTATGGAAACTGGTCTGTACCTTTGGACGAATAAATGCCATTGACTTGCCATATCCTGACTTAAAAAACCCTTTTCTTGCTTACTTTATCGCAAACTTGGTGGGGCAGCTTGTAGTCTTTTTCAATTCATAGAAGGGCGAGCCCTGCAGTCTATGTGACATGGAGCCTAAGTTTCAACTTCGGCTTCGTTCACCCAATGCAGTCACTGGTCGCAATTACAAAGTCCGGGAAGGTTCGTTCAATCGTTTAAAGTTTTAAGTGCAGTAGCCTATCTTTCCTCTTTGGAATAATATCTCGAAGTAGCCTCAGATGAGGTCCAGTGTTAGATAGGCTACCATACGATCCAACCTAGGAAAGGGCTAGCAGCTAACACCTTGGAAACACTCTTATGTCAAACTCCACAAGCTAGCACTCCGACCATAGAGAGTATAAACCATGACTCCGACGATATCACAGATCGATAATAATGCGTTTACTAGCTGGTAACTAAACCACAGCGGGTCTGTAAACAGAATCCAATGTCCCTTTCTACTCACCCTGAAGCCAGTTCACCGTCTCAGGGCAGATTGTTGATGCGAGGGAGTTTAACTCGCAGTGCTGCTATCCAAGAGACTCGTGCAATATCAACATCCACAAGGTAAAAATCTGCAAACTCTCCACTAACGTTAGCCTGCAAACTCGTGTATCCTCGTGTATATTTTTAACAGTTTCAACGGGAGGGAGAGAGAGAGCCCGTGTGAGTTGCTGTTACGAGTGCCAGTAGTCCATACTGC
>NW_027468630.1:360000-372500 GCF_046254945.1 Alosa pseudoharengus | reverse complement strand
CGTAGCGCTATCAGCGTCATGGACAAACCGCACATTGCGAACGCTGTCAGACCCAAGTTTCTGTCGTATTTATCAATCGTTCAATCCTTAGTGTAAACTGCGCTTTTCTCTGCCTTTCTCCGCCCATAAACGCAATTTACGAACGTCCACAACTGAATGGCAGCGCCTACAAGCGCAGTTGAATGAAGTTAACTGATGACAACATTAAAAAGAATCAAACGTTTAGCGATCATGAAATAATACCATACATGATAAGATGTCAACAAGTAAGGAGATAATGAAGATCAGTAGTTCTACTCAAAATACTTGTGCACGTAGACTATGGTAGATTGGTCAAATCTAGCAAGTAGGAAAGTTTAAGTGAATTACGTGAAAGTGAAATTAAGACATTTGAAAGGCCAACGAGGGTTTATGTTGTTTTTGGGTAACACTTTATTTTGATGTGTCGCTGTTACAGTGTACCTACCTAATTAGGTACAGTGGTACAACCTGTGTAACATGTACTATCAGGTACTATCATTGTACTTGCATTATGTATTTGTGGGTACCTACATATAGTTGTTACATTGTAATACTGAGTGCTTTTACAAAACCTTGCCAATTTGCCTAAATTTTCATCAGAGGCAAAGAGCTGACCTGAGACCTGCTAGATGGGGTAAATCTGGTCATGATAGATTTAATATACAAACCATTCTTAGCTCCAGTCAAGGCCTCATTGTCTTCAGTCTACATGTAACAGCTGTGCTGCTACAACCTTGTTACTCTTTGATACAGTGGAATAAACCTATTAAGTGCACCAGTTAATTACTTACATGCACATATGACATGTATGTTGTGTCTTCGATGTCTTGGAACAGGTCTACTAATTCACTACATAGTACATATATCAACTGTGTTGGTACACATTTATTACTCTTTTGATACAGTGGAATAAACCCATTAAAATAAAGTGTACCAGTTAAGTACTCACATGTACATATTATATACATCCTGTCAATGATGTCATGCATCCTGTAATTGATGTGTTGAAATGTGTCTGCTGTTACACCACACAGTACATGTGAATTAGTAGACCTGTTCCAAGACATCGAAGACACAACATACATGTCATATGTACATGTAAGTAATTAACTGGTACACTTAATAGGTTTATTCCACTGTATCAAAGAGTAACAAGGTTGTAGCAGCACAGCTGTTACATGTAGACTGAAGACAATGAGGCCTTGACTGGAGCTAAGAATGGTTTGTATATTAAATCTATCATGACCAGATTTACCCCATCCAGCAGGTCTCAGGTCAGCTCTTTGCCTCTGATGAAAATTTAGGCAAATTGGCAAAGTTTTGTAAAAGCACTCAGTATTACAATGTAACAACTATATGTAGGTACCCACAAATACATAATGCAAGTACAATGATAGTACCTGATAGTACATGTTGTTACACAGGTTGTACCACTGTACCTAATTAGGTAGGTACACTGTAACAGCGACACATTAAAATAAAGTGTTACAAAACTGGTGCTCTAAATAGCGATTCTGTTGTCTTTGAAAGGTTCTCTTATTGACGCATTGAACTGCAATTTGGATTAACACCTGCTTTTAGAAGGCGGAGGTATTTAGGCGCAGAATAGACGTGCGCTTTTAGGAGCAGCCTTTGTACATACCGCGGAATACATAATTAGGCGCTCTTTACTCTTCCCCTCCCATCTTTTTACGCTAAACTCCCACTTTCCCCTGGATCCTCTGGCCCCCAGTGTCAACATCAGTGATATTTCAATCATATTTAGAGTCATTTAAAGTAATTATTGAAATCTCTTTCATTCTCAGTCTCTTTCAGCGGTAGAAAACGTACATCATCATGTAACTTGGATTACTGTCCAGCATTTCTGCCCTAAAGAGTTTCTCTTTACTAGTCAACAGTGACTAATCATATAGTTCTTTGGCCCAGTTGGACAGCTGACAGAGTCAGGTAAATATTTTACTCATTGATCATGTGGTACCTTTGCCAGCTCCAAGAGACGCCGCTTAAACACACGGCAGTAAACAGTGGCAAGGACCTGCCCTGTGAGACCAAGGGATTCCTCCAAGGGCATTTGCCAACTTCCCCTTTAAAAAAACAAAAAAAGGGCATCTACAGAAAGTCCAGAATTAGCGACAGCAAAGACCGCGGTGGTTAAGGAAACACGTTGATAATGACACCACATGGCCCCCCATCATCACCGTGATCTGATGGGCACACGCTGAGACACTGCCCCGCACTCCAGAATGGGACACGATGTCCATAAACACACGGCCACCGCACGATGTCCATAAACACACGGCCACCGCACGATGTCCATAAACACACGGCCACCGCACGATGTCCATAAACACACGGCCACCGCACGTTTCCAGCCATATGTGTGTCACTGTGGAAAAGAGGGAGTTGGAGACGCGGAGACGCAGAGAGGTGGGAAATGGAGAGAGAGAGGGAGCACAGTGGAGAGGTGGAGGGAGAGAGAGAGGGAGCAGTGGAGAGGTGGAGGGAGAGAGAGAGAGAGGGAGCACAGTGGAGAGGTGGAGGGAGAGAGAGAGAGAGCACAGTGGAGAGGTGGAGGGAGAGGGAGAGAGAGGGAGCACAGTGGAGAGGTGGAGGGAGAGGTGGAGGGAGAGAGAGAGAGCACAGTGGAGAGGTGGAGGGAGAGGGAGAGAGAGGGAGCACAGTGGAGAGGTAGAGGGAGAGAGAGA
Source organism: Alosa pseudoharengus (assembly GCF_046254945.1). Classification (NCBI taxonomy): domain Eukaryota; kingdom Metazoa; phylum Chordata; class Actinopteri; order Clupeiformes; family Clupeidae; genus Alosa; species Alosa pseudoharengus. The sequence goes on along the minus strand of NW_027468630.1, from coordinate 369,774 downwards.
GAGAGAGCACAGTGGAGAGGTGGAGGGAGAGAGAGAGGGAGCACAGTGGAGAGGTGGAGGGAGAGGTGGAGGGAGAGAGAGAGAGCACAGTGGAGAGGTGGAGGGAGAGGGAGAGAGAGGGAGCACAGTGGAGAGGTAGAGGGAGAGAGAGAGAGAGATCACAGTGGAGAGGTGGAGGGAGAGAGAGAGGGAGCACAGTGGAGAGGTGGAGGGAGAGGGAGAGAGAGCACAGTGGAGAGGTGGAGAGGGAGAGAGAGAGAGAGGGAGCACAGTGGAGAGGTGGAGGGAGAGGGAGAGAGAGAGAGCACAGTGGAGAGGTGGAGGGAGAGGGAGAGAGAGAGAGAGCACAGTGGAGAGGTGGAGGGAGAGGGAGAGAGAGGGAGCACAGTGGAGAGGTGGAGGGAGAGGTGGAGGGAGAGAGAGAGAGAGCACAGTGGAGAGGTGGAGGGAGAGGGAGAGAGAGGGAGCACAGTGGAGAGGTGGAGGGAGAGGTGGAGGGAGAGAGAGAGAGAGCACAGTGGAGAGGTGGAGGGAGAGAGAGGGAGCACAGTGGAGAGGTAGAGGGAGAGAGAGAGAGAGAGCACAGTGGAGAGGTGGAGGGAGAGAGAGAGGGAGCACAGTGGAGAGGTGGAGGGAGAGGTGGAGGGAGAGAGAGAGAGAGCACAGTGGAGAGGTGGAGGGAGAGAGAGGGAGCACAGTGGAGAGGTAGAGGGAGAGAGAGAGAGAGAGCACAGTGGAGAGGTGGAGGGAGAGAGAGAGGGAGCACAGTGGAGAGGTGGAGGGAGAGGGAGAGAGAGCACAGTGGAGAGGTGGAGAGGGAGAGAGAGAGAGAGAGGGAGCACAGTGGAGAGGTGGAGGGAGAGGGAGAGAGAGAGAGCACAGTGGAGAGGTGGAGGGAGAGGGAGAGAGAGAGAGAGCACAGTGGAGAGGTGGAGGGAGAGGGAGAGAGAGGGAGCACAGTGGAGAGGTGGAGGGAGAGAGAGAGGGAGCACAGTGGAGAGGTGGAGGGAGAGAGAGAGGGAGCACAGTGCCAGGTGGAGGGAAAGCAAACCGCCGCTGTCGCTGTCGCTGCCCACGACTCAAACGAGCCTGGACAGAATGCAGGGGACTGCTAATGTCACCCTGACCTGCCTGTGGCACTGCGTTGCGGAGACTTGCGCTCTCTCTAACATGTTTGGCAAGTGGTGGCATATTTAGAGAGCGGTGGCGTCCTCTCCTCTTTGGCGCTGTTAAAACGAGGACACACTCTCGGGCCACGGCTTGGCAAGCCCAAGCAGGCAATAAAGACACCCCGAGATAGCTTGACCGTGTCATGGAAAGTAAACACATCTGAGCTTGGTGAGCAGAGCACGTGAGGGGGGATGCTCAGACTGAGGCCTTTACAGGCACTGCGAGCTGTGCTGCTCACTACTTATTTGTTTGTCACTGACGCTGAAGACATGTCCCTGTGTGACCCTGACTTAAGACTGAATAACTACACCACAACGGAGAGAAAGAGAGAGAACGGGAGAGACATCATTAAACCTCTCTCACACACACACACACACACACACACACACACACACACACACACACACACACACACACACACACACACACACACACACACACACACACCCAAAGCCCATGCCACATTTAATGTGTGAGCAATGGGAAAGGAAAGCTTGTAATGGGCCCAACTTGTCACTGCGGCTGTGACTGTGACAAACACTTCAGCATTTTGCCCATTTGTCTTGTGTTTCCCACAGCAAAAGGAAACCAGACAGAGAGTTGAGTTTATGTGTCTGAGAGAACAAGAGAGAGACAAAAAGAGATGGAGAGAGAGAGAGATGGAAAGAGATAAAAAGAGAGGGAGAGAGAGATGGAAAGAGAGAGGGAGCACAGTGGAGAGGTGGAGGGAGAGAGAGAGAGAGGGAGCACAGTGGAGAGGTGGAGGGAGAGAGAGAGGGAGCACAGTGGAGAGGTGGAGGGAGAGAGAGAGAGGGAGCACAGTGTAGAGGTGGAGGGAGAGCAAGCCTGGGCCTCCCCTCGTTTGTTGGCATCACCCGGCAGTTACTACATCACTGTCACCATGGAGACCACCAGGGAGTAGCCCTCAGCGACTCTCACAGTGCTAAAGTGGCACACTAGCCCCCATGAGTTATGAGTGTGTGTGTGTGTGTGTGTGTGTGTGTGTGTGTATGTGTGTGTGTGTGTGTGTGTGAGTGTGTGAGTGTGTGTGTGTGCGTGTGTGCGTGTATTGGAGGAGGGGGGTAAGAGCAAGGGGAACATGTGTAACTACACAAGAGGCCCAAACCAACTGCAGCAGTCTGGTTCCAATTTGTCTGTCTCCCTGCGGAGCTCCAACGAGGACAAGTACAAATGCCCGCCGTGCCACCTTTGGATCCCCCGACATGTCGTCTCTCCCTGTCTGCCCTCTCCTCCCTGGCTGCTGCCAGTCCCTGGGGGCTTCCCTCAGGCAATATGATGGGGTTTTAAGTGCTCTGGAGCTCTTGGGGTGTGGGGTTCGACGCAGGTGGTCAAGAGATGTTTGTCAAAGGGTGTCAGAGATCTCTGGGAAAGTAAAACCAGGCCAACAGGACGCTCAGATTACTGACCGGCTTATTGTTGACCGCGTCTGCAAGGAGTACAGTGACCTGACAGCAATACCGACAGAGCAGAACGGAGGAGTCTTTTGGGGGAAGAATCCTGTTGCCTCTGTCTTCATGTTCTTTTCCCCCAATTCAAACATCCTCATAATAAAACTCCATAAAACTCAGGCGGCAGAAATTCACAAGCAAATTGCCTCCCTCATCCAAGTCCAACAAACACTCCAAGACCGTGTAGAGTTACAGGACTGTCCTTCTCTGGCCTGCACGGAGCATTTAACCGTGTAGAGTTACAGGACTGTCCTTCTCTGGCCTGCACGGAGCGTTTAACCGTGTAGAGTTACAGGACTGTCCTGCTCTGGCCTGCACGGAGCGTTTAACCTTGTAGAGTTACAGGACTGTCCTTCTCTGGCCTGCACGGAGCGTTTAACCGTGTAGAGTTACAGGACTGTCCTGCTCTGGCCTGCACGGAGCGTTTAACCGTGTAGAGTTACAGGACTGTCCTTCTCTGGCCTGCACGGAGCGTTTAACCGTGTAGAGTTACAGGACTGTCCTGCTCTGGCCTGCACGGAGCGTTTAACCGTGTAGAGTTACAGGACTGTCCTTCTCTGGCCTCCACGGAGCGTTTAACCGTGTAGAGTTACAGGACTGTCCTTCTCTGGCCTGCACGGAGCGTTTAACCGTGTAGAGTTACAGGACTGTCCTTCTCTGGCCTGCACGGAGCGTTTAACCGTGTAGAGTTACAGGACTGTCCTTCTCTGGCCTCCACTGAGCGTTTAAGGCTCTGCTGTATGACTTGACACGGAGTTAACACAGACAAGCACCAGACGCCTGCTGACAGCTTCTCTCTCTGTCTCTCTACCTCCATCTCTTCCTTCCTCTCACACTCTTTGTCTTTCCTTCCTTCTTTCTCTCTGTCACACACTCCCTGTGTCATCCTCTCTCTTTCTCTCTCTCTCTCTCTCTCTCACTCTCCTCTCCGTCTGCTCGAGGCACTCATGGGCACCACCATCCACCTCCCCCAGGAGGGAATCCACACGTTAGCGAGTGTCGGCCACAACGGCCAGCCTGCGAGCGCTGAACAAACACAGCTGAGGGCCCGTCGGAAGCCTGTCCACACACACCTCTCCAACTCCAGTTCACACACTCCAGACACGCAGTCTAGCACCCACGGGTTACTGGGGGAGGCACGAGTGGTAGTGTGTGTGGAAAAGACCCGCTCTCTCCCCAAAATACTCCTTAAACACACACACACACACACACACACACACACACACACACACACACACACACACACACTGTCTAAAACAGAAAGAATACAAGATATCACTAAAGACGATTATCTCTAAACTGAACCTGAAGCATTTAGCTTTGGAAGTATGTAGCAATACTACAGACATGAGAGACATCCTTTCATAGAAACCAAACTGTTCCAATTTTGATGTTTCTAGCTTTTCTTTTCGAAAATATTATTTCAGCTACATTTTATTTCAGCTTAAGGGCATGTAAACTTTGCTACTGAGTATACAACTCCCACAAAGAAGCTAAGACTGAGAGGACGTTCAGAGAACAAACAGAATCAAGTGCATAACTGTGGCACAATGGCCAACTCTCAGTGGAGATGTCATGGTGGAGTCAGGCATGAGTGTGCATGCTCAGGCAAACTGTCCTGATTCATGACCATAAGAGTGCCAATCCACAAACCTGCAACTCCTAAACTCCACAACTCTGAAAGATCAGCCTACTGTGGCCCACTGAACTGTGTAGCTCATGACTACTAAGGAGGGAGGTTGGGTTCTCCTGTGCGGCATGCAATGAAGCCGCTCCAGCAGAATGGGCCGAGGTGTTTTATGGGGGAGGGCTGAATGACAATTGGCCATGGCCTGTTTCAGCTTGCATGGATGCTTGCTTGGTCCACTCAGGGAAGCTGAAAGAACAGGACGCAGGATGCAACTGTGCGGCATGGAAGGGTGACGTGGGGTGGGTCCAGAAGCCGTGATTTATCTCTTGACCACCTGGATAGATAGATACTTTATTGATCCCCAGGGGAAATTCAAGACACCTGCGCTAGATAGATACTTTATTGATCCCCAGGGGAAATTCAAGACACCTGCGCTCAAAGGCTCCGAGGACGACTCTGAACTTGTACCGAGGAACAAACACCGGGCATGGTCAACTCCAACAGCTCCAATAATGCGCTGGACAAGTACGAGCAAGGCTCCTGGACAAACAGAAAAAACTAGAAAGCCAGAGAGACAGCCGCCAAGCCCTGTCTTTTGCGTTCCAGCTGCAGCTTCTGCTGCCGAGCGTGTTCTGGCGCAGAGATCCGCACACATCTTTCTCCTTTTTAATTACTCTCTGAAAGCTGGAGTCAGCGAGGGCAAAAAAACACACACACACACACACACTTCTGAACAAGCTGCCTAAGGAAGACAGCATGGCCGTAATTAAATCACCATTTAAAATGATTCAGGATTTACGACTCAACCCCCCCCGCTGATTTAAAAGGACCATGGCCGCCTGTTCTTGATTTAACAACGCAATCCCTCCCCATCTGCTCCTCCGCAGTACCACCGAGCAGAAGATAAGCAGCAGCAAGTGGGCTATGAGGTCTGCGCTGTAAGCATGACTGAACTAGATCAGTGACAACAGACAGTGTGCGCATCCTCAAGGAGCTGCGGCTAGTGAGGGAGCACTCTAGGGCCCAGAGCACAGAGGCGAAGGAGACACACACACACACACACACACACACACACACACACACACACTCTCTCTGCACGGAAGCCCCTCCGGCCTCTGCAGGCACATGGGGAGCCTGAGGATCAGAGCGGATGATGGGCACTCATCTGTGCTTAATCCAAAGCTCTCCTCTACGACCAGCACAGAAGCAGAGAAGACAAGTAGGGGTTAAACTCCTGTGTGTGTGTGTGTGTGTGTGTGTGGGTGTGTGTGTGTGTTTATATGTGTGTGTTTATATGTGTGTGTGTGTGTGTGTGTGTGTGTGTGTGTGTGTTAAAGAGAGAGAGAGGGAGAGAGGGAGAGAGACAGTGTGTGTGTGTGTGTGTGTGTGTGTGTTTATATGTGTGTGTGTGTGTGTGTGTGTGTGTGTGTGTTAAAGAGAGAGAGAGGGAGAGAGGGAGAGAGACAGTGTGTGTGTGTGTGTGTGTGTGTGTTTATATGTGTGTGTGTGTGTGTGTGTGTGTGTGTGTGTGTGTGTGTGTGTGTGTGTGTGTGTTAAAGAGAGAGAGAGGGAGAGAGGGAGAGAGAGAGAGAGACAGAGTGTGTATGTGTGTATGTGTGTGTGTGTGTGTGTGTGTGTGAATGTGAGTATCTCTACCTGTGTGTGAGAGAGAAGTGTTCATGTGAGAAGAGAAAAGCAGTGATTGAACAAGACAAAGGAGTAGAAGCAGAGAAACCAGAGAGAAATCAAGACGGCGAAAAAACGACCCAAAGAGATACAGTTTACCACATTTCCATGTAAACTAACACTTAAAAAGTAGTTGTTTAAGTCGGCTGTACAAATTGTTTAATGCAGGCTGCCCCTGGAACAAAAACTCTACCAGTCTGAGTGCATAACAGACTGCACACCCAGTGAATCTCTCGTGGCCCTCAGGTCATCCTTGTGAAAAGGGGGAAAAGCGGGAGGAAACGCTGAGGAGGAAAGGAAAACCAAGAGAGGGGAGGGGACAGATCAAAGAGTCCCTTCCAGTCTATTCAGATGCAATTGCCGCTGAATCACATTGTGTTGTCAGAGAGGGCTCTTTAAAAGAATGGCTCTCCTCTGCTTTATTAGGGTGAGGCTACCACTAATGAAAGGGACAATACAAAGATTAGCGCTGCCAGCCAAGCGACGGAGGCTGCGCTCAGGCTTTTAATTGCTACTAACATGAGGGGACTGTGGAGCAGGGCAAACAAGGAACAAAAGAGTGCAGAGTGCAGAGAAACAGAGGAGGAGGAGGAGGAGGAGGCGGTTTGGTGAGATAAAGGTATGGAGCTTTATGGCACAGCCACATCCGGGGTGGGACATGTGGTCCCCCTGACACAGTTCAAAAGAAGAGAAAGAGAGAGACTGTCTTTGAAAGAGGGAGAGAAAGAGAGAAAGGAAGAGAAAGATAGAGACTGTCTGTGAAAGAGGGAGAGAGAGAGAAAGGAAGAGAAAGAGAGAGACTGTCTGTGAAAGAGGGAGAGAGAGAGAGAGAGAGAAAGGAAGAGAAAGATAGAGACTGTCTGTGAAAGAGGGAGAGAGAGAGAGAAAGAAAGAGAAAGAGAGAGACTGTCTGTGAAAGAGGGAGAGAGAGAGAGAAAGGAAGAGAAATATAGACTGTCTGTGAAAGAGGGAGACAGAGAGAGAAAGGAAGAGAAAGAGAGAGACTGTCTGTGAAAGAGGGAGAGAGAGAGAGAAAGGAAGAGAAAGGAAGAGAAAGGAAGAGAAAGAGAGAGACTGACCATATGCCTGTGCCTCTCTCTCTCACTCTTTATTTCTCTCTCTCTCACTCTGTTTCCTCCTCTCTCTCTCTATTGTTTATCTCTCTCTCTCTATTGTTTCTCCCTCTCTCTCTGTCTCACCCTCTGTCTCTCTCTTTCTCTCTCTCTCTCTGGCTTTGCCTCTCCCTCTCTTCTACAAATTCTTATGTCAAGACTGTGTCATGAAAACATTCTTTAGGTGACTGTTTCTGAATCAGTTTGGTTGCAGATGGCACCACTGGGGCTCCTCCTAACTCTTGATTAACAGCAGAATAATGTGAGTATGAGAGTCTGTTGAAGTTTTTCTCTCTGCCTGTCACATTAGTCATCCCCTCCCTCTGTTGTCCCCCTGGACCTCCACCTGACCTTGCTGGTCATTTATTCATTGAGGACAAGCGGCTGCTGAGCGTCGCACCTATTGCCGATCCATCAAACATGCTAAAGAGGACTTGCGGCGCTGTCTGGCCCACTTAGGGGAGTGATGCATTGGTCATCTTTAGGCACATCTGCCTAATTACAACACTAAGTGATAACCCCACTGCCCACCCCAGCAACACCTATCTTATTACGGGCTGATGTCAGTGTAGACATATTGTGAGGGCCTAGGGAGTCAAACAGTGTGTGTGTGTGTGTGTGTGTGTGTGTGTGTGTGTGTGTGTGTGTGTGAGGGAGTGGGAGGGGCGACTCACCAGTCCTGTGCAGGTAGATATAGCTGCCGAAGACTCCATTTGGTTGCGTATAATCCCTTGATAGAGGCATCCGTGAATGGCAGGGTCAGGCGTCTCCGTGGTGATGCCCTTTGACCCCAGCGTCTGCACACTGAAGCCGGGGGACAGCACGGCCGACGGCGTCAGCTCCAGGTGCCAGTCCTGGCCGAACGCAGACATACGGTAGTGCACGGGGCCCGGCGTCTCCGCAACAGACCGGCGGCTGCGGCCGTGCCTGGTCATGTCATGAGAGACGTAGCTGCCCAGGGAGTCCACCTCCACCGGACTCACAAAGAAATAATCTGCACAGTAGGGAACACACAAAGATGCTGTCAACCCACTGAAATATTTATTCTGACTCTTTTTGGGACATGAGCCAAAAAGTTGGGTTGGCAGAGGAAAAATATGTGTTGGCTACCTTTGTTCTTTGGCAGAAAACACACAACAATATATAACATCCTGTGTGCTTCGGAATTGTAAAGTGGATTACAGTGTGAAGAGGATGGTTGGGGAACAACGACCAAATCACTTGGATCAAAGAAAACAGAGTGGCACATAGTAGGACTCGCTCCAAGTGAGAAATCTATCTATGAATGCACACATGCGCACGCACACACACAAACACAATTACGTACAATATAAGAGCAAAATAGACCTGTCGGAGGAGGGACGTCACTAGGATTATGGGCGGGGGCATACTTTGACACCTGGTGGTCGGCAGCAGTCTACAACTGATTCACTTAACATCTGTGAGACAACTTCAAAGTCTGCACCTCTCCGTACGAGTACCTTGGGGAACTGCGGATGTATCACATTCAAGCTGCAGTTAAATACCTTACGCAGCTTTCCCCAGGCAGGTCAATGTAATGTTGCAGACCAGTGACGCAAGTAAGCGCAATTAAGTCCCTCGTCAACTAGTTATTACACTAGGTAGGTAGTCCTGTAAATGTCTAAAAACAGCAATACAAGGGGACTTACCGCGATTCAGCCCGCTAGAGTCACCGGCAAATGTGCCTGAAACCAGGTTCAAGGAATGACAGCAACATATATGTAGGGTCTGCAAAATCAAACAAGTAGAATTACACGCTTGACAGAATTGATATGACTACTTAAGTTTGCAATTGAAAATGTGTAGGTCACCTGCCTTGATTATATTTCCAAACCACAGGGTGCTCAACGGCTTCACTGATGTGCGGCTAACAAGTGGCACTGGTAAAGTCCATAACAGAAGAAAAAGGCAATCCATGTTGACAAGCATGTACCTCTCCTGTTACCTCCTCAGAAATCGTAATAGCAACAATCCGTGGCAATGCATAATGAAGTTGTCAAACATTGCCAACTGCCCTTATTATGGCTTTTTCCCCTGTTCGGTTCTCAGGTTATTTCCAGTGGATCCATTTATGGGCGCTTGCAGAGTCAAAGCATTCTCCCGTGAGTTGCTTAAACAGGTAGCCTATACCACTCTCCTTCGCTCTCTCTCTGTCTCTCTCTCCCTCTCCTCTCCTCTCTCTACATGCGCACTAGAGTGCTGACTGTGCTCCAGCACAGTTCAGTGGCTGTGACAGTCGGCTCGTGCTCAGGCGGCTCAGCAGTGACACCGAAGCAGGGTGGGGGGTTGCTCCTCAACCAATCCGTGCAGAGAACAGCGACTGTATGGGGTGCAACTGGGCATTCTACTTTCAGACCGCGTCTATCTGCAGCGATGGTGCGCGAGTTCAACGGGTTCCCTCCGCGGCATGTTGAACTACCTACGCCTTGCCTAGTTAAGACTTCAAAGACAGGATAGTTAGTTGCAATTTTAAAAGGTTACTATTTACGAGCTTATGTGTAGAGATTGCAAGATTGACAGCGGAAAATATATAGTCTGTAGTGCAGAGTAGCCCGCAGTGTCGTGTGCACTGTGCAGTATTGACTTGTATTTAATTGTGTGATGTAGTCCTGAGCCTATTTGATGCGTTGTACTCTACAGTTTTCCACTGCATCATCCCCTTAAAGCACTTGAATGTTAATTGTGT
>NW_027468630.1:337500-355000 GCF_046254945.1 Alosa pseudoharengus | reverse complement strand
CAATTGTCTGCTTGGCTGGAATTTTGGGCTCTAGTTTGTACATGTGTCTGGGAGTGTACACAGTGTGTGTGTGTGTGTGTGTGTGTTAGGATCACAGAGGCAGTGAGGATGAATACAGGCCAGGCTAAGATGTGTATTAGACACTGCTGCATCAATCAGATAAGAGCTCATCTAATGACTCACAATGGGCTGGTTAATCTAGGATCATGTATCCACCCCTCCCACCCCAACTGCCTTACAAGCATCAGCGCTGACCCATAAAGCCTTAAGCACCATCCCTGAGCTTCAAAACAATGGGTCATGGAACACGAGGCAACATGAATCAATCACAGACACCCTCTTATGAAGGGTGTAAATATTATGTAAATATTCTGAGCTTCTTCTTGTAAAGTTTGTATCACTTTTCTCAGTGCAGTTATTTGCCATCTTATGCTTTTGTATATCAGTAGTAAAAGCCATATTAAGAATTTAAAATATCCGTTGGGAATACAAGGATTCATGTAATTTTGAAAACATCATGACTTAACACCATTGTGTTATAGTCTTTTGCTCAGTGCATCAGACAGGGGAGGATATAGTTTAATGTTCCTAGATATTTTGTTTGATATTTTGTTTTTAACTTATTGAATTTCATAAAGTTTAATGGTGTTGAAATGACAGAGGAGATAAGAAGCTTTGATGTACAGCTATAACTAACCCTGTGCTCCCACCACAACCATATCAATATCACAAATTAATATATTCCTTTTGCTACACCTTCAAAGAGGAGAAAACCACAAGCAATCTAGTCAAAGGTGTGTGTGTGTGTGTGTGTGTGTGTGTGTGTGTGTTGCTTTATTTGTGGGTGTCGGCCTCCAATAGTCCAACTGGGATGGTGAAGGGATTTTCCCCCTTTTTCCATCTCTCCCTGAGCGATTAGGAACTGTAAATGTTTTCAGAGCGTGTGTCACATCTAAGCCAGGTGGCTTGAGGGGAGAAAAAAGGGGGAAGTTAAATAAAAATCTTAGACCTCTTTGATTTTTTAAGTGCTTGTCATCCCCTCCCGTGGTGTGTGTGGTTCGTTGACGGCACCCATGGTAACACTGACACTCCTGTGTGTGTGTTTATGTGTGTCTGTGTCTGTCTATGTATATGGTATATAAAAGAGAAATTGCGAACAACAGGACTGATCCAATAGAATGTATTATTGGGTTTAGAGTTGAAAGAACACCCATGTCAGAACTAGAAATTGAAGTGGAGCTTGAGTGAGGGCTGTCTGCTATGCACTTTTCCCCTTTAGCCAAAGACACACAGACAGAGAGTTGGTCTCCAACTAAGCACAACAGAGAGTCATCAGAGAGACTGTGTGTCTCTGGCACAGCCTCCGCAATGGAGACAAGCAAGTGAGAACGGTGCAAATTGCTTTCTCAGACGCATTCCACGCATAAGCCCCATAATCACAGTTTAGATGATCTGATCAGAAACCACAGTGTTTGGCTTGAGCCCAAACCATCTGGGATTCCTGGTTAAGATGCACCCGAGTGAAATAGGATGGAGAGGGAGAGAGAGAGAGAGAGAGATGGAGAGAGACACTGAAATAGCAAAATAGTCTGTCAGATTAGTAAAGAATGGAAGGTGAGAGTGGGACGAAGAGAGATAAAATTGAGGAGAGAGAGACATGGAAAGAAACAGACATTCAGTAATTGGAGACTAGCAGGTCAAGTGCACTTATGTTTAGGTATACAAGCAGCGTACAAGTTCCAGATTAGGTATACAAGCAGCGTACAAGATCCAGATTAGGTATACAAGCAGCGTACAAGATCCAGATTAGGTATACAAGCAGCGTACAAGTTCCAGATTAGGTATACAAGCAGCGTACAATCCAGATTAGGTATACGAGCAGCGTACAAGATCCAGATTAGGTATACAAGCAGCGTACAATCCAGATTAGGTATACAAGCAGCGTACAAGTTCCAGATTAGGTATACAAGCAGCGTACAATCCAGATTAGGTATACAAGCAGCGTACAAGTTCCAGATTAGGTATACAAGCAGCGTACAATCCAGATTAGGTATACGAGCAGCGTACAAGATCCAGATTAGGTAAACAAGCAGCGTACAAGTTCCAGATTAGGTATACAAGCAGCGTACAAGATCCAGATTAGGTATACGAGCAGCGTACAAGATCCAGATTAGGTAAACAAGCAGCGTACAAGATCCAGATTAGGTATACAAGCAGCGTACAAGATCCAGATTTTGTCACCATGATAGTCCATACAGCATTAATGTTTTGGATCGGTGCGGATTTGTGTGGAAAAGTTTCAAAGCACAAAACGTTGAGAAATTATTTCAAACACTGTATGTGACTGAGCACTGAGAGATGTTTCTGTTACAGCCAACAGGGTACATTGCAGACACACATGTGGATACATGTTGCACGAACACTGACATTTTGGGGTACACTCAAACCTTTAGAGAGAGAGAGAGAGAGAGAGAGAGTCAGACTTTACCTGTGAAAAGCAGCTCTGTAGGTGGGCTCCCCCTGCCCCCAGGAGAGGGGGAAGAGGGGAAAGAGGCAGGAGAAGAGGAAGAAAAGACAGGAAGGAAAAAGAGAGGAAACTCCACACTGCCCTACAAAGGCTAAGAGCAGTATCTGCACTATTTCAAAAAAATCTTTTGCACAAAGAAGTACATGATCTGCTCTTCAATCTGTTAAAATGTACTTACTGCCTTGATTTCAATGGCCATTACTGCATTCTGCCTTTGTTTCACTTGCCCTTACTCTAATAGGGTGTGTGTGTGTGTGTGTGTGTGTGTGTGTGTGTGTGTGTGTGTGTGTGTGTGTGTGTGTGTGTGTGTGTGTGTGTGTGTGTGTGTGTGTGTGTGTGTGCGCACAGGGACAGACTGGGACTAAAAAAAGGCCCGGCACTTTCTTCTAAAAAGGCACACTACCATTCACACTCACACACACATTAGGTGTCTATCATGATACAGTCTCACAATTTTAAATGCCAGTGAAAGTATAATATTCAAATAGTCAGTCAGATTTGACAAAAAGTAATTAACATATACTTTGACAAATATAAGCAGCAGTGTGCAAAGGTGTCAAAGGTTAGGTTTTGGTGTGCAGCAATGCAATATTGCTTGACATGAAAGTCTACAAGAATACGGATTGATTTTGTTCCATTTTTACACACACACAGACACACACACACACACACACACACACACACAAATGCACACACACTCACACAAAGTAAACACACAGGCATGCACACGATCACTTAGACATACTTATAGATTTCCACACAGACATGTATAGTGTGTACACAAACATAGACATAAACACTTGCCCATACTGCCAATTTGCTTACATACCAGATGGGCAAACATTTTGTGTGGTTCTAGAGTTTCAGTGAACACTTCAGGCCTTTGCACATGGAGTCCATATTTTTTGTGCGAAGTCGTCAGATAATTAAAAAACAAATACAACCTCGCATTGTATCAATCGCTTTTATCCACCAACCTTAAAAAGGTTAATTTATTTTGTACAATTCTGCACAATTGCAGTGAATGAGGTGTTTCGCTCAGTTTTCTGAATGTCATGGACTGGACAAAATCCATATGAAATGACAGATTTCAGTTAGCAAAACTCTTTAAATCACCCTGTCTGTCTGCATGCCTGTCTGTGTTTCTGTCTGTATCCATCGGTGTGTGTTCCCTCTCCAGAGTAAATAAGATAGGCCTTATAAGGTACAGGTGGAGGGTGTCAGAAGTAAAACTCCTCCATCACTAACGCAAGGCACGCAAGGGACTTCATTCTATTTTTACTTTTGTTTGTTTGTTTGTTTGTTTGTTTGTTTGTCATCTGTGTCTATGTCTGTGTCTGTGTCTGTGTCTGCCCGTCTAACTGACTGCTTGCCTGGCACTGTGCTCCTTTCTTTTGTTTGTTTCTCTTCTGTCACAGCATGGAAATATGAAATTGTAGCAACGTTTTTAGAGACCAATGGAAAAGGCAGTAATTTGTCATGAAACTGACCACAGTGACCAGAATGCCAGAGGATGAGGAGAGGCACATCGCACACATACTTTTTATAACAATACACCAAATGAAACACACACATCATATAAATAGGCAGTGCTTTCCTGTTGCTGAAGCGCAATCCCTCTGAGCCTCGTCTATGTCATTCATCTGTTTTCCCTGCAGTGCTGCTAAACTGAGCAGACAGGCAGAGAAAGATAGAATAAGAGAGAGAGAGAGAGAGACAGAGAAGGAGAGATTGATGATAGTCACTGCAATAACATAGTAGAATGTAAGATAGATGGAAACAGATGGAAACAGTTTCACAATGATGTCAATTAATGTCTGATTACAAACTCAAAAAAAAACAATTGCGTCGCTTTTTTGATAGACACGTTGGCACATTTAACTGTTTGGAGTTGGTATAAGCTTGTCACCACAGGTGCTAAAGCAGTCTCACTTAACAATTCAGCGTCTGCACCAACAGAGAAAATTGATTCTTGTAAGGAAACATAACAGTTGAACGGGCCCTCAGCACAGCAGGGGTTGGGATGGTGCAAGTGTCATTAGTGATGACCAACAAGACACTTAGAAATGTTTCTGACACTTGTAAATGTAAATGTTGATTCTTGGCTCTCACTGCAGACATTGGTTACTGTCAGAACCCTTTTAGTTATTGCTGTTCCTTAACCTCTTTATTCTAAGACATCTTATCAAGACACATTTTCTTAAGCCAATTTAGCTGCCAGTCCTTTAAGCAAATTTGTCTTGATAAGATGTAGATGTTGATTAGAATAAGTCAAACTATTGTTAAATTAAGTCAAAATGATCTTATGAGAAAGTGTGGTAAGTCTTTTTATACTAAAAACACTAGATTTTGATTTGATCTTAATATACTAATAGCACCTTGCATTGTTTTCTGTTTCAACAATTGATATGCTGTCTATTTACTTTTCTCAATATAGGGTTAACATGACTTCCAAATCATAACGTTCTGTTTTTATTCATATTTTGCACAGTGTCCCAACTTTTTTTTGGAAACAGCATTATACAAAGCACCTAACTGAAGGTCAAGACTCCAGAGAGATCCCACGTCACATGAAGCGCGGGAAGTGCATATCTGAGGAGTGCCCAGTGGATGGTGGTCCTGCCAAGACAAGAGTGTTTGATCTGGTCAGGCTTCACCTCGTACATCACATCATATCTGCCGACTGCATACCCACCCCCTGACCCCCCTCCCAGGATTTATCTTGTGTGGGGGGGTTTCCTTGTCCACATGACCCCTCTCGGCCACCCATAAACCTCACAGGACTGTAACACAAGCCAAGCCAAATGGGGAGGCCGCGCTTTGATGGAGTCCATAGGGGACGGAGTATGATGATGTCTCTCGAAGGGGGAGAGTGTGTTCAGGGAGACTGTGCAGCGGCACTAAGTGTACCCACACAGACGCACAGACTGTGGGATTAGAACTGAGTGTACCCACACAGACGCACAGACTGTGGGATTAGAACTGAGTGTACCCACACAGACGCACACACTGTGGGATTAGAACTGAGTGTACCCACACAACGCACACACTGTGGGATTAGAACTGAGTCTACCCACACAGACGCACAGACTGTGGGATTAGAACTGAGTGTACCCACACAGACGCACAGACTGTGGGATTAGAACTGAGTGTACCCACACAGACGCACAGACTGTGGGATTAGAACTGAGTGTACCCACACAGACGCACAGACTGTGGGATTAGAACCTGTTTGTTATGCCTGGTCAGCAACTATTTCACAAAGATGGATAGGGCCATGTAACATTTTACTTTTGAGTAAAAAAGAAAATACATTGTGACTGTGCTAAAAAGTGCCTTTGAAAGAAAAGGACAACCAGTCAATGAAATTACATTTATACTAAATATTATCTAAAAAATAACTTTGTGCAAATGTTTTCTTTTGTTTTGACATGTGCTCTGTTTTGTTTTGCTATCCTGCAAGTCTAAGTTTAATAGTTTAATAAAAATTGTTACTCCCAAACAAATCCAACCATAACAAATATCTCAGAAAAAGATCAGTATGTCAACTGCTGTCCCCAAAAGGCTTATAAAGGTGGTTACTAATTGTCTTTATTTCCCCTGATTGCTGAATTGAACTTCAACAGAACTTGTTTTTACTTCCTATTAGCCACAGTCTGGTGGTGCAGTGGAGTACCCAATCGGGCAGTCTGGGCTCGCCTCACCTCATCGTACCTCCCCCACACCCTCGATGCCAACTGGTCAGTTGGGTCTGACTAGTTCACCTATCTAATGTTTGGCCTGTGTGCTAGATCCTCTGTTCATTTTCAGATGAAAGGGGTCAGACAGTGAAAGCTCAATGACAAGATAATAACTAGATGTACCGCAGAGTGGTACAAAATATAACCGCCTCCCAGTCTAGCACATTTTTCCACAAAAATAAGTCACGCTTGTCAAATTGTGTTCATTTCCTACTTTGTTCCTTTTTTGTGTGTTTGTAATTGAGTGTGTGCAGAGTGTGTGGTTGTTTTTGTGTATATGTGTTTTGTGTGTGTGTGTGTGTGTGTTTGTGTGTGCTTGTGTTTGTGTATGTAGGTGTGTTTGTATGGGTGCATGTGTGTTTATGTATTTGTGTGCGTGTCGTGTGTGTGCATGTATGTATGTATGTGTGTGTGCATATGTAGTGTGTGTGTGTTTTCGTGTCTTTCTGTGTGTATGTGTGTTTTTTATGTGTGTGGTCATATGTGTGTGTCTTTATGTATGTGTACATAAATAAAGCAAATCAGGGAACCACCTACTCTTTGCGATAAGTGCCATGGGATCTTTAACAACCATGATGAGTCAGGACCTCAATTTAACATTCATGCAAAGGAAAACATCTCCTGCAGTACAGTGTCCCTGTCACTGCAATAGGACATTGGGATTGATATTTGTTTGGTGGCTTTTGGCCACAGGGAAGAGTGCCACCTACTGGACAGCCAACAAAACCACTTCCAGCAGGAACCTACTCTTCCAAGGAGGTTTCTTATCCTAACTAAGCCTGCTTAGCTTCAGTAATTCAGCAAAGTCAGGCTATCTGCTGGTCCGGCTGCAGGCTAAAAACAAAAGGTGAAAGGCATATATGATTCTAACTGTCTCACTGAATTTCATTATGCACACTCAATTCTCACTGGTATCTGCTAGACAACAAGTACCAAAACATGATTAGATTTAACATTTAAAATACATTTTATACAGATGTGAGGGATCGAGCAGGCTGGCTTAAGGAGACGCAGGTTTGTCAGTTTCAAAAAATGAAACATTTATTTTTTTTTGTCCTTTTTTAAAAAAAAAAAACAGATATGATAAATCATATCCAAAATGATAACATAACATAATAGGCCTATGAGGTCAGACAAACAGAACATAACTCAGAGCATGTGAGCAAACTGAACACAAAAGACTGACCTAACTAAATGGGATGACAGGGGAACATATATGCCGGCCGGCTAGACTAACAAGACACAGAAGGGATGACTACAACTAATTGATATTTAGAAAACAACAAACATAACAACTATGGCCAGTTCAACATAATCATAAAGTAAATAATCATAAAGTAAATAATCATAAAGGTAAATAATCATAAAGGTAAATAATCATAAAGTAAATAATCATAAAGTACATAATCATAAAGTAAATAATCATAAAGGTAAATAATCATAAAGTAAATAATATTTCTTGAATGGAAATAATCTTAAACAATATAGTTAACAGATAAACTTAATTTATAAGACCAAATTAATCTTCCTCTTTCCCCATGACGTTTCCTTGAGATGGTCACCTCCGGAGGACTCTAAACGCGACATGGTTGCCGCAGGAAGCCCTTTGCAGAAGCAGAATCCGGAAGTCCAGCCAGACGTATTCGCTGCCGGCCTCTCACCACCGTTCACGGTAACTTAGGATAACTCAAAGAAAACATGTAAGTGTGCGTAGATTCAAACATAAGATACAAACTGTGTGCACCCAGCTGTAACTTAAAGGTCTCATTCACTGAGAAACCGTTTAATACTTGTTACTTTCGAAATACTATGGGCTGTATTTTCGGTCACCAGCGCATGGCGTAAAGTTCGTTATTCACCGGCGCAAAGTTGAATTCGTTATTTTGCACCTTTATTTTTTAAGCATTGCGCCCAGGGGTGTGGCAATTAACAACCTAGGGAGGGACCTGGCGCATTGTCTAAAAATCGCTATCATACACCACCTAAACCTGGTCAGAAGTCAATGGCGAGTTGTTCATATGCTATTTTAAGAGCGCATGTCAACAGTCATATTGGCAGGTGCACGCACCATCCTTCTATCATTCATGAACGCACACCAGCGCACGTCCATGCAAAGCATTACAAATTGCACGATTACAATGGTAAACATAATTAGAATAAAGATATTACGAAATACTGTACATCTCATGATGAGTAGTTATTCACCATCATTTGCAAATTGGTAATGACTGTTAAAAGTGATTAGGGGAGAGGCGAGAGACAAGTATGGAGCACAGCTGAAGACGCACTGTCACGAGATATAAGCAACTCCTCTGCAGGATAAATGTTGTTTTATTTAGTCATTTGAGCAACATTAGGGTAAGTGTTGCTTTTTCCAGCCTATGTTTTCTATGGTAACCCATTGTCAGTCAATAGTGAAAGTAACTGCATATAACTGTCTTGTCGTTGACTGACTCCTTGGTGAAGTTAGTTTCACTTTGCCAATGAGTTCAAATAATAGACGAGTGCAAATGCGTGAAGGCTATGCTAGGTTTTAGTAAAGCATGGTTTAAGAATGACTATTCCATACGGTCTTGCAAGCAGCCTCCTTCAAATGCGCCGTTGAATGCCAAAATACCGATGCATTTATTTGACATATCGCGCGTTGCGCCGTTAAAGGGAATGACAGATGTCATTCTCATTGGTTTAAAATGATGTTACGCCCCAAACACACCCATATGACTGATTAAAAGACCTAGGAACACCTTGTTACGCCATGCGCTCCACTTTTGAGAACGAAACCCCTCCCAATGTGAACTGGACATCCTACTAAATTTGAATAGACTTTTGACGAGTGACGATGCACTTTAGAATGTCATGATAGGGCCCTATAGCTCACTCCAAGTTGCATATGCATGCTGCACGTGAAAATGATCTTCTACCCCCATTGCCCGCATTAGCCAATGAAAGAAAATACACGGAAAAACAAGCGAATCAGAAAGAGCCCTTCCCAATGACGCTGAAGGGAAACTGATTATTCATGGCCTCGCCCACCTTGGCTTGTGACCGCCTACAGGAAGACTGGAAGATTTTGCGGCTAGGGGATTGTCTCTCTGCAGCTAGTAGGAGCTAACAGCAAGTTGCTAACATGGTGGAAAAAAATCGTGCCTGTGTTATTTGTGGCAATAACACATCAATGTTGCATGTCTTGCCTTAGAAACAAGAGTTGAGGAAGAAATGGTTCGGATTTATCGTTGTAACACCACCACCGAAGTAGTGCAACATTAGTTCTGTGTTCCAATCATTTCGACCACACTCACTGCCTACAGTTAGAAAGTGGTTTTGCATCGATGTTCTGAAAACCTGGTTCTGTACCGTCATGACTATCGACCACCAGCTCACAGGCTGTAAGTACAAAAAAACTTTTCCACCTAACGTCTGTTACAAAATAGCATGTTCATATTCTTCACGTTAGCATGCATGAAAAGGGTACAAGCTAGGCTTAGGCTAGCCTATATTACAGGAAGCTACACCAGGCACGTAACTGAAGTGTTCTGTTGACGTGTAAAATCAGAGAATGTCTAATAGGAAGGGCTCTGGTAAAATCCATTAGAGGAATGGTCTATTTTCCCGAACGTAGCCTACAGGCCACTAACACGCCAGGTGTAGCTACTTCCATTGATTATGCCTATTGGAAGCTATTGTTGCAGTAGCCTACATAACGTGAACGGAATGCTTCAGTTACGTGCCTGGTGTAGCTAACGTTACACTCATAAGAAACTGACCACACTACCCAGAGATTTAGCTTGTTGAACCTATAATCTTCTAAGCTAAGCGTTAAACCATAAATAATAATATTAGCAACAATATCTTATGCTCAACTAAGTATGGATATTGTTCTAGTCTAAACAGGGAAAATCAAAAACACAATACCCGTGCACTATTAGGCTAAGTTGCTATCACTAGAGCTCAGGTATTTGCACTTCAGTCTAATTTATGTCTTCTTGCCATTATTACATTGACCTTTGTAGGCCTACAATGATGTTTTGTTTGATTACTTGCTGTTTACTTAGTGTTTTGTATATCTTCCAGAGCACATCCTCCTGTCAGGCTACACAGCTTTCTAGCCTACATTAGGTCATCACGTTAGAAGCAAAGGTTTGTGATCTAACTTTTTTTGTTGTGCTAGTTAGTTTCTAGAAGTCTTTTTCTAGTAGGCTAATACAGGTTCTTATGTGCTCATCAATGTTTGGGAAAGTCAATTCATGGGTTTCTTCAGGTCACTTTCCACAGGTGTATAAAATCAAGCACCTCGATTATGAATGCAGACTGCATGGTGCTTGATTAATACACCTGTGTAAATGGACCTGATTAAACCCATGAATTGCATAACAGATAGAATTGATATTACCGAATGTCTTCTTGTGTGGTGTGCTACTTAGTACACAAAACTTGGTGGGCATGTACCCCCACATGAATAGCATGGAACCGTCATTTTTCGTTTTGATCTGTAGCCCCCCTGCTGGACTGGACCCCCCAAAAGGAGGGTAGGGCAGACACAGTTCTCTGTGAATATCTTGAGAACTGTAGGGCCTAGGATGACCATTTTTTTCCGTAGGTTTGCCTCCAGGGGTCATGTTAACCCATTTCATGTGCACACATGTGCACAAACAGATACACACACACACACACATATATTCACAGTAATCATACGTATGACACATACTCACACAGTAGACATATGTACGCTTGCATGCACAGGCACATACGCAGGCACACACACAAGCACGCACACACACACACACACACCCACACACACACTCACACACATAACATAAACATAACACAAACAATCAAGAATTTCTCAGAATTATGAACAGGCAAGATGGAGGTGGGGTTGTATAAAATTAATTTTACATGTGAAATCTATGAACTAATCATGTTTTGGTACTTGTTGTCTAGCAGATACCAGTGAGAATTGAGTGTGGATAATGCAATTTAGTGAGACAGTTAGAATCATATAGGCCTTTCAGCGTGATTTCTTTTTGTGGAAAAAATGTGCTGGACTGGGCGGCGGTCATATTTTGTACCGATCTGCGGTACATCTAGTTATTATAGGAATAATTGGGACATACTGTAGAAGTACTACTAATAACTATAATATCCTGTAACTGCTATCGTTTTTCTATAGTAGTCTTATAGTACCTATAGTATGTCCAAATACAAAATAGATTACTGTAATATTTAGTCCCAAAATACTATAGTATAAGATTCCTATAGTAGGCTACTTTTTCTGTCATAAGTGACAGAAAACAACATGAGTAGGCTAACCTCTGCCAATGTCAGGCTATCAAAGCCATTCTCATTAAGAAGTCTTGCAGCACACATTCTCTGCTTCTGTAGGCATTCTGGTACAATTCCAGCAAAATATAGCTAGGTAGGTGTGTTTGCATTTCAATCTATATATATATTGGGCTATGACCAAGTGGTCTTTCAATGATAGTTATGGTTTGAATTCCATGATACTATCTATTCCGATAGCATTAGCAGGCTAGGTCAGTGGCTGAACTCCATTTAGGGTGCTTACCTGTGTTAAGTAAAATATCTACTAGGAAGATTGCAAAGACTTTTGACTGTGTAAAGAAATAGGTCTTTATTTTAAAACGTTTCCAACTCTTTATTACTTGAAAGCAAGATGACGATTGTCACAAACGTTTACCTCTTTTAGGAGAGATTTTAAGCTGACAGGCAATTGTTACCATTCTATTAAACCAACGTTCAACGACAAACGATCAGGAAGCGGTTCTTCTTCCTACTCGGATACTAGGATCAAACACATGAAGTTGTATCTCCGAAGACATTTTGTGCAACAGTTTTGAGCCAGGTTTTAGCACTGTAAAGTTGAATATGGAGCATAGCACAGGCAGAATCGGATGAGGACGCACTGGAGGAAGCGTCACAGTACTGTTAGCCAATCAGAGGTGAATTCATTAGCATGTCATTAATATTCATGACTAGAGGCGAAATCCAGTCGTTCCTCCCCGCCCACCTTCCCCACCAAACTAGAACAGCATGAAACAGATGCAAAATTAATGAAAAAACGATGAGATGAGACCTTTAATGTGTTAACCGTTAAATAAAGTTTAAAATGTGAAACGAAAGTAAACGTGTTGTGTGTTTTGTATTGTAGCATAGATTGCGAGTGTTACTGTAACTAAATAATACGGGATAACTTAATACTTAATGAATGACAATGTGACTGGGTAATATTTCAAATGTGCATAAACAAAGACAAATAAATGAACTACGTGAGTGTGTGGAGAGTAGGCTAAATGAGAGAAGGGAACTGAACATTTGCCACCTCTTTGTTGCTCTGTGCGGCGGCTGGTCCGGCCGTCACACAACCCCACCCCCATCTTGCCTGTTCATAATTCTAAGAAATTCTTGAATTGTGTGCATGTGTGCATGTACGTGTTTGTGTGTGTGTGTGTGTGTGTGTGTGTGTGTGTGTGCATGTGCTTGTGGGTGTGCATGCATACATTATGTCTACTGTGTGTATGTGTCATACGTATGATTAATGTGAATGTATGTGTGTGTATGAATATCTGTTTATGCATATGTGTGCATATGGAATGGGTTAACATGACCCCTGGAGGCAAACATACGCAAAAAAATGATAATCCTAGGCCCTACGGTTCTCAAGATGTTCACAGAAAACTCGGTCACTCGGTGTACGGTCACTAAATGTACACATAAATTAATTTATTGTATGGCCTCCCATGAATGAAAATCCACAAAACTTGGCATGCATTCAAAGGGTGTCATAATGATCCTACACTTTCAATCTCGTGCAGTTTTGACCATGTCAGCCAGAGATATTGTGATTACAACCCCTCATTTTTTGCTTTTTAATTTTTAACTAGGTGGCGCTATACATGAAATAAGTGGTAATGGGATGGGTCGACATGCCCCCTTAAGACCAACATACAAAAAAAAGGTGGACCTCCTAGGCCCTACGGTTCTCGAGATATTCACAGAAAACTGTTTCCGGCCACCTACAGGCCAGTTGGTATACAGTAACATAAATTAATTTATTGTACGGCCCCCCCATGAACGGAATTCCATGAAACTTGGCGTGCATTCAGAGGGTGTCATAACGATCCTACACTTCCAATTTCATGCAGTTTTGACCATGTTAGGTCACAGATACCTGCGATTACAACACCTCATTTTTACTTTTTCGTTTTTAACTAGGTGGCGCTATACATAAAATGAGTGTTTATGGAATGGGTTGACATGGCCCCTTGAGATCAACATACAAAAAAAAAATGGTCCTCCTAAACCCTACGGTTCTCGAGATATTCACAGAAAACTGTGTCCGCCCTACCCTCCTTTCGAGGGGGTCCATTCGAGCGGAGGTGGCTACAGATCAAAACAAAAAACAATGGTTCCATGCTATCCATGTGGGGTTACATGCCCACCAAGTTTCGTGCACCCCGGTCTTACAGTGTCCCGGGAATCCTTGACGGAAAATTGGGCATGCGAAAAAAAAACCTAAACTAAACCAATATGACCGCCGCTTCGCTGCGTGGCGATCATAATTAGGACTGTACAGTAAAACTGTATTTAAGTAATAGCCAGTGTGTGGCAGTACGTGCTTGTTTGTGTCCGCAATGTGACGTGACGCAAAGCAGCAATGGTTGCTGATCAATAACAGTTTGGCGTAGTTAGAGGCTTGGAGAGGGCCTTTCCCAGCACTGTCTCTGTCTATTTCTGTCTGTAACAACAGGCCAGATCTCTCTCTCTCTCTCTCTGGCATACTGATTCTCTCTCTCTACTGGCCAGTCGCATACTCTAATTTTCTCCCTGATTCTCCCCCTCTTCTTCTCTCTCTCTCTCTCTCTTTCTCTCTCTTCAGACCATTCTCTCCTGGATAGATAGATCTCTTTATGGATCTTTAAACTGGAACAGATAGGCTTTGTAGATTAAATAAATAAAAAAAACAATAAAAAAACATTACTTCACCCCCTCTCCTCATACTCTCACAGGCCTTTTCACACAGAGATCACGCTAAATTTGTGGGAAGAGGAGACGTCTTTTTGCCGCAACGTGTGTCTGAAAACGAGGTGAAAATTTGCCGGCCTGCTGATCTGTTTACATGATGCGGCATTTTGGGGAGGCAGGATCAGCTAGGAAATTAAAATGTGATGTGCAACAGCGGGCGTGTAGAGTGATAGTCGTAGGCCTTATTATGCGTGGGCCTTCAGATGCAGCAGGTGTGTGATTTCCCAAACCATGGCGGGAGAACCGACTGCACTTTGGTTAGCTTGAAGTTGCTTTGCTGTTGCTTAGAATGTTAGATTCTTGCGATCGATGTCTTCAGACAATAAAAGGTCATTTGGAAGGGAAATTGAAGAGAAGAGTTGCCCCCTGAGTTGGCCGTGATTCCCATTTGAAAATCAGAGGTTCACAGGCTACTGTGGCCTTGGTCAGTGGCGCCGCCAGCCGTAATCCTGTAAGCACTGTGCGTACAATTTTTCAACGCTTTATTCATGAAATCATTCAATATTACAACAATAAAAATAGCTTGTGTACTGTCTTAATCAGTGTTGGGAACGTTACTTTAAAAAAGTAATTAGTTATAGTTACTCACTACTTGTTCAAAAAAGTAACTGAGTTAGTAACTGAATTACTCTATGATAAGAGTAACTCGTTACCAGGGAAAGTAACTATTTGTGTTACTGGTACAAAAAAAAAGTTGCTATATGTCAAAGAATTTGGATTTTTTGAGCAGTTTTGAGCAGCCAGTTGAAATTAGTAGAACAGACATGTGTTTGTAGGCTACATAACTTTCAATATTTATTAGATAGATAGATAGATAGATAGATAGATGATTTATTGATCCCCAAGGGGAAATTCAAAGATATTGCACATCCACAGACCTACGGTTGACTTCAGCCTGTGTCAGGTTTTTGTTGTGAGGCAGAAAGATCTAGCTTTTGCTGCTTGGAGGACTTTGCTCCGAGTCCTTCTTTGCTAGTGGATGGCGAGCTATCATCTGTGGTGGAGGTATCAGTGTTTTTTGGCCACTAGCTTTAGATGCATGTGTGAGATGCTTCATTAAATTACAGTTGCTTACAACGGATGTCGACAAAGTCTTCACTTCGACATAATGTACACATTACATGCACGTTCTTGCCTTTGACCACAATGAATTTGAAGTAGTGCTTATATCTCCACCTTGAAAATGCCAACTTTTCATCGTCGGATTGCTCCTGACCTCTGCTGTTTCGTCGATTCTCTTTAGCTGTTGCGTGTGTGTGTGTGTGTGGCTCGTGTGCTGATAAGTGTGTCAAAAACACTGGCTCTGATTGGATATCATGAAAAATGACTCTGCCTTAGCCAATTGTAATCGTCTACGTCGTTATTAACCCACCTCCTCACTAGCTGTGAGCCAGGGGTGCGTTCAGATTACACAGTTTAGGCTATTCAATCAATGTAACGCACTGCATTTAACGTCCAGTAACGTTAACGGCGTTGTAACGACGGGAAAAATAATTAGTTAGATTACCCCGTTACTGAAAAAATAACGTTGTTACCTAATGCCGTTCTTTTAAACGGCGTTATTCCAAACACTGGTCTTAATTGAAACATGCTTCGCGTACAAATGATAGCCTAGGGCAAAGAGAATGGACATCTCAACATAAGGATACATTAGAAGATGATGATTGGTGTAAACTTAGTCACACAACGTGATAAGCAGTTCTGGCGCTCAAAAACGCAACGTTCCATTCAGTCATAAATCATTCAAGCGTAGTTCTCGTCATTAAAAGAAAACAGCAGCTTAATATTTTTCAGGTGTTTAACAGTGGGCCTAATAGGCACTGTTAGCAGTTATGCCGAAGGCAGTGAGATTATTAGGCATTGCATCCTACAGTCACTCTGTTTGGAATATCGCAGTTCGGGTTGATACGATTCAGTTAATGCGAGTATGGATCAAAAGTTTGGGACAACCAAATAGCAGTGTAGGCAAAGCAAATCCTAATTGTTAGGTTACCATAGCTGTCTTTTCTCTAGGCCTAGGCCTATCGGAAATCGCGACATGCGCTCATTGGTTTCTTTTTTCTTTTCTTTCTTGTTCGCGTGTTGGGTAGTGAAGCGATAATGCATTTAAAGCACATCGTGTGAGCCAGAGCCGATATGGTCAGAGCTGCTTGCTCTGTAAAGGTATTCTGTCCCACCCAAATTTGCCTATTCACAGACATCACACGTATCACACGAAAGAGCTTTTTCTCAGCTTTTAAACGATGTTAGTGGTTAGTTGTTGTGGTAAACGGTTTGCAAGAAAAGTAACTTTAATTTAGTCATATTTTCTGCACCCGTCTCCCTACCCATTCATCTTGGTGGAATACTTCGCGAACTTTCCCTCAACACACGACAAACCATATATCAGAATAAACAGCAAACCTTACCGAACACAAAGGTGTAAAGCATTCCCCTATACAGTTAGCCATTCCAGAGTAATCCGGTTTTAAATGTGCAGCAATGTCTATATGCATGTCTCCAACTTTGGGGTTCACAATGTGTTTAAATTGTTCAGTATGTGATTTTATAACAGGCCAAATACAAAATAAATGTTACAAATATCGCCTAGATATCTGTAAGCATTACAATTAGAGGATATACATATAGGGCAGACAGACGCTCATGAGTTCATTCTTTGTTTTATCGCTGGATTTTAGGATAGCCTATTATGGCAACCGATTGTATTCCGAGCTACAGTCAACTCTGGAGACTTTGTGAATTTAAAGATTGTCATAATGTGCTGTCTCTGCTATTGCTGCTTTTGATCAGTTAGATTTATTTGCAATCTCCTGTGGTGGGCTGGACATAGCATCGAAATGCCCGCCCAGATTCCCCTTTCCGCCTTAACGCATTCACACTGGTGCCGGAACTTATCGATTTGGCAAAAAGTCTAGGGTGCTTGGTAGTGCTTGGTAGCACTTAGTCCCGCCGTTCTGCCTCGGTCTATGTGAAAAGGACAGGCGTTCCGCGAATTTGGTACATCATTTTGCGGGGATTTTGGCAGTGTGTAAGGGCCTACAGACTCCCTCCATGACACAGAAAAACAGAAAAAAATCTCTCATTTTTAATCTTCCGTATCCTTTTCATGATAGGGGTGTGTGTGTGTACCAGTCCTCAGACAGTAGACTATAGTCAAGGCAAAACATAGGTTTAGGTCCTTAGAGGGCTG
>NW_027468630.1:297500-332500 GCF_046254945.1 Alosa pseudoharengus | reverse complement strand
ACAAGTATCACACGAAAGAGCTTTTTCTCAGCTTTTAATCGATGTTAGCCGCTAATTGCTGTGGTGAACGGTTCGCGAGAAAAGTAAATAATATCATTCAATTTAATCATAAATTCTACCGAAGGTTTTGCGTCCATCTCCCTACCCATTCATCTCGGTGGAATACTTCAGAACCCTTCGTTTAACACATGACAAACAATATATCAGAATAAACAGCAGACCTTACCGAACAGAAAGGTGTAAAGCAGTCCCCTGTACAGTTCCAGACTAATCCCGTTTTGAATTTGCAGTAAATTTCAACATAGCCTACATGGATGTCTCCAAATTTGGGATTTAAGTTTTACACTGTGTGTAAATTGTTCCACATTATTTCATAACGGGCCAAATACAAAACAAATATTACAAATGTCGCCTAGATATCGGTAAATCAGAGGACAGCTGACTATAAGAGTTTGTGAAAGTAGCCTTCATGATCACAAAATGCTAAGCATGCATCTAGGCTATTTGAGTTTCTTAAAGCTGAGCTGTGCTTAAATTGTTCAATACATGATTTCATAACAGGCCAAATATAAAATAAATGTTAAATATAGCCTAGATATCCGTATATGAGGAAGGACGGGTTTAGAGTGAGGGTCTGTCTTGTCTGTAAAAACAGACACCCGTGACTCATATTTGTGCATTCATTCAATTAAGGTGATTGAGTTTTAGTTAAAGAAACAGTTCATGAAGCATCCTACAAATGCAGGCTCATTTAACACAGAAAAAGGGTAGCCTGTCATACACTATGCCTGTTATTATGACCGCCGCGCAGCGAAGCGGCGGTCATATAGGTTTAGTCAGATTTTTTTTTTTTTTTTTTTTCTTTTTTCTTTTTCGCATGTCCAAATTTTCGTCAATGAGTCCCGGGACACTGAAAGACCGGGGTAGACGAAACTTGGTGGGCATGTAACCCCATATGGATAGCATGGAACCATCGTTTTTCGTTTTGATCTGTAGCCCCCCCGCTGGACTGCACCCCCAGAAAGGAGGGTAGGGCAGACACAGTTTTCTGTGAATATCTCGAGAACCGTAAGGTTTAGGAGGACCATTTTTTTTTTGTAAGTTGATCTCAAGGGGCCATGTCAACCCATTCCATAACCACTCATTTCATGTATAGCGCCACCTAGTTAAACACAAAAAAGTAAAAATGAGGTGTTGTAATCGCAGGTATCTGTGACCTAACATAGTCAAAACTGAAATTGGAAGTGTAGGATCATTTTGACACCCTCTGAATGCACGCCAAGTTTCGTGGAATTCCGATCATGGGGGGCCACACAATAAATTAATTTATGTTACTATACACCAACTGGCCTGTAGGTGGCCGGAGACGGTTTTCTGTGAATATCTCAAGAACCGTAGGGCCTAGGAGGTCCACCTTTTTTTTGTATGTTGATCTCAAGGGGCCATGTCAACCCATCCCATTACCACTTATTTCATGTATAGCGCCACCTAGTTAAAAATGAAAACGCAAAAATGTAGGTGTTTTCATCACAATATCTCTGGCTGACATGGTCAAAACTGCATGAAATTGAAAGTGTAGGATCATTATGACACCCTCCGAATGCATGCCAAGTTTTGTGTACTTTCGTTCATGGGGGGCCTTACAATAAAATAATTTATGTGTACATTTAGTGACGTACACCAACAAGGATTCCCGGGACACTGAAAGACCGGGGTACACAAAACTTGGTGGGCATGTACCCCCACATGGATAGCATGGAACCGTCATTTTTCGTTTTGATCGATCTGTAGCCCCCCCGCTGGACTGGACCCCCCGAAAGGAGGGTAGGCCAGACACAGTTCTCTGTGAATATCTTGAGAACTGTAGGGCCTAGGATGACCATTTTTTTTCCGTATATTTGCCTCCAGGGGTCATGTTAACCCATTTCATGTGCACACATGTGCACAAACAGATACACATGCACACACACACATTGTAATCATACGTAATCATACGTATGACATATACTCACACAGTAGACATATGTACGCTTCCATGCACAGGCACATACGCAGGCACACACACAAGCACGCACACACACACACACTCACACACACACACACCCACACACATAACATAAACATAACACAAACAATCAAGAATTTCTCAGAATTATGAACAGGCAAGATGGAGGTGGGGTTGTATAAAATGAATTTTACATGTGAAATCTATGAACTAATCATGTTTTGGGACTTGTTGTCTAGCAGATACCAGTGAGAATTGAGTGTGGATAATGCAATTTAGTGAGACAGTTAGAATCATATAGGCCTTTCAGCGTGATTTCTTTTTGTGGAAAAAATGTGCTGGACTGGGCGGCGGTCATATTTTGTACCGCTCTGCGGTACATCTAGTTTTAGTTGGCTTTACATTCTGCTATGTTGCACATAGTTGTTCAGGTACAATGTTTTATCATTTGTGAAGAAGTCAAATTTGCCCTATTTGTTGTGGGCATTGTCAAGATTATCTCAGGGAGAGTGTAATCCAAACTGTTGTTTGAGACAATAAAAAAAAAAAAATAATAAACATGGCACTTTTTCCCTAAATTAAGTTGAAGTATTTTTCTTATTTTGCACAGACAATGTTAACATTTGGAAAGCCTTGTTGCATTCAAGAATGCATCCAGTGGGGCATCACAATAACATTAAGCATGTTGTGTTAATTCCATAACAGGAGATATGTGATGTTACCTAAATTAGTTTTGAGGAAAAATAACCCACATATCGACATCGGTATCGGCTGATATCGGAATCGAAATTTGAGAGTTGGACAATATCGGCATATCGGATATCGGCAAAAAAGCCAATATCGGACATCCCTACTTGTGACTTATCCCCCCTGTGCACAAGGAAAATGTGGAGGTGAGGAATAAACTTAAGAGCTACTGTATATCTACTGACAAGGTAATGTTTCACGATTCTCACGAGATTTGTCGGGCCGCCGTTTCTTGAAGTTGCATGGCTGGTTTTCTCTGGGTCTATGCTGCTATGTTAGGTGAACAATTCGCCTATTGTAATGTTTGTGGTGCGTATAGTTCAAAGAAGAGATGTTGGAATTCGTTTAGTATCTTTACTGTTAGAACTTGCAGGTTACATTCACACACACCGTGCTCAACTCTAGCTCTCGATTGCGTATCTGTCCATGACGTCACTGCGCAGCGCAGTTCAAACCATTACACCTATTACAAGTTCGTTTACCATGAAATTGGCTTCAAGAAGGTGAAAATCTTGCATAGTGTACCTTTTTTTTTTAAAGTATATTTTTTAGGCTTTTTGCCTTTATTTGTATAGGACATTGAAGAGTGAGACAGGAAGTAAGTGGGGGAGAGAGATGGGGTGGGACCGGGAAATGACCGCAGGTCGGATTCGAACCTGGGTCCCCGTGGGCACTTGGACCCGTATATGGTATGAGCGCTGTAGCCTGCTGTGCCACAGTGCCCCCCAGCATAGTGTACAGTGGGCAGTGCTTCGACTTGGCCAGCTTCACTCGCGGTCCGCGCGCGGGATCATGCGACTTTAATTTGTATTTTTCCAGTGACGCTGCAACGACGCTGCAACAACCCAAACAACCGGTAGATGTCTCAAGTGAGCAGGGTGTCTCGTAAAAAGAAATGGAGCCTGGAAAACCCTACACAAACTTCACTACAGACTTTAGCAGACTGGTTTAGAAATAACTTAATAGCCAGAAATATGCCTGCCCTAATAAAGAAATATTTGGTTAACTGCGAGTGAATCCCATTTGCAGCCGTACAACAAACGCAGGACAAATTAAACATTCTGGTTTTCTCCGAGTGCAACAATGATAGACAGACATCATTTGGACAAAATATAGAGCATATTAACCTCCGTTGCTCAGTGAATTGCCTTCCTGTTACATCCTGTTATCACGGAGTTACAGGCGATAAACGATTTTTGATGGTCACAAGTTTACTTCATTAGTGGTTTATTTTTTTGATTATTAAAGAGTGTTTTTCATTTAAAGGTTTGACTTCGTGCTTATGCTGTAGAGCATTTAGTGCTCTCCCCAATCCCAGACGTTCACATTGCATGTTTGTTTGTAATGGATGCAACCGCGAGATAGGCTACACGTTTGACGGCAATGAGTTGTTAACAGACATGAACCAAGACATATAGCCCAGCAGCAATCTAGGGACTGTTCGTTATTTATTGAAGGGGCCACCGGAGGAATTTTGAGTGCTTCAGTCAAAAGTTGCATGACCCTCTCTTGCCTGCTACAAATTGTTCAATGACCCTCCGACAGAATTGTTAAAAAATACATGACCCTGTCTTCCGCCCGCGCCACACACTGTGATCGTTCTTAAATCAATCTTTCCCGTGAGCTTGCATGCTACCAGGCCTTCCTTTTCAAATGTGTTGCGCCTGTTTGCACAATTTCACAAATAATCATGTGATTAATAATATGACAAATAATCCCTGTGCACGGGGACCGAAACAATGCATGCCAACTTTTTCTGTGTTTATCACGTATTTTAACTTTCCCCCGCTGTCTTGCCGTTTTAATGTTCCCGTAGAATATCCCATATTTTAATACTCTCATAACAGCCCTTCCATCGGGCCTGTCTCTGTGTTGCCCTGTTGCTACCCCTTGCCCTTCCAACGAAACAGATGTATTCAAATCACCGTTTTCCTTGCTTGAAGGCGAACTTAAGCACTGCAAAAAATGAATTCTAACCAAGTGTTGATAATCTTATATTAAGATCAAAAAATCTATTTGGTATTGTTTTTAGTATGAAAAGACTTACCTAGCGCTCTCTCGAAAGATCATTTTGACTTTATTTAAGAAGACTTTGACTAATTTTAAGGAGTCTTATCAAGACAAATTTGCTCAACGCACTGGCAGACAAATTTGCTTGTTTTCAGGATGAGATGTCATAATTTAAGAAAAGTTTGACTTATTTTAAGTCAAATGATTTCATGAGAAAGTGCTAGGTAAGTGTCTTTATGGACCCTTTCAACAAGGTAAACAAAAACAATGCTTGAACATTCTATTTGGGCCCCAATCTACTTCCTCTGCATTAAAGGTCCAGTATGTAGGAAATAATGGAAAATAAACTGCAACCATTCCAAAAATGATCACCATATGTTGTCAGAGAGTAAAGAAACACGATGAATTGAAGTAATGGCTTATTTGACAACATTACTCTAACCCTAAAACCCCGTAAAACCCATGAAAAAAATGAGTTACGGGGCGGAATCTCTTGGATTTTTCGTTTGTGTTTTGAACGATTAATTCTAGAATAGTGTATTAATAATGGGCTAGCGCGTCCTCCTATTTGGGTTGCCAAATTAGCAAAGGCCAACTGTCAACAGCTGTCAGTTGTAGTCATGAACGCCTACGAGAGGCAGGCAAATTTCCAAAATTAAAACAAGAAACAAATTAAGTGGACATCGGAGGAGCTTGGTGACGTCTTCGTCAAACGAAGAATATCAAGTCTGACGCAGAGCTGGCCATATTTCTCCACAACAGGTAGCCTAGGCTAAACTTCATCTGCATCGCTAACTTCAGCTAAATATGTTACGTTGGTTAGAGAGGTATTTTTTGTTTTCACTGTTTCCGTAATGTGTAGCTGGGTCATGGTTGGAGAAACGTTAAAGCAGCTGCACGTCAACTAACGTTAGCTAAGTCTTCATTACATCTGGCAACCCAGAAGAGGCTCGCGTGTGGTAGTCTTGAGAACGTTCACCAGTGTTTTGATTTTGGCCTGCAGAACGTTCGGTAACAATCCTACAAATCGCACCTTTAAGATAACATATGGAATGTTAAAAAGGAAGTCTTGTGGGGCCAACTATGATGCTGATAATGGAACTCTCTTGAAAGGGTCTATACTAAAAACAATACCAACTAGTTTTTTTTATCTTGATATAAGATTAATAACACTTGGTTAGATTTTGTTAGATAAGCAGTTTTTGCAGTGAGAGTGATGTTAACCTACCAACTCTGCAATGTAGACCCTAACTGGCTATTTATATTTTTCTGTGAAATAAGCAAATGTTCAACTTTATGAAGCAGAATTACGCATAGGCTACTTGGAACATAACACATTTGACAAAGGACAGATGTATGTTGCTAGTGACAAAATATTAACTTTCAGTGTTTTACGATGGGGAAGTGTTTTTCCCCATGCATTTATTCTAGGCTACTGTCAGTGACTGCCGTGAGAGAAGCGGGTTCTGTGTTTCGTTCATGTCAGTGACTGACGCGAGAGAAGCGGGGTCTGTGTTGTGTTGCGTTGCGTTAATTTATTTTCATTGGGCATGCCGTGCCGTGCCGTCCACAGCTCTTCAGTTCTGACAAAGCCAAAATGACTCCTTTTGAAACAATGAGTGCAGGAAGCGCGTTTGTATGGTTATATTGCTTGACGGGGGGATCCCAAGCAGCTTTCTGCCATAAGGCTACTTTGAGAACATTTCAATTCACCCGACACTAATATTCAATATATAAAGCAGTTTAATTAAATGGAATGTTAGTTGTAAACAAACAAGCTACTTGGTGAGGCTTGGCCTCACAGATGCGCTCATGCCTTAGATGGCAGGAAAAATCTTCACGATTATAGGCCTAGGCCTATATAACTGACCACCTGATTCACGTTGGCTGGGGGGAAGGGGGGCCATCAGACATTTGTGCCCAGTTAATCCGGCCCTGCCCCCAACAAATCACACCTTCCCACCTCTGACAGCTTAAAAGAAGTCAAGAGGACTCCTAACTCACAGACCTATTCACAAACCTGCGGCATTTTGCCGTGTTTTGAAATCCTATGCAGCTACAGGAGCTTCCAATCGTGAGGAAGCAATTTTGCATTGTAGGCATAACTAACATGCAATAACGCCACCAACAACAACCAAAACTAGGCTAATCATTGTCAACATGTAAATTAAATGTAACATTATTGTGAATCAAATTAAAATGTTCTCTTTTGCAAACGTAGGCATAGTAACAGAATAATTTAATAATGTTACAAAGATACTACATCAATCCGTATGTTTCATTAGGCTACTAGGCTATTTGTTTCGCTTTACTCTTGATTCATTTAGGCTAGGCCTTTTTATTAGGCTAAAAGTAGCTCCTAACTGGCGAATTTAGGAGCAACTCCTAAAAATAATGGGCGTGTCACTCCTAACTTTAGGACTCCTATTTTTTTTCACAAAAAGTAATTCACGAAGCATCTAAAAGTAGCACCTAAGTCTGGGAGAAGTCGAGAGGACTCCTAACTCACTAAGACCTATTCATAAACAGCTTTTTGTGGCATTTTACATTGCGATGTTTTGAAATGCGTAGCCTATGCGCAACATGAGCTTCCAATCACGAGGGAACAATTTTGCATTCATAAAAGGAATGTAATTACGCCACCAACAACAACCAAAACTACTCATTGTTAACATGTAAATTAAATGTAAAGTTTCATTGTGAATCAAATTAAAATGTTCTCCTCTTTGCAAACGTAGCCTAGGCATTTGGTGACAAATTAATTTAATAATGTTGCAAAGGTAGGCTACTGCATCAATTCAGTTATTACTCATCTTCCGTCCTTCGAACTTGTGTAGCGCACGCGTTCTTCGACTCATCATCGGAAGGGAGGTGTTTGGAATCATTCCCGCGTTACAATCGTCAGCCAATCAAGGTGGTCACTTCAGTCAAGCTTGTGCATGAGTAATGACGTCATCCATAGCAACGAAGACTCACTCCTAGTTTAGGAGTTGTCTGAAAGGCTTTGTGAATAACTTTTAAGAGAAAACTCCAAGCTAAAATCTTTTAGTGCGATTTAGGAGTAGCCTACTCCTAGTAGTAAGATAAAAGCCTTTTTTGAATAGCCTACGGCCCCAGTTATTCATCATCTTCCGTCCTTGTGTAGCGCACGCATTCTGAGACCTGTCACCTGTCACTCATCATCGTAAGAGAGGTGTTTGGAATCATGCCCGCGTTACAATCATCAGCCAATCAAGGTGGTTACGCTTGCCCATTTACACAAATTAATGGTCGAATATTACTGATGATCATTGTTATTTAAGAACATGCAGTGTGCGTAGGGCACCAAAAACATCTTGCTCGTAAAAAAGCATCATACCGCACATTCTGGCGGGTCTGTTATTTACTGTAGGCTGCACAAACCACAGGCCTTTATTTTGGGCAAGCCTGCATTCGAGGCCTTCTGTTGAAGAATTTTATATAAGGCCTGCGCTAACAGTAATCCTCCTGCCCCTGATAGGCCTACCACTGTGGATAGTGTGGAATGTTCAAGTAATAACACAATCCAATGTGTGTCTCAATTGTCCCCCGCTGACCACCTCACACTAGGGCGGTCACTTTTGTGAAAAAATCCTGTTCGATTCTTGAGACATAATTGTTCATTGAATCGATTGTAAAATCGATTTTTCATGTCTAAAGACGTTTCAATTTTCAACGCCAAATATAGGACAATCCACGAACAACTAACAGGCATTAGGACGAACGTAAAGGGGGCGCTTGAAGACGCACAATGGCGTGAAGTTTCGTGCACAATGACAAACAGGAGTGCAACATTCTCGAAAAACAAAAAGCAGAGTGGACTGCCATAACATCAGTGAAAAACATTACTGCAGGCTTCAACGTTACAATTAGAAATGTCAAACAAATATCGCCTACGTAGAACTCACGACTGCACAGTTTGCATACCACTTTGTCCTTCTCCATAGTTTGATATACCCAAACCCCGAAGTGCTTCCATATCGAACTCCTCAAGTTATTAGGGCTTATCACCCGTATCTCTCATGTCGCACAGGTTGATCGCGTTGTCCTCAATTTTTTGGCAAAACACCAGCAGCAGCAGCCGATTGAAAAAGCTGTTTCCGGTGTGTAAAATTTGTGGGAATTTTCTTTTTAGCTTTCGCAATGCTTACTGCACTTCGGAATTCTTTGTTATTTTTCTGCTTGTTCCTGAGTTTTGTTACATCTATCTTTTTTATTTGTTTAATTTGTTTAAAATTAATAGTGTACATATTTGGTTAAAATCGATTCCCTATTTTAGTTTTCGAAACTTGTGTTGGTTGGTCCAATCGATTGTGCAATCGATTTTCGAACGTAAAGTGACAGCCCTACCTCAGACATTTCTCTAGATTTTGCAACGAACTTACATGACACAATGCCATAAAATATGCCAGTTTTAGGACACAGAATAATGTTTGTAATGATACCAGTTAGGCCTACGTTTAACACAGAGTGCGAATTACCCCACCATAATTGGGGGGTACTGCTCCTTCACTTCTTCTATGACCATCATGGTCCACTACCATATCAATCTCCATCGTGATCGCCAAGTGCAACATGTTGTGCAACACACATACAAGGTCTAAACATAATAATCAGTAGGCTACAGAATATCTCATTGTTATTATCCAAAAGAGAACTGTTTTGATCAACTCTCAAAAGTTAGAAGTTAGAAGAAGTGCACTGAAATACCATTCTAATTACTAGTAAAAGTAATACCTTTACAAGAAACCTATTGCCTATTTCATGAAATATTCATTTGGTTTATTTTTAGATTTCATAAGACCTGGAGGTAAGACCCAACCCTCTCATATACTGTATAAACAGAAACCAATTTTCCATTATAGTCTATGGTAGTCAGTGTCAAATCAACACAATTGCTTAGAGATATGTGAAACCTGAGCAGAACAAGCTGGGTATCAACACTACAGTATCCTACTGTACAAATGAGTCACATATACACATGCACATACACTTTTCCTTTTCCTCATAGTGTCTCTGTGAATAAAATCAAATCCTAGTTTCATTAAGAGTTTCTCAGATGAAACAACATTTATTGAACTAAAAATATGAAATAACAGAATGTAAAAACAATACTAACCAGTTAAAAACAAATTCAAATACTAGCATGTACGATTTAGCCTAGGCTACTTGGCTCTTTATGTTTCCACAGGTTTCACTGATGTTATGTAGGCTTAGCTACATCAGACCCTCTTGTGCATAATATAAAAACAACACATGTGTGCCAAACTCATTTAAAAAGGGCACAATAATTTATTCAAGATAAAATGAGAACACCTAGGCTATGGATTGGAGTTCATCTCCTTGAAAATGACAATTAATTTTAATTTCAATATGTAAAATAATAATAATAAACTAGAAATGCAATTCCAAGGAATTACCAGTGCATGAAAATGCTAAAGTTGTGATGTAAAATATCATGTATAGTTAAAACAGAGATGGTTACTACGGTGATGCTAGGATAGACATGGTGGTTGCATAGCTTAATAAAAGTAGACTGTTTAAAAGCTGAATGTAGATAGTTTAAAAGTTGTTGATAGACAGTAGATAGTTTAAAAGTTGTTGATAGACAGCTAGTTTAATAGATAGTTTAATGACAGTTTAAAAGTAGACCGTTTAAAAGTTGAAGGTAAATAGTTTAAAAGTTATTGACAGACTGGAAGTTTAATGAATGTTTATATTCAAATAGTTTAATGGCTGTGTATAGGTAGATATTTGACGATAACTGAAAGTTGGAATGGCTCTAATGTTTGCTAGCAGTTATGCTAAGATTTTTAACTATGCTAACCATGCTACTTAGCTAACGTTTTCTAGCAGTTTTGTAAACATGTTAACTATGCTAACCATACTACTTAGCTAACTTAACTAACGTTTTCTAGCAGTTTTGTTAAACATGCTAACTATATTAACCATGTGACTTAGCTAACCTAGCTTATCATTTTTAGTAGTTATGCTAACTAGCATGCTAACTATGCTAACCATGTGACTTAGCTAACCTAGCTAATCATTTTAGTAGTTATGCTAACTATGCTAACCATGTTACTTAGATAACCTAGCTAATCATTTTTAGTTGTTATGCTAACTAGCATATTAAACATGCTAACTACGCTAACCATGTGACTTAGCTAACCTAGCTAATCATTTTTATCAGTTTTGCTAAAAATGTTAACAATATTAGCAATGCTAACATGCTAACTATGTTAACCTTGCTAACTAGCTACAGTGGGTAGGAGTCATAGTTGATGACAAGTGTTGACATAGTTGATGACAAGTTAAAAGTTGTTGATAGACAGCTAGTTTAATAGTTTAATAATAGTTTAAAAGTAGACTGTTTAAAAGTTGCATGTAGATAGTTTAAAAGTTGTTGATAGACAGCTAGTTTAATAGATAGATAGTTTAATGATAGTTTAAAAGTAGACCGTTTAAAAGTTCAATGTAAAAAGTTCAGTAGTTTAACCGGCAATGTTAAGTCTATGGGGATTTTTAAAACGTTTTTCTTTAATAGTTTAAAAAGTATAAAAGTTTCAAAGTTGAAAAGACATAGCAACCCGATCTGTTTGAAGACCTACGTTACAAAGTTTGAATGAAGTTTCTAAGTTAAACTGTTCAAGAGAAATTGCGTATGGAAAAAGTGGTAAGCGGAACAATAATAAGAAGCCTAGGAAGAACAGTACAGTGCATTTTCATGCACTGTAATAAGAAGTTGCCTAGGAAGAACAGTACAGTGCATTTTCATGCACTGTAATTATTACAGAGAATTATCTTGCTAACTAACCTTGGTAACTAACCAAGGTCCACTTTACTAGCTTCCGTGGGTAAGTAGCAGGTAAGTAGCCGGTAATTAAATGTTTGAAGACGTGACATGAGCTGTGAAAGAACAAACGTTAACATGAAGGTTGTAAAATAGCACATTTTCAACAAGCTAGACGTCTGCTAGCAACTTACATTTACCCATGCACGTCAGCAGCAAACCGAATTTAGGCTACTGGAGGAATCTACAGCGTTTTTTGTCATTCAACATTGACACTTGCTTGATAAGTTGAAGTCGTTCTCTATCTCCGTTGCTTCTAGCGCCACGGTGGTTAAAAATGGTACGGTCCATAATAGGGGTGTCTGAAATCGCTTTACATTCAATTTGTCCTAGTGAAAATAGGAGTTTACTTGTATTGTAGCCATCTGTAATGATATTTTATCTGACCCCCCCAAAGCTGATATTTCTGTCTCTTTTACAGGTACCCCCTGTAATTCGAACTATGGTTTAACAGTAACAAGTGTAATGAGCTATTCATTGTCGAAAGTGCATGGTGAAGTGAAATTCTTACTTTGGAAAACAAACATTTGCCGATATCATTGGATAGGGGATAGGCCTAGGCCTACTTGTTTATTTTTGCGTAGCCTACAATGGCCAGTTCAGACAAAGCCGAAATTACTAATTTTGAAACATTTGTATGGTTATATTGCTTGACTTATCCCAGAGAGTAGGCTAGGCTACCGCACCCCACAGTGATGGGCCTAGCGGTCTTACGGTATAAACAAGCTGAGAATTTAGCGGTGTCACATCTGCCTGTCACAGACGTGGGGAGCTGAAGCTTGGGATACAGTTACTACAGTAACAGTATTTTATTTGACTTCTTATGGAATAATTTGTTTGAATGCTGTTGGAACAAATAGTAGTTGATTATAAAGGCAACTTTCTGTTGATGATAGTGGAGATAACATGTTATCCTGAGGCCTATACTTTGGAAAACAAACATTTGCCGATATCATCGCCGATCATCAGAATATTGCAACAGATTCTGTGTGTTCTGGACTGCAGGTAACTTGTTAAGCCAGTGTTCTCAAACTTTTATTTTATTCCCCACTTTGATCAAGGGGCATGACTGATGATGGAGATAACGTGTTATCCCGAGGCCTTTGCAAGTCAGCATCTCCGACGGTAGTCTAGCCTACCCTATTAAAAATATAAGTTTTCAATGTCCCAAACGGAGAGCCATACTTTATTGTTTTTAACGATCTCTATGCTACTCACAAAAATGTAGGGATGGGGACATGATGAAGTAGGCTATCCAACTGTTGTGTGTTAAATTATTGTGATTACGAGCCAGTGGTTTTCAAACATTATGCGTGACTCGGACATGTAACTAAATGCAACAGGCTAAGCCTTAATCGAGGTAATTACATTAATACACAGGATTAGATGTTAAAATCCCTTGTGCCAAAATCCAAGGTAAAAACACATTCAGAAGCCCCTGCTCAAGTTTAACTTTAAAAAGCACACTACCCACAAATCCGCCAACAAATGGTCACAAGCACAATGCAAATGGCCTATCCAACAGCAGTAGCTTATATAGTATGCGGCATGTCATTGGGGTTATCAAGTGGGCACCCTCATTCACCGATGTTTCGTTAAGTTAGGCCCACGACACCTCATGAAGGCTTAACAGTGAAACCAGCGTCCTGGAGACACTCCCCTCCATGCCACCACCATATTACCACATTGAAATATCCAATACTCAAAATACTCTTAACCAGCCCAGGCATGGTCTAAGTTGGCTAGGTCGGTCCGTCCCGTTGATGTGGACTGAACCATAAACCATAAAGAACCTTAGCCAAGTACCATCACCCTAGGCACAGCCCATCACAAACACAAAACAAATTAGCCAGTTAGCTTAGCCCATTATCTTAGGCCCCATCCCAAACACAAAACAAATTAGCCAGCAGTTAGCAGTTAGCTTACACCCCATGCTGCCCCATATTACCACAACAAGCATCCAAATACCCTTAACCAACCTAGGCATGGTTTAAGTTGGCTAGGTCGGTCCGTCCCGTTGATGTGGACTGAACCATAAACCATAAAGAACCTTAGCCAAGTACCATCAACCTAGGCACAGTCCATCACAAACACAAAACAAATGAGCCAGTTAGCTTACCTTAGCTTGCGCCCCAGGAAGGGTAACTTCTCCTTACCCACCACCAAAACAAATGAGCCAGTTAGCTTACCTTAGCTTGCGCCCCAGGAAGGGTAACTTCTCCTTACCCACGACCAAAACAAATGAGCCAGTTAGCTTACCTTAGCTTACGCCCCAGGATGGGTAACTTCTCCTTACCCACAACCATTCGCTTGCCCGTTCTGCTGCTAAGGACATGTTACTAACCACCTGCCTTAGACTTCGACCACAAATGCCCAATTCAGACAGCAAGCCAATAGCAGATCTGGCCACAAACCCACGTGCACCGATTTCAATAGGCCTTAATCGTGCACTCCAACCTCGCTTAGCTGCCTCCTCTGCTATTTCAGTATATTTAGCTCTCTTCAGCTCATTGGCCACTTCCACTCTGTCTTCCCAAGGAACAGTGAGTTCAATGAAGTAAACTATCTTCTCTGAATCCGACCATAGAATTACGTCAGGACGTAGCTTAGTACTCACTATATGTGGAGGTACCGCCATCTGCTGGCCAAGATCAACCTTCATTTCCCAGCCCGCCCCATTTTTCAACTGGCCGGTTTTGCACCTGGCCTTCGCGGAACAAGGTTTATCCCCCTGACGTACAAAGTTAATTTGCCTTACCCCTTTACTAGCTGCTAATGAATTGACTTCTCTTCTTTTATCCTCTATTGCCGCTGCCACACATTTCAATACCTGGTTATGACGCCACGTATACCGCCCCTGGGTGAGACTTACCTTGCATCCTGATAGGATATGGTGGAGACTGCCCACACACGAGCAAAGTATGCATTTATCATCCTCACCAAACCATTGACTTAAATTCTTGGGAGATGGGAGCACATCATATGTAGCACCTAACATAAATCTGATCTTACTAGCTTCCATGCCCCATAGATCTTTCCATTTAATCTGTCTTTTTTCCACCCCTTCCCAGTTCACCCACTGCCCTTGTTTTGCCTGCGACACTGCCTTAGTACATCTTACAGCCTCCTCCTGTCTATGCATTTCCTCCACTACCATTTTCCTCTTTTCTCCTGCAGAAGCCTTACTCCACAAGGGTTTACTTGCACCCACCCCTAGACCCCCCCGCCCGTGCTGCACATGGCCCATTATATCTCTATGCTTCAATGCTGATTGAGCTTGCTTAACTGCCTGCTCTGGGTTCCACTTCCTCCCTGCATTAACTGAGGGTGCAACTTTCCTCACCACTGGGTCCTTGGACTGAGTAAGAGTCAATTCCAATCTAGCCTTAGCACACTTAAATTCCTCTGTCAGACTAGATATTGGCAACTCTACAATACCCTTCCCATACAAGGCTACACTGCTTAAGCAGCGTGGGACTCCGAGCCATTTTCTGACAAAGGAGTTGATCATTTTTTCCAACCTCTCTACCTTTGACAGAGGAACTTCATAAACTGTCAATGGCCACATTAGCCGAGGCAACAAACCAAACTGCAAACACCACAGCTTGAGCTTACCTGGCAGCCCCGACTTGTCAATTTTTGCAATACCTTGCCTAGTGACCTGTCTCAAGTCTTCAACCTGTGATTTATCACTAAGGCTTGCATCATACCACCTTCCCAGGCTCTTCACTGGTTTCTCCAGAACTGTGGGAATCACCTCCTTATTTATAGCAAACTTCTTATCTGTTACCTTCCCTTTAATAATTGAGAGACTCCTAGACTTACTTGGTTTCACCTTCATTCTGGCCCATTGCAGATTACTATTTAACTTACCCAGCAACCTGTTGGTGCATGGAACGGTTGTCGTCAAGGTTGTCATGTCGTCCATGAAAGCCCGAATCGGGGGGAGGCGTGGCCCTCCCTGCAACTTCTCCCCGCCCACTACCCATTTTGAGGCCCTAATAATGACCTCCATTGCCATTGTAAAAGCAAGTGGGGAGATGGTACATCCGGCCATGATTCCTATCTCAAGTTGTTGCCAACCTGTGGTGTAATCAGCTGTAGTAAAACATAATTGAATATCCAGAAAGTATGCTTTTACTAGGCTTTTAATGCTACCTGGGATTCTGAAATAATCAAAGGCCTCCCACAACAGACTATGCGGCACAGACCCAAAAGCATTAGCCAAATCCAAGAACACAACGTGCAGGTCTCTCTTCTCACGCTTTGCTAATTGAATTTGGTGCCAAATCATGCTGGTATGCTCTAAGCACCCAGAGAAGCCAGGAATTCCAGCTTTTTGCACCGTGGTATCAATTAGTTTATTCCTTTCAAGGTAATTTGTCAGTCTCCGTGCCACCACACTAAAGAAAACCTTCCCTTCAACATTCAGTAGACTAATTGGCCTAAATTGATTAATCTCCACTGCGTCCTTTTCTTTGGG
This sequence comes from Alosa pseudoharengus, assembly GCF_046254945.1. Lineage (NCBI taxonomy): Eukaryota > Metazoa > Chordata > Actinopteri > Clupeiformes > Clupeidae > Alosa > Alosa pseudoharengus. The sequence continues at coordinate 316,387 of NW_027468630.1, read as the reverse complement.
AATAAATATTCCCCCAGCCCTCCGCCAAGCCTTGGGAATACTCTGCTTTTTCCAAACTATCTTCATTAATTGCCATAAAAATCTTAAAACATCTGGTGCACTCTTATACAACCGGTAGGGCACTCCATTAGGTCCCGGGGCTGAAGAGGCCCTTGCACGTTTTATTACTTCTTGCACCTCTTTCCACCTTGGTGGACTATCGTCGCATTGGCTACTTAATTCACCAATAGGTGGGATATCAGCAGGAAGTACCATCTCCCTGAACCTCTCCCTATCTTTGTGCACTCCCTCTAAATACTCCTCAAGCTTCTGCTTAGGTTCCAAAAGACTACCACTCTTCTGCATTACGAATAAAGACTTAACAAACTTAAATGGGTCTTTATAGAATGCTAGTCGGGCTCGTGATTTCTTCTTCCTATTTTTCCTAATATTTTCAGCTCTTCTTAGCACTACTAACCCCTCACATCTGCCTGTAGACAGTCAATACCTTCCTTCTCATCATCTGTAGCTTTTCTCCACTGCTTCTTAAGCTGCCTCCTCTCCTTGATAAGTTTATCTATCTCCTGCTGGCGCCTAGATTTAACTACCTCATGTAGCCGTTTTGTCCTTCTCTCAATAGTCCCAAATCTTTCCTTACCATAGCTATAAATAATGTCTCCCATTTTCTCTAATTTGCTTTCAGCCGTCCCCTTGAGCTGACCCAGGATACTGACCAAATCACTATTAACATCTTCCCACATTCTACATTCTGCTGCGCCTGGCCATCTAACCCCAGGCCTATGACCATTAATCTTCTCCCTCCTTGGCTGACTGGCCTCTCTCTCTGCCTCAGTGCTAGAACTTACCTCAACAACAGGGGTACTGATGTCCTGCGAACTGTGGGTTTCTTCCTGTCGCTGGACTTCAACCGACTGACTTGATGCACTTCTTAAGAAATAGCTATCAATGCGGGGACCCTGTGTTCCCTCTACCAAGCACTTCTTTTTCCCTTGATGAATTTTCAGGCCCTTTAGACTTGTAACCTTCTGCCAACCACACACACACATCTGCAGCTTTTTCTCAGTTTTCTCTGAACTAGTGGCTTCCACAAACATGTTTTCCTTACTCGTAATCAAATTCGTTCCAGGGTCAGTAACCATGTCTATCACAAGTGAGTCATCTTCCGCCCCTGCTCTCGCTGACTCTAGGGGTATTTTTTCATTATGTCGTACTGTAGCTTAGTAGGGTGCAGCCCATAGCTTAGTGAAGCCTGGGCTACTGCCACAATGAGCTGCTAACCCATTGTAGCCCCGGCGGGGTCTATTCCCTCCTGTCAGCCGTCTTTCCGTGCTGTCACAAGGTCTTTCCCTAGTTGCCATGTTTAATTATGCATGATTTATTTTGTTATTGAATTCGTAGGCTGGGATTCCTCTCGGTAACAATTATGTTTAAAGGTAGCCTAGCCTCCTGCTTTTTCAGAAGAGCAATGTACAGTGGCAGAGCGACGCACAGTGGCTGAAAGTGGTACTAAAGCTTCACGCAGCTTCATGCCTCGTAATGCGCGACTGAAGTGGCCATTTGAAAGCGATGCCCACTGTACCTTTAAACATAATATAACTAAAAATTGATCACGCTTGTTTCAAATGATTTGACACAATCAATATAAGCTAGTTCAGAATGCAAACAGGTATCTGAACAGAGCACGTTCATATCAACAATGAACAGAAACTATCAGTGAGGCATTCAGAGTACATTGTAGCAGTGGTATAGTCTAGTTAGCTGTAGTGGATATACTGTGATCAACCCCAAATGTTAGTATATCCCAATAGTATAATAATAGAATAGTATTATGTACTGCTAAATACCATTTGTATTTTGTTAGGTTGAAGAAAATGCCTTAAAGGTGTATATTTTTGTATTTTCAAAATACTGCAAAATACTTTCCGTGAGACGTCTATGAGATGACATCATAAAAGTGCAAAATAATGCATGCAGCTTCTGATTGGTGCTGACTTGTGTAAAGCAGCTACTGTGCGGTTTTGACTTGTTGGATCCGACAAACTTTTTAATCTGGTCTGTCCAATTTGTTGTGCAGTTTAAGGGTGTTCACTATGCATGATGTAATAAACCATGTTCAAGCTCCAGTACGATCTGATTGGATATCTGGCATGGCAGAAGTTCTTGTTGGCTGTCTTCCAGTGTGCGCAATGTGAAATGCAGGCCTACAGTGTGAGTACATCAATCCAGATTGAAATGCGTGGTGTGAGTTGGCACATTGTATGTGAATGAACAGTACCCAATTTAGGAGGACTTGGTGTCTGTGGAACAGTATCCCCTAATCTAGCTCCTGTTTTTGGCATTGAACACAATCATCTCATTCTCCGCTCCAGTAGAGCATTTACTTTCCTTTGCTTGGTTGATCAACAGGCGGCTTTAGGCCTTTTCACACAGAGATCACGCTAAATTTGCGGGAAGAGGAGACGTCTTTTTGCCGCAACGTGTCTGAAAACGAGACGAGGTGAAAATGTGCAGGCCTGCTGATCTGTTCACATGATGCAGCATTTTGGGGAGCCTGGAGGCAGGATCAGCTAGCAAATTAAAATGTGATGTGCAACAGGGGGCGTGTAGAGTGATAGTCGTAGGCCGTATTATGCGTGGGCCTTCAGATGCAGTAGGTGTGTGATTTCCCAAACCATGGCGGGAGAACCGACTGCACTTTGGTTAGCTTGCATTTGCTTTGCTGTTGCTTAGAATGTTAGATTCTTGCGATCCAAATAAAAAGTAATTTGGAAGGGAAATTGAAGAGAAGAGTTGCCCCCTGCGCAGAGTTTCCGCTAGAAAAAAATGGTGCCGGTCAAAGTGACCGGCAGAGGTTTCGTTTTCCGGACATTTTGATGATATGCCGGTCAAATATCCTATTATCCCTTCTTAATTAGTCAAACTGAGGAAAACTGGAGACAGGCTATAAAGAATTACATAATCTGTATAGAATGCAACATGTTCATTAGACTAATTTAAACATGCCTAACAAGATCTAGCCAGTATCTTTTCATGGACAGCAAGAGTCCGCTTCGTTCGTTGTTTTAAAAAGGCTACATTGTTTGTTGCTGCTACCCACGTATCTCAGTGGTGACTGTTTAACTTGCACAGATGTGCACATGAATGAGCGCTCACACCACTACCCCCTAATGCTATGCCTCTGGGTAAAGAACACTTTGCATGTCCAATGTACATGGAGAATGACAGTGTCTTGGAGCGGCCGCACCCCCCGCAACTCCACTTCCAATGTCACTGATTCCGACAGATACGCCCGACACTTCTGCTTTTTATCTGGTGGTGGTGGAGTTGACCGGACATCTGAGGCTTCAGACGTTACCAATTTATCATCATCCATCGCGTCTGGCCTCTGAAAAAACGTTTTACGGCTAGTCTGCCTGGGCCTGGCCTTGTTTGAACCGCCTCTCATTTGTTCGTTGTTTAACATGGACGTTTTAAGCGTGCGCTTCCTATTTGAAATGCAGCATAGGTTATGCGTGTTGTTTAATAACGTTCAAACGGTAGAGCCTGTTCATTTAAAAACATAGCCAGAGGACGAATAATATAGGTTTAGGCCTACATATTAAGGCTTATTCTCAAATTCAGATTGCGTTAGGGGACGGAATTATTAGCCAATTTCAATCGGACAATTTGACCGGAGAGATTTAATTTTGTCGGACATTTCATTTTTTTTCCGGCCAATGTCCGGTAATTACCGGACAACGGTAACCCTGCCCCTGCGTTGGCCGTGATTCCCCTTTGAAAATCAGGTTCAGAGGCTACTGTGGCCTTGGTCAGTGGCGCCGCCAGCCGTAATCCTGTATGCACTGTGCGTACAATTTATTCATGAAATCATTCAATATTACAACAATACAAATAGCTTGTGTACTGTCTTAATTGAAACATGCTTCGCGCACAAATGATAGCCTAGGGCAAAGAGAATGGACATCTCAACATAAGTGTTCAGGCTCCTGCAATAGCCTCTCTGTTGGTAAGCTATGATCCTTTGTATGGTGCGTCTTACGTCATACGTATGTAATGTTCTCAGTAAAAGCCCATGAAAAGATCTCCGTGTTTTATTAAGCCCAAACACTAGCTAAGACACTACAATGGCGACGAGATACTTACTCACGGTGTAGAGGCCTACCCATGTCGGATACCGAAGGTGAGAACCCAACAGATAATCAGAGTAACCAAAGGACAGTCCGGTTGAGAGTAGTCCCGCCAGCCCCGCTAGCAACGGCAAGGAAGATGGCAAGCATCGGGAAACTGGAGGTGTTTGATGACGCACAAGAAAGCTGGGAAAATTATATAGAACGGCTGGAACAATACTTTATTGCCAACGAGGTCGCTGACGACAAGAAAGTACCTGCCTTGCTAAGTTTGATCGGCCCAAAGACCTACGGATTGCTACGTGATTTGACTGCCCCAGCAAAGCCATCCAGCAGGACGTTCGATAATTTGGTAGCAACATTACAAGCCCATCTTGCTCCCAAACCGCTTGTCATTGCAGAACGCCTTCATTTCCACAAGCGGGATCAGAAGGACGGGGAGAGTGTGAATGCTTATGCGGCAGAGCTAAGGAGGCTCTCTGAACATTATGAGTTTGGGACTAATTTGAATGATTCACTAAGAGATAGATTTGTGTGTGGCTTGGGACGGGACAACATACAGAAACGTTTACTAACAGAGTCTAACTTAACTTTTGTGAAGGCAGTAGAAATTGCGTTAAGCATGGAGATAGCCAACAGAGACACGTTAGAATTGCAGAGCAGCAGAAGTCACGGGACGGAGACCGCTCCTCAACTTCATAAAATGGATCTTGGGAAGCAGCGCCACCGTATGACAGAAAAGTGCTATAGATGCAATAGAGAAGGGCACAGAGCGGACGACTGCCGTTTTAGAGAGGAGACATGCCACAAATGTAAGCGCAAGGGCCATATAAAAGCAGCATGCAAATCTCAAAGGAAAACAGACAAAAATAAGGAATCAGTACATAAGGTGACACAGGGAAGTGACAGTGATTCGGATGACCATTTTCTTGGAACTATGGAGTTAAACACAGTGTCAGCAGAAAACTCTAACATAATATGGGTGACGCCAGAGATAGAAAACACACCACTGAAAATGGAATTGGATACAGGGTCAGCAGTTTCCATTATTCCTGTGACAATGTACAAGAGACATTTCAAAAACATGAAGTTGAGGAAGACAGACGTCATACTTAAGACGTATTCAGGAGAAAAACTAAGTCCTAAGGGGATGTTACAGGTGCAGGTTCGATATGGCGAGAAAACACAGGAATTACCACTATATGTAGTAAACGGAAATGGCCCCCCACTGTTCGGTAGGGACCGCTGCCACGTGTAGACGATATTTTTGCAGCGATGGCTGGAGGGCGACACTTTAGCAAGATAGACTTGAAACAAGCTTACCTGCAGCTACCCGTGGAAAAGACATCCAGACCGTACCTCACCATAAACACACATAAAGGGCTATGTAGGTACAACAGACTTGTGTTTGGCATTGCATTAGCCCCTGCCAATAGGCAACGCACAATGGACCAGATTTTACAGGGCATTCCAGGGACCCAATGCCTGTTGGATGACATGATCATCACTGGACGAACAGATGATGAGCATCTGACCAACGTGGAGAGTGTCCTCAAACGACTTGAGGAGTATGGGTTGCGGGTCAATCCACAGAAGTGTGAGTTTTTCAAGGACAGAATTCAGTTCTGTGGACATGAGATTGACCGCAGTGGACTACACAAAACACAAGAAAAGATAGATGCTGTGGTTGGGGCACCACAGCCACAGAATGTGACGCAGCTAAGATCATTCATGGGACTGATCAACTACTATCGCCGATTCCTCCCCAACCTCGCCTCAGTCCTGCAGCCCCTCAATCAACTGCTAGAAAAGAACAGGAAGTGGTGTTGGACAAGACAGTGTGAGGACACGTTCCGAGAAGCAAAATGACTCATCACGTCAGAACAAGTACTGATACACTATGACCCCAAACTTCCAGTCAAGCTAGCGTGCGATGCCTCGCCGTACGGTCTAGGGGCCGTTCTTTCACATGTTCTACAGGATGGATCAGAGAGGCCTGTGGCGTTTGCTTCTAGGACATTGAATAGTGCAGAAAAGAACTATTCACAGATTGACAAAGAAGCATTGGCACTTGTCTGGGGAGACCACCAGCCATTGCTGTCCATTTTCAGTCCACAGAAAGGCATCCCAGCAATGATGGCTGCCAGGCTACAGTGTTATGCACTCTTCTTGTCTGGACATGTGTATGATATTGAATATAAACAGACCTCACAACACACGAATGCTGATGGACTATCGAGACTGCCGTTAGCCAAGGACCAGAACGAGCGCGTGGACGCAGTGGAGGTGTTCCATGCAGCACAGCTGGAAGCGTTACCGTTGACCAGCGTCGTGGTAAACCGGGAGACAAGACGAGACCCAATCTTATCAGAAGTATATGAATATGCTATGACTGGCGGGCCAACCATTTGCAGCAAGGAGGTAATGCCATACCTACAGAGAAAAGAAGAAATAACCACACATCAGGGATGCTTGTTATGGGGCATGAGAGTGATTATACCTAAGAAATGCCAGAGGCAAGTGCTACAGCAAATACATGAGGGCCATGTGGGCACAGTAAAAATGAATCTACTGGCCCGTAGCCACTTCTGGTGTCCCGGAGTGGATGAACAACTGGAAATGATGACCAAGAACTGCAGTGGCTGCTTAGAGACTCGCAACATGCCTCCTCCGGTCCCGGTCCATCCCTGGGAGTGGCCAACGGAACCTTGGCAGAGAATACATGTAGATTATGCGGGACCCTTTGAGGAACACAACTTTTTGGTGATCATAGATGCACATTCTAAGTGGCCAGAGGTTTTTTGCACAAAATCTCAGACATCAGCTCAAACCATTGAGTGCTTGAGAACAGTCTTGGCTCGCTTTGGACTTCCTCTCCAACTGGTAAGCGACAACGCACAAACGTTTGCTAGTGACGAATTTGCCCAATTCATGGCAGTGAACGGGATCAAACACACAACTAGGGGTGGGCGATATATATCGTCTGCGATAATATCGTGATTGTTGTTTGAACGATGTGCTAATTGACATTATCGAGTATTTAAATTACTTATGGGGGAAAAACACTCGAAATCACGCACTGAAGACTCATACATTCCCAGGAGGTGTATGCGGGAGAAGCCCCTGGCTGCAGCAGAGCAAGTGTCACGTGATCACTAGTGGGTCACAACGTTGTCCCACGCAGCCTAATGTTTATTTTGTGCAGCGAGACTAGCCTATTTGGGATTTTATGCGGCTACTTCTGTTCAAGTAGCATTGATGAGACAGTCACGTTTTTTCCTACACGGTATTATATGGAAAGAAAACATTAGCCTTTGAGTATTTTAATAGTCAGCTGTAAACATGAACTATTCTCATGTAACTCTTTTGTAAATGGACTGAAGTTCGCTCTAAATATCTACGGTTACCGATTATGCTAACCGTTAGCATCTCTATGGGATTTCTCATATACATTAGCCATAAGCTAACACATCAGTTTCTATTCTGTAACTTGGAATGCTAGCCTACATGATTTCTCTTAAACTAAACATCGAAGGAAATAACTGAGATGTACTCTGTTGGTCTGCTTTGTTTTACAGTGAATCCTATGCAAAGGTTTGAAAGGAACTTCAGCTTCAGACTTTCTTTTGGGAAACTGTTAGGCCTATTCATCTTCTCTAATGTAGCTGGCTAGACCATGTCATTGCCACACACACAAGTGGGGGCAGAATTGGAAATGTGTCAGAGTGACAATGCATTGGTTGATTTGGTTAAAAAGTCACAGGTTAGGTTATTGGTTATTAATGTAATGATGCTATTCATAAATAATGAGCTGTAAAGTAACTCAGACTTTAACAAAAACAATTTTTTAAAGGATATCGACTTATTATCGTTATCGTCAAAATCACAAAAAATATCAAGATATTACTTTTTGTCCATATCGCCCACCCCTACACACAACCTCTGCTCCGTTTCACCCAGCCACAAATGGGCTGGCGGAGAGGTTTGTACAGACCCTTAAACAGGGACTCCGAGCATCCAAACGGGATGGAGGAACAATGCAGACGAGACTATCTCGGTTCTTGGCATCATACAGGAACACGCCACATGCCACTACAGGAGAAAGCCCAGCAGTACTGATGTTTGGACAGACGTTGCGTACACGTCTAGACCTCATGAAGCCAAACAGACGCAACAAAGTGCTGAATACACAAGCAAAGATGCTGCACGGGGGGCGGGAGCGCCAGGTCTCCACGGGACAGGAAGTCATGGTGAGAGACTACCGGAGGGGTGGAAAGTGGGCATACGGAATAGTGCAGGCCCAGACAGGACCCCGGACCTACGAGGTGCAGTTGGGTCCGAACATGGTGTGGCGGCGACACATAGATCAAATGCATTCGACAGGGGGACAAACTGTACAGACAAGGACACCAGGAGAACAATCAAGGGAGCAGGAACATGGCAGAGCTACAGTGGAAACGCCTAAAGCCACACAGGACACCGGCAGGGCGACAGATGAGACTGCGGCAGACACACAGACTGTTGCAGACACACAGGACCCACAACCAAGGAGCATTCGTGAGGAACTGGACAGGGATGAAGGACCGGGGAGGGAATCAGAGACTATAGTACTGTCTAGATATCCACAGAGAACACGAAACCCACCAGACAGATTAAGTCTGTAGGCCATATGTTAGTGATAGTGGTCAACCAGTCATTTTTGATAGTTACATTCTGTGCTTGTTTGGAAGCAGGTAGGTTGTGAATATCTGCATTATTTGTTTTCTTTTCTATACAACGTAGATTGTAGAAGGGAGGAGTGTTATGGTTCAGGCTCCTGCAATAGCCTCTCTGTTGGTAGGCTATGATCCTTTGTATGGTGCGTCTTACGTCATACTTATGTAATGTTTGCAATGGTTCTCAGTAAAAGCCCATGAAAAGATCTCCGTGTTTTATTAAGCCCAAACACTAGCTAAGACACTACAATAAGGATACATTAGAACAGGGATTCCCAAACTGTGGTACACATACCCCCGGTGGTACGCGAGCTGCCACTAGGGGGTACGCGAGATGAAAAGGGCAATGGCGGAAAGGAGTTAAAATGATTAATTAATTAATGAATAATCTAATTAATTCATAAATAATACATGATTTCGAATCGGGTTATAATGATATGGAACCGTGAAATTAAAGGAAATCATTTGTAAACCCTATAATAGGCTATGTATTCATTCAAAATAAGCTACACACAATACACGTGATTTCCTGCGGGCAGCCAGAATATCTGGCGCGTCAGTTTCGTTGAAGTATAGGGTAGGTAGAAGGCGGCGTAAACATGGAAAACTGGCTAAAAACAGGGACACTGTCCAAAAGGCCTAATTAAAGCGATCAAAGAGGAGAAGCGAGAGAAACAGAGCAGGACACAGGTAACGATGAGATGGGGGGCAGACTAATGAAGGTGGAGATGGAGCGCAGGAGGATAAAAGAAAGAACGAGACAGAAAAGACTGTGAGAAGAAAACGAAAGTATGATGAGGCATATAGCCCTAGGCTTCACGTGGATTGGGAGACAGACTGCCCAAAGCCACAGTGCGTGGTCTGCAGTGAGATGCTATCTAACCATTCTAATGCCACAGTTTTTTTTGCGTGAGAGCTCATAGACCAGTTGCACATTTTGATTTTGTTATCATGCGTCAATAGAATGTGTTACTTTTTTATGTGTTGGATGGTGGGGGTACGCGAGCCGAGTCAGGATGTAGAAGGTGGTCCGCGGGGGAAAAAGTTTGGGAACCGCTGCATTAGAAGATGATGATTGGTGTAAACTTTGTCACACGACGTGATAAGCAGTTCTGGCGCTTATAAACGCAACGTTCCATTCAGTCATAAATCATTCAAGCGTAGGCCTAGTGCTCCTCATGAAAAGAAAACAGCAGCTTAATATTTTTCAGGTCTTTAACAGTAGGCCTAGGCGCACTGTTAGCAGTTATGCTGAAGGCAGTGAGATTATTAGGCATTGCATCCTGTCACTCTGTTTGGAACATCGCAGTTCAGGTTGATAAGATTTAGTTAATGAGAGTATGGATTGTCTCAAAGTTTGGGACAACCAAACAGAAGTGTAGGCAAAGCAAATCCTAATTGTTAGTTACCATAGCTGTCTTTTCTCTAGGCCTGGGCCTATCGGAAATCGCGACATAAGCTCATTGGTTTCTTTTTTCTTTTCTTGTTCGCGTGTTGGGTAGTGAAGTGATAATGCATTTAAAGCAATGTACATCATGTGAGCCAAAGCTGATATGGCCATAGCTGCTGCTCTGTAAAGGTATTTCTGTCCCACCCAAATTTGCTGAACTGCTTGCGAAGTAGCCTATTCATCACAGACATCACATGTATCACACGAAAGAGCTTTTTCTCAGCTTTTAAACAATGTTAGTGGTTAATTGTTGTGGTAAACGGTTCGCGAGAAAAGTAACTTTAATTTAATCATATTTTCTGCGCCCGTCTCCCTACCCATTCATCTTGGTGGAATACTTCGCGAACTTTCCCCCAACACATGACAAACCATATATCAGAATAAACAGCAGACCTTACCGAACACAAAGGTGTAAAGCATTCCCCCGTACAGTTAGCCATTCCAGAGTAATCCGGTTTTAAATTTGCAGCAATGTCTATATTCATGTCTCCAACTTTGGGGTTCACAATGTGTTTAACTTGTTTAATAGGCCTACATGATTTTATAACAGGCCAAATACAAAATAAATGTTACAAATATCGCCTAGATATCTGTAAGCATTACAATCAGAGGATATACATATAGGGCAGACAGACACTCATGAGTTCATGCTTTGTTTTATCGCTGGATTTTAGGATAGCCTATTATGGCAACCGATTGCATTCCGAGCTACAGTCAACTCTAGCAGGCATTAAAGGAATTATCCGGAGTAAAATGCACTTTAGATCGATTTACGGATGATTGGGGGTACATACGTTGAGTTGACATCAAAATCATGTCATTCGGATGTGTTTTGAGAAAGTTCGATTGTACCGTTTTCAGTCACACAACTCGTAGCCTGGAAGTGAGCAGGGCATTTCAATTTCGCCGCTACAAAACGCTATTTTTATACCTCTTCTACAGTTCCAAACAACATAACACTTACGTGGTAGTGAGTAGAGTGTCCCTAAAGCCAAACCGAAGTATCCCGAGGTCTTTATGTGGTCGAATAGAGAGTCCAGAATGAATTTCATCAGGCCAGTACCTTTCCGGAAATGTTGCCATCTTTGCTGTAGGAGTCGCTGTAACACGCTCTGGAAATTCACAATTTCGTCGCCTTTTAAAAAAAAAAAAAAAACATAGTCCAGTCCATACAACTTCATTTCAATTTCGAAAGAAATACTGGACTATGTTTTTGTTTTTTTTAAACGGCGACGAAATTGTGAATTTCCAGAGCGTGTTACAACACACTCAGCAATAAGACTCCTACAGCAAAGATGGCAACATTTCCGGAAAGGTACTGGCTTGATGAAATTCATTCTGGACTCTCTATTCGACCACATAAAGACCTCGGGATACTTCGGTTTGGCTTTAGGGACCCTCTACTCACTACCACGTAAGTGTTATGTTGTTTGGAACTGTAGAAGAGGTATAAAAATAGCGTTTTGTAGCGGCAAAATTGAAATGCCCTGCTCACTTCCAGGCTACGAGTTGTGTGACTGAAAACGGTACAATCGAACTTTCTCAAAACACATCCGAATGACATGATTTTGATGTCAACTCAACGAATGTACACCCAATCATCCGTAAATCGATCTAAAGTGCATTTTACTCCGGATAATTCCTTTAAATGACTGGAGACTTTGTGAATTTAAAGATTGACATAATGTGCTGTCTCTGCTATTGCTGCTTTTGATAAGTTAGATTTATTTGCAATCTCCTGTGGTGGGCTGGACATAGCATCGAAATGCCCACCCAGATTCCCCTTTCCGCCTTGACCCATTCATACTGGTGCCGGAATGAAAAAACTCGGCAAAATGTCTAGGGGGCTTGGTAGTAAATTTGGCGAGACACTTTGTCCCGCCGTTCCGCCTCGGTCTATGTGAAAGGGACAGTCGTTCCGCGATTCTGGTACATAAAATCGCGGCGATTTTGGCAGTGTGAAAAGGCCTTTTGATGACGTCTCAATGGCAGACCTTTCAAAAAGTTGGTGTTTCTCAAAGGGATTAAACTGAAATGCAGGCCACAGGCCGCACACACGCACACACACACACACACACAAATGCACCCACACACACACACACACAGAGCCATTTTACCAGTACTCCTTCTCTCACACCCACACACTCACTCAGGCATGATGGGGCATGTAAACACCCAGAAGCCTGAGTTCAGAGGAGACACTTGAGCAGGAGCCATCAACAGCAGTGCCACCAGCACTAGCCACAGATAGCCATTCATGTTTGTTTGTCTTTTTCCCTCTTTTTTCCTTTCTTCTTTTCTTTTCTTCTCCTTCCTCTGTGTGTTATTTGGACAGGAAGTTGGCAGGCACAGGAACCTCCTCCAATTACCCTCTGCAGACAATGGGAGTTTATGACCCACTTTTTTCTTGCACTTTCCCCACCTCTTTCTTTCTTTCCTTTATTTATTTAATTTTCTTTCCATCTTTTGTGTGAGACACCTTTTATTCACCCACACATGAGATGGAAAAGCATTACCTCATCACTGCATAGGGAGAGGAAGAGGAGAGCGAGGGAAGACTGTCACATTGTGTCACGGGGGCCCGGCAGTCTCCACAGTGCCAGCGGGATGAACAGGGTGAGGTGTCCGAGCCTGGTCTCAGGTGACAGATCACAGCCGCCCACGCCAGTCAGCGTGTTACATTAGAGACCTTGCCAGCGGAAATGTGAAGAGATGAGTGTGCTCTGATGAGACAACAGAGATGGCCTTATTCCACCCCAGACTGGGCAGGAGCTCAGGGGGACCCTGGGGCCATACCATGTGACTATTGATGTCCACTGTAAAAAAGATTCAGCCTTAGATCCTGGGATATTTGCTATTAGGTTTAACATCATAAACAGAAAGTGTCAATGCAAGAGAATCCTGTACATAGGCCTTAGCAATGGTGTCACTGGCTATAGGGGTGCCTTTCAGTCAAAACAAGAGCTGTCCCTGACCATGCCCCCATGTTTAGCCTCAGAGATGGACTCAAAAGGGTAGAGGCTCTTCCCAGGATGATACCTCATTGTCAAAAAAAAACGCAAAGGGCAGGTGAAGACAAATGAAAATGCAATTGTTGTGTTTGGTGGTAGCATAGTGGTTGAGGGCCTGGGTTAGCATGCAGTAGCTTGAAAAGTTGTGGGTTCAATTCCTGCTTTTCACTGTTGTGCCCCTGAGCAAGGCACAAGGCACCGAGTTGCTCTGGGGAGAATGGCCCTCACAATATAATTGACATACGTATCCCTTTGGATAAAGGCGTCTGCTATATGAATAAATGTAAATGTAGAATTGACATGGGCGTAGATTTCCGTGGGGTCCGAAGGACGTGTCCACACCAATATCAAATAAGGTTTGAAATTTCCACACCAATATCAAATAAGGATGGAAATTTCCCCACCAATATTCAGGTTGAAACAGGCAAGAAAAGAAAGGTGTAGGACATCAGAATGTATTTCAAGAAACAAAGTGTAGGCCTATGTCATAATATTATGCACTAGTTCAAGGCACAGAAATGCCAGGAACTTCGTTTTTTTGTACACATTTAGTTGACAGTGTTATATGTGTTTAGCCTATTAAATGGACGTTGGAATCAACCAAATACCAGCTAGTTCAGCTATATCGCACTAGCAGATTTTTATACTATTACAATGGTTACTAAGGATAGGAAATGCATGCTTTTAACCAGTAATGCTATAAATGCTTGCTAAAATGAATGAAAATGGCACGAGGATGTCAGTGAAAACAAATGCATTTCTATGGGCTTGACGTTTTGGAGATAGAACATGAATGCAAAACATTGTTTCCAATCGTTTTCTCACTCATAATGGCAATCGATTTGTTACTTTGTCAGAAGACAGAAAAAGCAACCCAGCCACTCCCGTTATCAGACAGCGGTGGTGTGGCAGGTGAACTTGAATAAGGACATGGTGTTTTTTTTAGTGTTAGCTAGTTATAGGCTAGTTATAGACCTAGTGAATACTACTGGTCTTCTTTGAGATTTGAGTCGTGCTGTCACTTCTCATGACATCAATATTTTATTTATAAAGTGACAGAGGAACCCCGGCCAGGTAGATAGGTGAGATTCAGGTTGTTGCTCAGATAGGGAAGATTCAGGGTGTTGCTCAGATAGGGAAGATTCAGGTTGTTGCGCAGGTAGGGGAGATTCAGGTTGTTGCTCAGATAGGGAAGATTCAGGTTGTTGCGCAGATAGGGAAGATTCAGGTTGTTGCTCAGATAGGGAAGATTCAGGGTGTTGCGCAGATAGGGAAGATTCAGGGTGTTGCGCAGATAGGGAAGATTCAGGTTGTTGCGCAGATAGGGAAGATTCAGGGCTAATGTAAATTTGACATGGTGTTTTAACTAAATGGTTTACTGCATATGCATTAGTAGATAATGCATCATACAAAGTTAAAGTCAGGCACGCTTCATACATTACTTCATTTTTTTTTTTTTTGGGGGGGGGGTGGGGGGGGGGCTGGGTAGTGTCTCCACCAAAGCTCAGACCAAACCTACGCACTTGAGAATTGATGTATGGTTCCAGAACTATGACAATATATTAGCCTTTTGCCTTTTCTACACACAGGCCATCTTGTCTCTTCCCAAAGATTACTACAGCACTACACTCTTCTTATAGACTAGGCAGGATTTTGGAAAATGTGCTTATTATGACCGCCGCTAGCGAAGCGGTCATATAATGATTGTCAATGTTTTTGTGTTTTTTTCCGTAATCTACTTCCTGAATTTTTGGTCAACGATACCCGGGACACCGAAACACCGGTGCACCTGAAGTTTGGTGGGTATGTAGCCCCACTACACTTTTATGGAAAAATTTTGTTTTGTCCCCGATATTCATCATCATCATCATGGCTGCATTTCCAGTATTGGCGATACCTGTAGCTTAGGGAAGCTAACAGCTTTCTATTAGGATCTAGTTTGTTAGTTACAGTTTTGTCATGACTCCCTAAATTTTGGCATTTAGAATAGCCAGAGCGTGGATATCTCAATCGGAAAATTAAACAATATCGGGCGCCTATGGACTAGGCTGGGTGAACCCAGCCTGATCTGCCCGCTATTTATTTTTTGATTTCTTAAAAGATTGAGCTTGGTCTGGTGAAAGCCAGACTAGCCATGGACCTCAGTTACACAATGCAAGGGAACATGAATCAGCCTATATTTGCAAGAACAATAACGGACAACAGCTCTTCAACTTTGGCCCGTTAAAATGTGTATGAACAGTCTAGCGACGCATTTCATCAAGGCCCATTTGGACATGTCAGTTATTTGCACCACTGGTTAGATGTAAAACAGCATTTCGTTTCAGACTACTGTTACTTAATTTGTGCATTGACAATAAAGTATCACATAAACTAAAGATGACTAAAATCTTATAGATAGATAGATACTTTTGATCCCCAGGGAAAATTCAAGAAGAAGAAACATTCACAAAAAATACATCCATCCAAAAATGACCTTTGTTTTTGATAGCTGTTGAAAACGGCATGGAACTGACAGAGATGTTTTTGTTTATTAATAAATAAATAAATAAATAAATAAAAATATAACATTATGCTGATACCTTTTGCTTTTCCCAAATACAATGTAGCTTACAGGTGTAAGTGACCTTTCATCAATCCAGTTGCAATGGATAAACTGTGATGAACTGCCCTACTTGTGATTGGTTAGAGATTTTAAAGGTTTTATAACAATGCTACAACTTCTTTGGCTATTCTACGATCTACTCACCTTTTCAGCGTCAGTAGGCTATTTTCTTTGCAGCCGCACACACACACACAGGCATGCCAAACAAGCATACACAAAAGTTTCAAGAGTGGGGGATGGAGTAAAAGATGGATACAAATTGATTAGTGCGATTTATTTTCGCGGAACGGATGTACAGGACTGAGCGGCGGTCATATTTTGTACACATGTATAAATTGTTGTCTTGGATAATGAATAATTCATGAAAAAAGAGGACCATGAAACAGGTTGATGGCTTTCTGAAGAATTTCCTTGAAACATGTTTAGAAGCAAGGTTGATTACCATATTTTAACTATCTATTTATATTATTTATCTGTATTTTAAAGGAAAATTCTGCTGTGCACTCGGTGAGTTGCACAGTTTTGAAAACGAACGTTAAGGGTTGTTTTAGGACATGTTTGAGTAGCCTACTACAGTATGTCTGTTGGCAGCCACCCATTCAAAACGAGTCAGAAAAGTCGAGACAGGACCAATCGTCAAAATTTCGGTGTCCACCACTCTAGTTCATCCAAAACAAACCAGAAAAGGGCTAAAAAATGCTAAAAAACAGAATTTTCCTTTAACTATTTAGTTAATACATTCCACGATCACTATTATGCCTTATTTGGGACAATTTGTTCGTTGTCTCTGCCAGTGCTGCTACATTTGCAATGCATATGTACATCCTGCTAATCCGTATGGAACATGTATCGCTAGCAGACAAAATGTAAATGTATAGTGCATACATTAACTCTTTGAGTCCTCCGACAGGTGCTGCCTGTGATGATTGGAGCTGTAAATATTATCATTCAATGTTATTTGAAGTGAATTTGCAGGGTTATGGTAGGTGCACATCCATAGGGGTTCTTGTGTGGCTTGGACCTCTGGGACGCACCTGACATAATTATGACCGCCGCGCAGCGAAGCGGTCATAATTATAGGTTTAGTCAGATTTTTTTTTTTTTTTCTTTTTCTTTTTCGCATGCCCAAATTTCCGTCAATGATTCCCGGCACACTGAAAGACCGGGATACACGAAACTTGTTGGGCATGTAACCCCACATGGATAGCATGGAACCATCGTTTTTCGTTTTGATCTGTGGCCCCCCCGCTGGACTGGACCCCCCGAAAGGAGGGTAGGGCAGACACAGTTTTCTGTGAATATCTCGAGAACCATAGGGTTTAGGAGGACCATTTTTTTTTTTGTATGTTGATCTCAAGGAGCCATGTCAACCCATTCCATAACCACTCATTTCATGTATAGCGCCACCTAGTTAAACACAAAAAAGTAAAAATGAGGTGTTGTAATTGAAGGTATCTGTGACCTAACATAGTCAAAACTGCACGAAATTGGAAGTGTAGGATCATTATGACACCCTCTGTATGCACGCCAAGTTTTGTGGAATTCCGTTCATGGGGGGCCACACAATAAATTAATTTATGTTACTATACACCAACTGGCCTGTAGGTGGCCGGAGACAGTTTTCTGTGAATATCTCGAGAACCGTAGGGCTTAGGAGGTCCACCTTTTTTATGTATGTTGGTCTTAAGGGGGCACGTCAACCCATCCCATTACCACTTATTTCATGTATAGCGCCACCTAGTTAAAAAAAATTAGGTGTTTTCACCACAATATCTCTGGCTGACAAGGTCAAAACTGCACGAAATTAAAAGTGTAGGATTATTATGACACCCTCTGAATGCATGCCAAGTTTTGTGTACTTTCGTTCATGGGGGGCCTTACAATAAAATAATTTATGTGTACATTTAGTGACGTACACCAACAAGGATTTCCGGGACACTGAAAGACCGGGGTACACAAAACTTGGTGGGCATGTACCCCCACATGGATAGCATGGAACCGTCATTTTTCGTTTTGATCTGTAGCCCCCCCGCTGGACTGGACCCCCCGAAAGGAGGGTAGGGCAGACACAGTTCTCTGTGAATATCTTGAGAACTGTAGGGCCTAGGATGACCATTTTTTTCCGTATGTTTGCCTCCAGGGGTCATGTTAACCCATTTCATGTGCACACATGTGCACAAACAGATACACACACACACACACATACATTCACAGTAATCATACGTATGACACATACACAGTAGACATATGTACGCTTGCATGCACAGGCACATACGCAGGCACACACACAAGCACGCACACACACACGCACACACACACACACTCACACACACACACACCCACACACATAACATAACACAAACAATCAAGAATTTCTCAGAATTATGAACAGGCAAGATGGAGGTGGGGTTGTATAAAATTAATTTTACATGTGAAATCTATGAACTAATCATGTTTTGGTACTTGTTGTCTAGCAGATACCAGTGAGAATTGAGTGTGGATAATGCAATTTAGTGAGACAGTTAGAATCATATAGGCCTTTCAGCGTGATTTCTTTTTGTGGAAAAAATGTGCTGGACTGGGCGGCGGTCATATTTTGTACCGCTCTGCGGTACATCTAGTTTCTTCTCTATTCAGTGCCTGTGGCATTGGCTCTCCTGTGGATCTCAGTGTGTCGTGACGGCCAGCGTAGCGTTTAAAATGCCAGTCCGAAAACCGTGCCTGGGGTTCTTCCTGTTTCACCACTCAAATAATCACGTCGCACTTCAAAAGCAAGACAAAAACAAACAAGAGACTCCTTCCCCTCCCCTACCACACTCTCCCGTCGTCTGCTCCCCATGGCATGAATGAATGGCCTCAGGTCACATCACTCCAACCGTGTGGGGCATATTTCTTTGTCTTTCCTTTCGTCCAGACGATCAGATGGGAAGATGAGACGGCATGACAAGTTTTGTGGGTAATAAGAACCAGAGTCATCAG
>NW_027468630.1:290000-292500 GCF_046254945.1 Alosa pseudoharengus | reverse complement strand
AGACAAAAATGTGTGAGGGAGTGTGTGCGCGTGAATGAGTATGTTCGGGTATGTTTGTCTGAGAGAGAGAGAGAGAGTGTGTGCGCGTGAATGGGTATGTTTGTCTGAGAGAGAGAGAGACAATAACATGTATGTGTATCTAAGCATGCATGTATGTGTGTGTATATGTCTGGCTTGTCTTTCAGTTAATTGCACTGGAAGGACAGCGACTCTGTGGACATGGCATGAAGGGGAGGACGTGTGAGAAGAGGACCAGACAGCGCAGGAGGTCATCGCTGTGCTGACCGCAAGGACCAGATGACATCACTCTCTCTGCGGGGTTTTTAGTCTGTGGCTGTAAATGTGTATTGTGCTTTCATGCTCAGTCATGTCCACAATACCCGCTTTGATAGAAGCTTATCAGGGTATTACCAAAACATGAGGCTTTTGTTTCGTGGATTGAATGACCCTCTCGTCTCCCAGACCGGCTGAGCAGTGATGTACTTGGGCCATTCACCTGAATGCTATTCCTGTCGGACACTGCCTCCTAGATGCCAGATTTCAGCAAGAACATATGAAAATTACAACATCGTGGCAACCAGCTGGAGTCGCGGGCAAAGCGCTGGAAACCCATAAAAAGTCCGACTCGATCCATCACCAAGCTCCACTCCTGCGTGGGAGCACCTCGCTTACAGGAGGTGTAGGTAGTGGAAAAGTGAGTGTGCGCCCAGTCCACTAATAATAGGTCCTTTAGACCTCTTCCTGTCGGTGGTTTATTATTGAACTCGAGTAGATTTGTAGCTCTTGTCCGTCCGCTTGAGAAAATACAATAAAATACAAGGTGTCATCTCAAGCCTGCCTGCCTGGCTAAGCAGAGCAAGGAGGTTCCCCCCGCGTCCAAAGCAGAGCAAGGTGGTTCCCCCCGCGTCCAAAGCAGAGCAAGGAGGTTCCCCCCGCGTCCAAAGCAGAGCAAGGAGGTTCCCCCCGCGTCCAAAGCAGAGCAAGGTGGTTCCCCCCGCGTCCAAAGCAGAGCAAGGAGGTTCCCCCCGCGTCCAAAGCAGAGCAAGGTGGTTCCCCCCGCGTCCAAGTTCAACAGGTTCTGGACTGGGATGGAGTGGAACTGGCCGCAAAGCCCACAGGAAGGAGAGTTTAGCTTTGCAAACGGTGCGGACCGCAGAGACAAGAGCGTTTAGGTGCAGGGTCGACTGAGGAGATTTCAGGTGCAGGGTCGACTGAGGAGATTTCAGGGTTTCATCTGATGGGCCCCCACTGCACACCAGCACACATGTGTGTGTGTGTGTCTGTGGTGTGTGTGTGTGTGTGTGTCTGGTGTGTGTGTGTGTGTGAATATATATAGATAGATAGATATAGATAAATACTTTATTGATCCCCAGGGGAAATTCAAGAATAGACAGAATTCATCTTTTCTCTCAGTCTGCCACTTTTACTCCATCGCTACTTTTGGACTTGCTCTTCCTCCTCTTTCTGTCTGATTTCCTTCTTTATTTTATGCTTGCTTTTATTCCCTCTCTCACTCTTTTGCAAGTTTCTCTCTCCATCTCTATTCAGTTTCCTGTGTCTGTCTATCTGTCTGCAACCCCCCCCCTCTCTCTCTTCTCTACTTTTCGTTCTGCTTCTGATTCTACTTGGGGCTCTGATTAGAAACAGACCCTGGTGTTGGTTATCCACCCCAGACAGAGCCAGAAGCATGGCAGCAGGAAGGCTCCATTTCTGCTGAACACTCTTATAGAGGGGCAGCACAAGCAGCACAGGCAAGGGAGTCACCTTTGGACACAATACACCTCAGAGTCTCAAAGTGTTATCCTACTTTGTTGACATTGTTTTCAAAGCAGTGTTATTAAGTTGTTGATTTAAACAGAACATTGTCCTTTTACATCCGAAAATTGTTTTTTGTGTTGGGATATTTGTCTAGCAGCTGTATTGCAAATGGAAAGGGTTTTCATTGTTACATCTGGGCAGAATAGGGTTGGATATGTCCTGTACATCCCTTAAAGATGTCCTTTCCAAAACAGTCCAATGGAAAGATGATCACACATGTCTGCTGGAGGTATAGTATCCTGTTGCTGGTACACAGGAAATGACTTCATGGGCTTTGTTTCCCATTTCCCATTCTCTTAGATGAGGCTTAGTGACACATGTGCCTTTCCTAAGAGTGCCCCTCTGCAGTTTTTTTTGTTTGTTTTCAAGGGGAAGTTAATGCTTGGAAAGAGAGCCCATTTACTTCTCTGGTCCCACCAGTAAACTAAATAAACCAGCCAAACAGCTTCCGCAACAAGACCAGATTGAGGCCTTCTTTTCCGTGTAATGATCTTCGTGACTACCACCCTTATTTCCTAATTGTGGTGAATGCAGCGTAATGGTGGCGTACATACTGATTAGGCTGGGCTCGCACTCCGTCTCCGACAGCTCTGTGCCGTGGTAAACACCAGGAGATAATTATGGCAAAGTCTCAGCGTGCCGCGCCTCTGGGGCCTATTGAGTTTACACAAAAGCAAGCCCA
>NW_027468630.1:245000-287500 GCF_046254945.1 Alosa pseudoharengus | reverse complement strand
TTGTTCACCAGAGGGCACTCTACACCGTCCCTGCTGGCAACACTCGTGTATAACGCGCCACACATCCTGCAACCTGCTGATCCAGCCAGAGTCGGGCAGAGAGAACCAGTTATCCGCGAGTGAGATCATCAGTGAAGTGTGTTCATGGTGATTTGGTCACGAGACATACATTGCTTGAAATAACAATTAAAAGAACATCCCCATCAGTTCTCTTAACTCAAATAAGCATGACAAAGTTCGTGAAAACAATGTCCAGTTTTGCTGCTGTTAAATAAGCCGAGAGTGAAGAGGAATTAGCTAGTAATTACGTTACGTTGTTACAGTGTAGTTGACTGTCTGTCCTTTTAACTTTTGACAATGTGACTGAAGATGTATTTCTTTAATAGCGTGACAGTTATAGCAGTGAGACGTATCATCTCTCCCCGGCCTGTTATTTTGAAAGCGTATGTTTTACAATTTGCAGTATGACGTTATCCATTGCTAAATTAGGGCTCATCATAGACTAGCTAACCACAAAGCTAGCTAATGCCATGAATATCAGTGGAAGACCGCTAACGTTAACATTAATGAGCTTGGAAACCACAACAAACTTATTCTGCCTAAATAAAGTAATGATTTATAACTAGTATATCTGTAGTTACAGTCCCTGCATTGTAAAATGTAAGTTAGACGTGCGAGGAGTGAACATTTAGACATAGAGAAAAAGTATCAAACGTAGCTTGTGCAAAACGTAGCTTGTGCATAAAAGTTAGCTTTTCTTTTACGTGTGTGAAATCCAATGACGCCAAGTGTGCGTTTCAGACTGTCGTTCAGCCGCAGCATTAAAGAGTTACTGGATTTAGATCACTAAATAGTAGGTTTTAGAAGGCAGGCAGCAACTGATGATTGAAAATGGTTTGATGTAGCTTGATGGAAATAATTTTAAGTGCAGGTAAAGGGATAAGCAAGCTGACATTGTAATTATAAGGTAGCTTATAAGGCAATAGGGACTAATTATTACACACACACACTCAAACATTTAAGAGTGACCTTTATCTTGTTTAATGATAATACAAATGATGATGATAGTAATAATGTCATCATTATTTTTTGTAATTATTAAGTCTTAGATCAAAGTTATATTTATGAAGCTTACTAAGTCTTTTAATACTGGTAACTTTGATTTGGTTGTTGTTATTATGTTTTTGTTCAAAAGACTAAGTTTCATATCTTAAGTTTCTATTTTTATACATTTTATTTATCAAAACTTTAATATATTTCGATGTTCCTCTGTTCCACTGTGACAATATTATTTAAAAGTTTGTTTTTGAAATGCATTATCATATTATTTTAGTCAATACTCATAAATAACTACAAATAACTAATGTTAGATAAATCTGTTAATGTTTTGTTGCGCGTTTCTGAAAAAAAAAATATATATCGGCCGATATATCGGAATATCGGATTTTTAAATCAACAAATATTTGTATCGGTATCGGCCTTCAAAATCCTTTATTGGTCGGGCTCTAATCCTTAAGTCTCTTCTTGAGCTATAGGAGATTAAATAATCTGTTTGTATGACGTATAAAGTGAAGTCAGTTTGTTAATCCACTCCGTGTTGCTCTTGTGGCTACTTGGGAGAGACTGTGTTTGCTGACAAAAGTTCTAATGGTCCCTGACACTAAAATTGGCTGATCCAATTCCTCCCACTAGATTAGGGTCAGTGTTCAATCTGATGTGAAAACAATCCTGGGGGCAAGTGCAGTAAAAACAAAAAGTCTCACGATTTTCCCTAAACCAGTTCTGCTGATTAATAAAAATCGCATGCAGACGGGAGAGTTTGTGTCTGCATTACAAATGCACCCCTAATTAAGTTTGGTGCAGATAGCTCACCCTTGGGTTTATATTGTGCGCCCGAGGGCTTTCTTTCAAGTTGAGGGGGGAAAAAGAGTACTTCCAACTTGATCAGTGTCCCCAAATGACTCTGATTTATCAAACATTCTTCACACCTGTCTTTCTCCTTTCTCACACTCTCTTCCACTGTTTATTTCTTTCTCTCTCTCTTTCTCTCTCTCTCATACACATTTAACACATTTACACATGCACATGTACCCACACATGAACTCACTTTACCCCCCCCCCCCCCCACACACACCGTCTCTCTTTCACACACACATACACACACATACACACACACATACACTCACTTTTTCTCTTTCACTCACACACACACACAACAATCTCTCTCTCTCTCTCTCTCTCCATCATACTATCCTGCAGTAGGGACTCTTCTGCCCCAGCCCCAGATGAAAACTAAATCTAATTGCCTCATTAGCCCCGCCCCCCTAGCATGAGTAATTGCGGATTTCAAAGAGACGGCGCCCGCTTCCAAATCATGTGTCACAATGGGGACTGTTTGGCCTGATCCGTGCGGCCCACTTTGAAGCTGACCCCGGGCCCCGGGAGGACCCCTCCTCCGCTCTGCTCCACTCCACACTGCCCAGGCCAGCAGAGAGGCCGTTAGCAGGAAGTGCCCCCTTGTCTCTGATTTTCCGCCCTGATTGGTGAGAATGAGAGGAGACTCTGTTTGGATATGTCAGGCCAAACCAGACCCCAACCCCTGCACCCATCCCCCATCTGCCCCCCACGTCTGGCCAGGGTGGGGGTTTCACACACACACACGTACACACACACACACACACACACACGTACACACACACACACACACATACACACACACACACCTCAGAGGTCCATGCCAGAGACGTGAAATCACTCTTTTACACATATTAAACATTTACATGTCAGAAACACGTACACTGGCGCTGTTTTTGACTTGGCAGTCAGATATGGTGAGGATGTTGCAAAGACTTTCTATGCAAGCATGTCAGCATTTTCCCACCAAAGGTTTACACAGAGGTACCTTAACATGTACTGTACTGATTAACATCCCTGCTGAAAAAAACAGCCTGACCAGCTAAAAGTGGTTTGCTGGTTGACCAGCTTGTTAACCAGCTTGTTTGACTATGATGGTTGACCAGCTAGACCAGCAAATCTCTTGCGAAAACACCTAACGATGGTAATTCAGCTGGTTTTGCTTGTCGTACCACCTCAAGCTGGTCATTTTAGTTTGTGTTGCTGGTCTACACTGCTGGTTTAACTGGCCGTGCCAGCTTATGTTGGTCAAACCAGCATGACCATCTTATACCAACAATGTCAAGCTTGGCAGGCTGGTCACCAGCATGACCATCTTGCATCAGCTGTATCCCACACGACAGGCTGGTCAAACCAGCATGACCAGCTTCCTCAGATGGTCACGCCAGCATATCCAGCTGGTGGTCCAACCAGCTACACCAGCAAAGACCAGCAAGAACTGGAAGAAAACCATCAAAACCAGCTAAAACTAGCTACCAGCATAAGCTGGTTTCTAGCTGTTTTTTTCAGCAGGGATGACCAACCCATGAACATGAGCATTAACAGACTGCACTATCATGTGAAATGCTGAATCACACTTTGAATTGCAATGTATTGCTGCTTTATACATAGTTCAGGCTTTATTAGTCTTAACTACAGAGGTTGATAAATGTTAGTTCTCGGGATCTTAATATATAATTTGACCTAAATTGCACACCAATAACAATCAGACACAAGCATTCCCCAACTACAAGAAGAAAAAAAAAAACTAAATGTTTATAGCAGACTGCTGATGCAGTACTAGAGGGAAATGATTTCCATATGTGAAATACAATCAAGTTACCACTGAACTGAGTAAGCAATCCATTGATTAATCACGCTTTAAGGCATCCCAGGTTATTTGATTCAATAGGCTTTTTTTGTGTGTGTGTGTGCATGGGGGGTGGGGGGGTACACTGCAGGATTACCCAGAAAGCTCTGTGACTGGGGCCGTAACATCAGCTGGACTGTTGTAAGCAAGGGAACATTTTCCAAGCTGGACCTCTCGTCTTACAATTACCGGAGCTGGCCCTCCACGCGGTGCAGTGGAAATGATGGACGCCCATCACCGGAGGGTTTGGTTTATCATCACCTGCTGCTTATGGGAATGCCAGCTAATGAGATCTGGGATGTCCAGGGCCAATACGGTGTCCCATTTAATCACGGCAGCAAATAAAAAGTTCCCAAAATGCAAAGAGGAAACCGGAGAGGATGGACCGCAGAGGCCGGTTTTTAGAGGCACGAGCCCTCAAGCCCTCAAGCCTCACACACACACACACACACACACCACTCCCAAAAAGGAAAAGTGCCTGCTCACCACAAATCATGCACACCTTTCCTAGTGCTTCATTTATGGCTTGGTGGAAATTACATGGTCAAGCAAACCTTGGAAAGTCATTAAGTTGTCAAACAATAAACAGGTCTTACACTCAAGAACATACTTTCAACACTGGTTGTAGACTTTAACCATCTATTTGAGATAGCATCATTGGACATTCAGGCTAAACTCCATAAAACCTTGTTTTTATGTGTGTATTCACACTGAGGTATACACAAAGTGCAGTGCTAAAAAGTAGCCTATACACTTATTACACCCACTTTATTAGTCTGTCCATTTATTCATTACCTCCACTGATAATTCCCCGTGTGTCATTGTATTTGGACGAGATAATTACGGGAATATGGAGGTTTGCGTACACTAAAATACACACATAACACACAGCCAGGGGAAAAGCACAAAGCATCCCTGCTGAAAAAAACAGCTAAAAACCAGCTTATGCTGGTAAATGGTTTTAGCTGGTCTTTGCTGGTTTTCTTCCAGCTCTTGCTGGTCTTTGCTGGTGTAGCTGGTTGGGCCCCCAGCTGGATATGCTGGCGTGACCATTTGAGGAAGCTGGTCATGCTGGTGTGACTAGCCTGTCTTGTGGGATACAGCAGGTGCAAGATGGTCATGCTGGTGACCAGCCTGTCAAGCTGGTCATGCTGGTTTGCTAGAATGACCAATATAAGCTGGCATGGCCAGTTAAACCAGCACTATAGACAGCAACACCAGCTAAAATGACCAGCTTGCGGTGGTACGACAAGCAAAACCAGCTGAATTACCATCATAAGCTGGGAAAACCAGCTGAAGGTATGTTTTCGCAAGAGTTTTGCTGGTCTAGCAGATCAACCATCATAGGGTGGTCAAACAAGCTGGTTAACAAGCTGGTCAACCAGCAAACCACCTTTAGCTGGTCAGGCTGGTTTTTTCAGCAGGGATCGTAAGAACGCAGTGAGATGTTTCAAAACGGGAGGCTGATATATACTCCCCTAAGAGCCCAAAGGGGAAACCTGGAGAGGAAACGGATCTGAGAGAGAGACAGAGAGAGTGAGAAGGAGAGAGAGAAGGAGAGAGAGATAGAGAGAAGGAGGGAATTTTTTTTTTTTGAATTTACAATAACTTTATTGCATCAAATGCATGTTACATCACATGTTTAAAATCACAAATCACAAATAAAAAGAAACCAAAAAATGAAAGAAAATAAATAAATAAATATAAAAACGCAGTATCCTCTTATGATACAAGTGTAAAGACCAGTTCATCATTATTTAAGGAACATAACGCCCCATTAAAGCACCAAATATGTTCAAAAGTTGTAAGGTTACATGTAGACTTATAAAAATTAAAATCCATTTGAATTCTTGACTTTATCAGTCTTAATAAAACAATCGCAGCATCATAGTCACAGTCCTGTTCTATTTTGTTTTTCCTACTAATGTACACAGCCATTTTTGCATTACCTAAAATGTAATTGATCAATTGTGCCTTGGAACTATTCTTCTTACAATACTTAAAACCAAGAATAAACATTTGATTTGAAAAACATTCACCAAACATTTGAACAATTTTTTCCAAAAAATCAAAAAAAGGACCCAACCTCAAGCAGTACAAGAAAGCATGGAACACTGTTTCCCTTTGTAAACAAAAAGGACAGTCTTGTCTGATGTCCGGATTCAATATAGACACAAAAGAATTTACTGCCACAATACCATGAAGTATTCTCCATTGCAGATCACCCATTTTTTTGGTTAATGGCGGCTTGTACAAGGCTCTCCATTCAGGCTTAACATTATCTTGTAACATTAAAGCATTACGCCAAGGTGTATCAGTTTTATGAATTAACCACTTTTTGTTTAAGACTTTAACACATGTTTTATACATAGATCTCCCATTAACAATATCCAGGACCATTACCATTTCCTCAGTAGGGAACAGAATAGACTTCTCATTTTCATCTGTTTTAGGCAATAAGGACAACCTGGGGAAGGAGTTACTTAGACTCAGAATTAGCCCATTCCCATAGTCTTTTAAAACCTTATGCTCATCTGGTGATAAAACAGATCTCAAACATGCCAAAGCCTGCCCCATTACTCGTACAGATCTTACCCCTATTGCTGCTGCAAGGCCCTCAATATTGTCAAGCCCAGGACCACATACACCCACCAAGTCACATAATGTTATTATCTTTGCTTGACAGAGCCGTTGATTAAGGACAGTAGAACCATTGCTTATGTCAAGTCTTGCTCCATTTGTGACAGGCTCTCTTAGAAGCCATTGCGAAGAGGAAAGCCTATGTATCCTTTGGATCTTGAATAAATTCCAAACCTTGAACAGTCCTCGATAAAAGACCGGTAGCCTATTTGTGTCCAATTTGGAGGGGTCCATTAAAAACAAGGTTTTATCCTGTCCTAAATTTCCAAGGGTATGTAAGATTTCACACGCCACCCCTCTCCAGGTCAAATTCTCAGGCCCTGTGAGAAAGCGCTGAATAAACTGCAGACGAAATGCTGCCCCCCTACTGGACAGGTGAATGATTCCTTGTCCACCCTCTTCTTTGGGGAGATATAGTATGCTCTGGGGCACCCAGTGTAGCCGATCCCAGAAGAAGTCAATCAAGAGCGCCTGTATTTTTGACAATAAGTTTGGTGGTGGATCAAGACACATTAATCTGTGCCACAAGAAAGACGCCACTAAGTTGTTTATCACTAAACATCGGCCCCTATAAGACAACTGTGGCACCAACCATTTCCACTTATTCAGACGTCCTTTTATTTTTTCAAGAGCACCATCCCAATTTTTCTGCAATGCACTGTGATCACCTAAAAAGACTCCAAGGTACCTGAACCCTCCTTTTATCCAAGTAAGCCCATCTGGGAGTTTTGGAGGTTGACAACTCCAATTACCCACTAAAATGGCCTCACTTTTATTCCAATTGACTTTAGCAGATGATA
Source organism: Alosa pseudoharengus (assembly GCF_046254945.1). NCBI lineage: Eukaryota > Metazoa > Chordata > Actinopteri > Clupeiformes > Clupeidae > Alosa > Alosa pseudoharengus. The sequence continues at coordinate 280,297 of NW_027468630.1, read as the reverse complement.
ATAGTCCAAAATCCTTAACAATATTGTTGAGTATGTCCATATCTCTTTGGTTATCTATCATCACCACCAAATCATCAGCATATGCTGACAGACGTAAAACAGTGTTACAATTTGTTATGGAGGTACCAGAGATTTCAGCTCTTAATCTGTGCAACAGTGGTTCAATTGAGAGAGCATATAACATCCCTGATAGGGAGCAACCTTGCCTTATACCTCTATTTACTTTAAAAGGTGAGCTTAAGCCGCCATTAATCTTCAGTAAACTTTCAACGTCACTGTACATAACCTTTATCATGTTAATGAAGCCAGAGTTAAAACCAAAAACCTCTAAAACCTTGTATAAATAGTTATGCTCAAAACGGTCAAATGCTTTCTCTTGATCTAAAAACAAAAGACCTAACTTTTTCTGAAGTATACTACAAAGATCTAATGTATCACGGATCAAAAAGATATTATCAAAAATTGACCTTCCCGGCACACAGTACGTTTGGTCCAAATGAATAATTTCACCCATCACTTTACTCAGCCTTGTGGCCAATGTTTTAGAAAAGATTCGACTGTCTATGCACAACAGGGATAGGGGTCGCCACTGTTTTAGCTCAGTCAGGTCACCCTTCTTGGGCACCAGGGCCAGGACTGCTCTGCGACAACTTAAAGGGAGCTTTCCCTCTGCCACACTGGCATTCAGCGTGTCCAGCAAGTCCTGCCCTATGACTGACCAAAGGGACTTGTAAAATTCAGCTGGTAAGCCATCAATCCCAGGTGTACGCCCATTTTCCATACCCATAACAGCTGCATGTAGCTCCTTAAGAGTCAACACTCTGTCAAGCTCATCCGCCGAATCTTTTCCCAATTTTGGCAAATCTTTGAAAAAGAGATCATTCAATTCTAGCTTCTCTTCATATTCACTTTTAAATAATTCTGAATAAAATTTGACAGCATGCTTCCTTATATCAGGTGTTTCAGTTAATAAAACCCCTGATTGTGACCGTAAAGCATTAATGTGTCTCCTTTGCCCATTTTTCCTTTCCAAACCAAAGAAAAATTTAGAAGGAGCATCCATCTCTGAAATATTTCGGAAGCGTGATCGGACCAAAGCACCCTGTGCCTTTTTCTCCAGGAGATCATTTAATTCAATTTTCTTTAGTTTAATAGCTTCAAAATGTTGTTGATCACTTGTAGTATCAGCCAGATTCTGAAGTTTCATAATTTCACTTTCTAAAATTTTCTGAGATATGGTTATGTCTCTAGTGGCATTGAATGTGTACTGTTGACACAACTGTTTGATTTTTTTTTTTCCCATTTCCCACCACTGCTGCAATGAAGGAAAATGCTTTTTTTCTAATCTAAACTTATTCCAAAAAAAAGAAAACACTTCTTTAAAATAATTATCTTCCAACAGTACATTATTGAAATGTCAGTAAGCACTTTTGGGCTTAACTGAAATTAAAGACAATGTGCATAAAACCATACAATGATCTGAGAAACCCACTGGGATAATCAGACAACTCTTATAGGCACTAAGGTGATTTTTAAAACTATAAAACTTATCAAGTCTAGCTAAAGACAGGGAATTATTATAGGAGTGGGCCCAAGTATATTGTCTCTGATTTTTATGAAAATTTCGCCAAATATCAATGAGATCATATGTGGCCTTTAGCTCAATGAGTCTTTTCCTTGATGGCATATGGGGTTCAATATGATTTCTATCATGTACATATTCTGTACAATTAAAATCTCCCCCAACCAGTAGTAATTCATTAGAATCACAGTTCTTTAAAACGTTATCTAATGCACTTAAAAAACACATTCTCTCAGTGGCCATTGTTGGTGCATAAACACAAATAAACACACACCAAGTATCCTCAAACTGTGCTCTTACTTTAAGCAGTCGACCTTTTAGAATATCATCAACTTGATATGAAACAGGAGTGCATCTGTCTGAAAATAATATAGCAACCCCTCCACTATTTGCAGTATTATGGCTTAAAAACATTTGTCCTTTAAACTCCTTTACCCAATCAGCAGCATTTATAACGTCAGTATGCGTTTCTTGCAATAAAATTACATCAATATTTTTTTGCTTCATTGTCTCAAACAATTCTATTCTTTTCAAACTCTGTCTAGCCCCATTCATGTTTAAAGATGCGACACGAAAATCAGGCATTGTCGCAAAAAAGAGAAAGAAAAGAACCAACAAAACACACACACGCATCATAATACTAAGGGACTTAGGCTTTCTCATCAGTGTCAGCATTTAACTTAGTTAGAAATTTTCTGAGACGACATACTTCTTGATCAGTAAAGTGGCCTTCTCCCATGTATAACTTCGTTTTATCAATAAATAAGTCAACGTCTGGAAAGTGATCATCAATACGCACTTGTCGTGCGTGCTTGGTTTTTTTAAGGAACGACTTAATATCGTCTACAGTGTACGACTGATTTGAGTAACCACTCTGACGGACACTACATGTAATGCTACAGTCAGAGGAATAATCGCTTTCACTCTCAGCATCAGTTTGTCTCGTTTCTGTAAGCTCGCTCTTTTTCGTTTTTCGATTACTAGCACGGGATCCTTTTCTTTTTCTAGGCATTTTAAAAAGTGCATCATCGGTGTCCATTAAGGAACTTTCACAATCAACTTTGCCAAATATTTGATCAATGTCACTCACAGAACTAGTACTGCCCTGTGTACTTTGCGTAGGCCTACTCTCACCAGCCTCTGTATCAACCAACTCACTACCAACATCTTTTGGAAGTTCTTGATGATCATTATCATTTTTATCAATCTGTACAAGATCGGCAACCTCTTTTGGTTCATTATCCACCACAGGCGTGGTCTGTGCGTTATTTTTTCCGGTTGATTCATCAGTAGTAGCAGAAACACTAGCACTATTTTCAGCTGTGTCATTTGACGTTCCAGGTTCTATCTGTTTTTCGCGACATGCCCTTATTAGATGGCCTACCTGGCCACAACCAAAGCATTTCATTGAATTTGTAGAGACATAGATAGTGTAATAAAAACACACGTCAATCTTCAAATTTAGAGTCATGTCAATTTCAGTGTTTTTCAAGATCATGTAGACAGAGCGCCTGAAAGAAACAACATGTTTCAACAACGGCGATTTAGACGTGATGGACATTTTCTTTATTGGTGAAATTAACTTGCCATACCTGGCAAGATTCTCAGTCAGAACTTCATCACTAATGAAGGGTGGCACATTCGACAAGATCACTTTTTTGGCTGGCGTTGATAAAGGAAGAACAGAAATAAATTCTTCATTTATCACAACTCCACGCTCAACCACATCTTGAGCCATATCTACTGATCCTAGGAACAGCACAACCGCATTATTCATACGTGAAGCAGAAAGTATATTATCATGGCCAACCATCTCCCCAATGGCTAAGCTGCAGTCCTCAACACTAATTGTTGTGGGTATTTTAACGGCATGCTGCCGCGTAAGAAACCCTAAGTTCACCATACCTGGATCAGCGTGCTCCCAGAGGTGGAAGCAGACGCCCAGGTAGGCTAAATACGATCTTACTTTACTAATAAGGTTATCACAAGTACCAACACAAACAAACACACAAAAGACAAACAAACATAAAAATAGACAAAAGATAGAAAATAAAGATTAGAACACAGCGGCCAAGTCCTTACTCACTCACAAACGCTCCGGCTCCGCCCACTCACTCCACATGCGCACAGAGAGAGAGAGAGAGAAGGAGAGAGAGAAGGAGAGAGAGAGAGATAGAGAGAGAAGGAGAGAGAGAAGGAGAGAGAGATAGAGAGAGAGAGAGAGAGAAGGAGAGAGAGAGAGAGAGAGGGAGAGAGAGAGAGAGAGAGAGAGAGAAGGTGAGAGAGAGAGAAGGAGAGAGATAGATAGAGAGTGAGAGAGAGAGAGAAGGAGAGAGAGGGAGAGAGAGAGAGAGTGGAGAGAGAGAGAGAAGGCGAGAGAGAGAGAGAAGGAGAGAGAGATAGATAGAGAGAGAGAAGGAGAGAGAGAGAGAGAGTGAGAGAGAGATAGAGAGAGAAGGAGAGAGAGAGAGAGAAGGAGAGAGAGAGAAGTGAGAGAGAGATAGATAGAGAGTGAGAGAGAGAGAGAAGGAGAGAGAGAGAGATAGAGAGAGGAGAGAGAGAGAGAGTGAGTGAGAAGGAGAGAGAGAGATAGAGAGAGAAGGAGAGAGAGAGAGAGAGAAGAGTTACCATGAGAGTTACCATGGTTACAGAACATGGTGGTAACAAAAAATATGAGCTCTTAACTTCGCTACAGAGCTTTTGTGATTTATTGCATTGAATGTTGAATTAACATCATCAGATGATCTACATATGAACATCTGAATACCAGGGGGGAAATACTTCAAAAAAGAACGGGATCTATAAGCCCAGGATTGACGGAATAAGAACAAGAAGAAAACCGGAGCGGTCAACGAAACGAACCCAGATAGCAAGCATACGTTGGCACAACGTTGGCACAACGGCATATCATCCGTTTACTGACGTTGTGCCAACTTCATTTTGTCCGGTGGGGTAACGTTGTTTTGACGTTGGCACGGAGAAAATCGTCGTGCGTCACAATAGGCCTACAAAAATCCGTTTATTGCAAAACGTTGGCTTATAACCAATTGCCAACATTTTGTTTTTATTTTCCATTGCTAGTCCATACCGTGAAAATGAATGAACATTATACTTTTATTATCATGAGCAATGACTTGTTCTCCAGTAGCCTACAAGCCTATATGGAAATGATTGCTTCCGCAATTGCGCATCATGCCTAACAGCTGTTCTAAAACCAGTGGCCTCTCGGGGCTTGTTGCTTAATTCAAGACAGGCAGGCAATATGTTATAAATGTTAATATTATTTATAATATTTATTGACAATAACAAAAATAACAAAGAAATAAATTAATAAAAAATGTTTAAAAAAAACACCAACAAGGAATTGGGGGGTGGGCTGCTCCGGTTCCTCCAGATCATGGAACTATTCTGGAAAAACAAAAGAGTTTGCTCATCGATCCATTTATCAAAACAATGCAAAGTATGTGGGGTTTGCCATATGTGCTACTTACTCGGAGTCAGAATCGCTGGAATCCGAATCACTGAATTCCAATTGACGCAGACGCTGGCGCTGAGTAGCTGTGGAGAAAAGGAGACAACCATCAGTGACAGATTGCCCATTTAGGAGGTTATCACTGAAACTAGGCCTAGGAGGTAAGAATGTTTTTTTTTAATTATTTTTTAAAAAATGTTTACTGTCCCCATCTATTATATGAAAATGCGCTTAACGTTGTAACGATCTGAATTGCGTTGTATTGAGGCATGCTAGGCTATATTTTTAGTTGAAAATGCATCTCCATTTGCAAATAGCATTTTCATATTGCAATCAATCGTGAAATGCACAGCATGCACAGGCCTACTAAAGCCACGCGACAAAATGTTACCTGAGAATGAATGCACGTGATGTTTGCATGAACCACGCGACATTAGGTCAGTTTGGCCTAGGATTAGCCATAGCTAGGGCACTGGACACTTGGTGACTGTTTGACATGTGATAAGGTAAGATTTTTAATTATTGTCTTAAAATAAGGTTAGAAGACTAAGCTAAACTTGGTTACTTTTGTGTGAAGAAATGAAGAGTTTGGTTCCAAAACGCTATCTCCTTTTTTTAAAACATTCAGGTTATTTAATGTGTATTGTGTTGTTTTGATTGAGTAAAGATATATAAAATAACAACACCCAGTTACAGTTCAACTGAAATTATTTGGAAAACAAAATGTAAAAAAAAATATTTATGAAAATTCATTAAAATGGTGGCGTTTTGAAACTCTTCAAATGTAGCACATAGCTCGACATATTTTGTAGCCTATGCTACTTTGGAATAATTAAAATACATAGATATTTATGTTTTTGGTATAATACAGAAATATAAGCAACTGTTGTTGAAAGTCCCGAGTACCGCCATGTATAGGCTAATAGAAAATCGGAGAGATTTCTATTTTGGGTAGGACTTTTTGCCTCAGTATTTTCTGTCAGTCTAAAGCACAACTGATATTGCCATCTATGTACTGTAGGTAGCCTGCTTTGTTTAAAGATCGTTGTCTTTCAAAGAAATGTAGCTGGGCTTTGGATGATATAAAATCACGGTGTCTCTGCAACAAATGCGCATTAAGATTAAACGAGGTTGCATTTTTTGGTAATTGGTGGAGTAGCCTAGGCTAGGAACACGAAAATCAGTGGGGCTGTTAAAGCGTAACTGGCCAGAATGCATCCTAGGGTGTTTTTGTGAATGTACCCTAGTCAAACTTTAGTTTAAAAGCATAATTATAGCCTACGTCCGAAGCGCCACTTTTAGCTTGTCGTCGTTTTCGGGTCAAATGGCTTTTTTAATGGAAATCGTAGGGGCACTACTATTTTGATACATGATGGCATCAAAATAGCTATTTTTAAAACACCAAGAAGGCTCGACACAACATGAAACTTTGATCGAAGTCATCTGTGTCTCTACACATGAACTTGAGCATTGTTTGTGTACACAGAGTTTACTAAAAGAAAGGTTTTTAAAAACTTAGTTTTTCTGCTCGCCGCCATCATGCCAGCCAAGGAGTGAGTTGTCCAAAACCTTTCTTTTTAGTAAACTGTGTACACGAACAATGTTCTCAATGCTCGAGTTCATGTGTAGAGACACTGATGATTCTAAATAGCTATTTTGACGCCATCATATATCGAAATAGTAGTGCCCATGAATAATACTTATCATAAATGCTCAAACATTGCTTCCTAGATAATGTGAATTCCAAGCTACAAAACTGAAGTAATTCTAAGGACTGACAATTATATGAATGTGATAAAGACAGGATTTGAACAGAAATATTTTACAGGCTTTTGGTTTTGGGACCCATTCTTGATTAAGACAATGTTTTAACAAAATATGAGATGGTGCAGCAAGAACCTTAGATGATTTAACCTGGAATGACCCATTGCATATACTTAAATGTCTGCCACTATGTCTTTGGATTTCCCTCTTCTTATTCAGGTCTGTAACATACCGATTACAGGGCTCTGCGGTTCTTCAGCTCTCCTCTTCCTTCCTCCACTGCGGTCACTGCTATACTTAAGCCAGTTCTTAATGTGGCTGTCGCACTCGCTGGCAGTGATATTTTGCGCTGCCGCAGCACCTGAACAGGTAACAGTTCTTGATCATTGAAAATACAATGCACTATTTCCAGGAGAATCAAAAAGTGTCTATTAAGCACACTGTATTTAATTTTTCTTTTACAATGACAGCAATGCAGTGGCATTCAGACACCTCTTATAGCTGCAGTGATTTTTAAAGCTGCAAAAGCCTTCTTTTGGCCTCCTCGGCCAAGCCAATTGTATTGGGTTGCCAGTGTGTCTGTGATGAGGTGACGCATTATTCTCCTGACCGCGTCCCCAGCATTCATCCCACCAAGTGCTGTAAGGTGTGTTGTCTACAGATAAGAACAGAAATGTACAGATGTATATAGATTTTATACAGTTAAGAACAAAATTATTCATACCCCTGGCAAATATTAATTTAATGTTGATTTTCTCTCGACCAATATGTTTGTTCTGACTGAAAATGAAACTGCCACATGTCAAAAGGTTGCTTGACAATGTGGTAGAAACATGGAAATAGAAGCATTTTCATCTTTTTTTTTACATATGTATGAATTTTGTGTCCAAAATTATTCATACCTTTTTTTAGATAATGACTGGAAAGCCTTGTTTGGCTGTATGTTTTGGATCATTGTGTGGTTTAATGGCCCGATGCCGCCTATTGGGACGGGTTTCTCGGCAGACTGCCTGATTTTTTTTCCTCCAAAAATCTTACTGTAGCCCCTTGTTTTAGTGTTACCATTTACTTTGAGAAGGTCACCAGGTCCCATTGTCTGGAAAAAAACACCCCAAGCTAATACATTTCTATAATAGCTATTCTGCACTGTGGATATGGTGTTTTGATGGTTGACATTTGCAGCACATCCCAAAATGGACCACTTGGTCATCATGGATGCTGATCATGGATCACTCTTCTTAAAATGCACAACTCTGCTTAACCTTTTATAAGGACACACCTGAACAAAGAATATAGCTTTTGCTTGATTTTTAAATGGTTATGAACTAGGTTTCCAGACTAGATCTCCCTGAAATAAGATCTAGGTGGGCGGGGCTAGGCTAGCTGTCTAGAATCATTGTGAAGACATTGAGAGGCTTGGTATGTATTATGAGAACCATTTTGAGAGCTGTGATGACAAATAAACATGCTTCCAGTGATTATTTAAAAAGGGTATGAATAATTTTGGACATGCCATTTTTCATAAAAATTTTCAAAAAATATGAAAACTGATTCTACCACATTATCTTACAACATTTAGCCATGTAGAAGTGTCATTTTCAAACATATTGGTCAAGAGAAAATTAACATTAAATCAATATTTGCCAGGGGTATGAATACTTTTGTTCTTAACTGTATAGAATGTGTACTGTTGACAAAACATAATGCAGTTGGTTCCAAAGTATTCAACCAACGTGAAATTTTTCACCATGTTGTGGTCATCAATGTAGTCAAATACATACCATAGCTTTCTCCTGTGCTTTCTCTAATAACACATTCTCCACTCTCCTCAGATGTTCTTGTGTCTGAATTGGGAATGTGAATTCCTCTGGTAGAGAGGGCGCTGCTTGTGCTGGCTGCTTCTTAGCCAGGGCCTGGAGAAGGAGGGTGTTCTGGCGCACTTGCGCCTTTATCTCCTCCAAGGCCCTGAAAATTAGCTGGTCACGCTCTATAGGTAAGAAAGGTTTAATAGAAAAACAGAAACATTTCACATTGCTTTAGAAAGTGTTGTGACTTAAATGATTATGTTACACAAATGATATCATCAGTCATGTTGCAGACCAGCAAAATGTTTTGTACCGAATGTGTTTGTCACAGGCTGTGAGTAGGAGGTAGTGGGAGCACTCAAGACCGATGAAAACACCGGTGGTGGCTGGAGTACAGGCTGGAGTACAGGTAGCTGTTTGGAGGAGCCTGGTTTCGCAGGTGGTTTCACTGGTTGTTTCGCTGGTTGTTTTGCTGGTTGCTGGTTGGCGATGGAATGGCGTGGCTGAGGTAGAGCTTCAAACTGCTCCACCACTTTGGCAGAGGGCCTGCAGTATGACAACAGGACAACACCACAGGTATTAAAACATCAGTGAATCTTAGACTTTTGTTAATTTGTGTACTGTACGGTTCTTACATTCTAGGCCTTCTGAAACTTTCATCCTCAGAAGTGAGGGAGTCTTTCTTGGTGGCCCTCACCAGTTTCTTCCTGGCCGCTTCATAAGAATCTGTATTTGAGGGAAACATTTGTTAAACAAGGAACCATATTGCAGCATCTCTCTCTCTCTTTCTTTCTCTCTGTGTTTGTTTACAGGAGGGTCTCACCATATTTCTTCAGTACCCTGACAAAGAACTCCCCCCATGTCTCATCAGGATCCTCCTGATTCTGGACAGCCACCTTACCCCGTTGCATACTTTTGTATGGTGGCCAGAACGACACTTTTTGGTCGACACTCAGCCAGCTTGTGGGCACCACTTCAACCTCATTCTTTTCCGTAAATAGTACAATTGCGAACATGATCTGTAAACTGAAATGATGAACAGATGAACTTAGCTTTAACTAACTAACTTATTTATTTATTTATTTATTTATTACTAACTAACTAACTTATTTATTCATTTATTTATTTATTACTAACTAAATTATTTATTTATTTATTTATTTATTTATTTATTTATTTATTTATTTATTACTAACTAACTCATTTATTTATTTATTTATTTATTTATTATGTATGGTTCAGTCGGTATATTGCAAAGCCATGTTTGACAGGCATTGCAACCATTTTGGCATCAATGGTTTTCTCTGACAAAGCCACCACCTCTACAGACAGTCCTTGAACAAAAGCAATATTCAAATTGAGGGAGTCAACTGGGGATGTGAAAAACGACTGTCTGTTTAAAAATTTCCGTCCCAAAAACTGTGTGCAGCCATCAGCATTGAACATTTTTTCAATTCTGAATATGCTGTGCCCACTCAAAACTATGTTGTTAGGCGCATGGACTGATAAAAAGAATTTGGGACAGGTGTAGTGAGAGAGTAGACTGTGCAACACTGGACTGACATTGACTGACTGACTGACACTGCTGTTTAGTTTTTGTTCAGCGATGCGTTTTACAATTTGCTGCAAAGGTTGGTTTGGCTTTCTGATCTTTCTTTTCAGTTGATGCAGAAAGTTTTCGAAAGGAAAGGCAGAAATTCTCTGCAAGGGGCCAAATTTTCTGACATCGTCTGCCAGGTGGATTAAGCTATGGACATTGTACACAATGAAATCGCCATAAATCACAGAGAAGTTTTGGACAAAGACTCTGATCACCTTCTCGGCGTAATCACAGTATGTTTTTGACAGCTGTGGGCTGCATAGAATGGTTATGCCCACATGCAGAAGGAGGAAGTGATCGTACATAACATCAGGCAGTTCGTTTTTGAGAGCAATGGGACCCGTATACAAAAGAAATGTCCGAAATTCAGTTGCTTTCCAACGGTCCACCTCTGTTAGGGATCTCCCTCTTCTATTGAACTCTTTTGGCAAGCTTTTTCCAAGTTCCACTATTTTTTGTGATATTGATGTTATTGTTCGGTTGCCAATTCTTGTGGGTAGTGGGCCTCGCATCCACAACCAAATGAGCTTTCTCACTACTCCCAAACACACTAAGTGCATGTAATCGAGCACAAATTGGGAGACCATGCCAATGTTGATGTCAGTGAGGGGACTTTCACCATCCTTGTGGTGATCACTTTGTAATTTGGCCTTAAAGCTCTCGTCTGTACGTGGTGCCGCCATTGTCTCAGGGAAGTTTAATCTGTTATTGCACCAAACACCCTCCTGAACACACCTCTCGCAGCCGTAATACGAATTATGATATTTTATGTTTTTGAGGAATGCTCTTGCTGGTGCATCGCATACAAAGGCCGAAATGATTATTTTGTGATTTTGTTGGTACATAACACCACTTGAGGAGATGACTGACATCTCCTCCACAAAATCGGAGAGATACTCTGCCAAATTTGATGGTTTTTTAAACCCAGAGTATAATGCCACAACGAAGGGAATTTGGTCTGGGTCTTCTTCAATTAATGCCAATATTGGCCAGAATTGGTTATTGCTACTTTTAAAAAGTGGCATGCCATCAATATTGATTTGCAGGTGGAGTGTTTGAGCGATTGTTAGGGTGGGACTGTCCTGCATCCTCACCAATACACCTTTAGCTAATCCAAAATAGTGCATGGAGCCCCCTGCTTTTTCTTCCACCTCTATGCTTTTAGGAGTTGACAAAAGTGTCCGACCATCTTTTGGGAGATCTGCATCGGGCAGGTGTTTGTTAAGGACAGCAAGAAGACTTGAAAGATGGCTGATTGGTGTGTTTGTTTCCACTGCCCACGCCTTTAAATCGTCACGTAATTTAATGTTGTCATATTCCTCATCAGGACTGTCAATGTCAATGTCAAAGTCCTCGTCTTGCATACAGTAATCGATATTTTGGATTTCCTCCAGACCACAGGTGGCGCTTATGTCCTCTAAACTAGAGCTAGTACTAACGTTACACCAGTCTCCTCCATCACAGCTGTCTAACGTTTCCGTCCCTGACATGTAGGAGTCGGAGCCATGGTCGGAGCAGTCGGAGTCGTGAGTAACGCTAACTTTTTCCACATTAAGTGATTGTAGCATAGAGACAATGGCCTCTGTATTTTTTTTTGTATGCCGTCTTAAAGACCTTTTTGATAGCAATTTGTTGCTCTCTGCCATTATTGTGACAGACAATAGCGTAAAGTTTACTAGATAACTGTTAGCATCAAGCAAGCTATAGCAGCTAGCGATATAGCTAACGTTAACGTAACCGTTTTCAGCTAACTTTAGCGAGCGAATCCGACTAACGCTAATTTACACAGTTATCGTTCTTGGTTTATGGTGTTGCGGTCTTGAAAGTGACCTTATAACCACTACTTTACCTGAATGTTGACCAAAACACCACAGTGTCTAATGTTAGACCAAAGTCTGTCGTTGGCGATCCCAGGTGAATTGAAAATCAGTTGATTTCAGTTAACTTTTATTCATACGCGCGCAGGTGTGTGTGTTACATCATAAGCACGAGAGCAACCTATATGTTCTATATTGTTGATGAACACAGTGGACCTTTTAACCTGTAATGTGTAGTGTAGCCTACAGTTTTTTTCTCCTACTCTCTCTGTGTGTGTGTGTGTGTGTGTGTGCTTTCAGACTCTGGAAAAATGTACTTATGAGGGCTTTATTTCCTTGAAGGTAACTATATTACACCCCCAGACACACACACATCAGTAGTCCTATGAGCTATGAGATGTCAGATTGTGTGTGTTGACACTGGAGGCACACTCACCTGTCTTATGTTCTTCAATGGAGGCTGAGGATGATGAAGACACTGTCTGTATGCTTGGAGTTGTGAGGGGAATTCTTGTAAACATGCACTACCAAAGTTTTAGCCTGATGAGCCAGACCTCACATCTTGATGTAGGACCATTCGCAGTGCTCAGTCCAAGGGGCGGGATAAACGGTTGTCTTTCAAATTCCCTCTGCACGCAATAGGATAGTGCTACAACCATGCATTTTCCCACCAGCGGAGCTAGTTGTTCAAACTTTTGCCAATTTAAACAAAGCTTAACTCGTGTCACGCTGTTCGCCAGCAGCAGCATCCATCTTCTTTGTTTTCAAGTAGCAGGGAATTCACGCAGAACAGTCGCAACTATGCCATCATTATGTTAAGTCCGCTTACTGATTCTATACACGATGTGATTGGCCTGACTGAAGTTGAATTTTTCCAACTCGCAAGCCAACGGAGAGTTGCTAGACTACCCTGGCAGCAAATTACATCACCTTGGCCGCTAGGGTGCGTCTAGATTTCTAGGCTACCAAAGTTTGGGATCACTTAGAAATTTCCATTCCACTCCATTATAGACAAAATACCAGCTGAGATCAATTACATTGTTTTTTTGTTTTTTTAATCAGTGCAACAGTTTTCAGGTTACACAGTATGCGCTTACATAATTGCAAAAGTGTTCTCTACTATTGTAGAAAGAAATGTCTTATCTCTAATGCAATATTTACATTGCCCATTATCAGCAACCATTCATCCAATGTTCCAAAGGCACATTCTGTTTACTAATATATAATTTCTCTGTTTCAGTAGCATCTGTTTCCTGTTACCAGCGTAACACAACACAGACTGTTTTTCTGCCGTGTATTCAGGGCACAGGCAGCTAGCGGATAGTGAGGCGATGTTTTAGCTTAGAAACTGCGTGACATGTCAACAACGTTTGTATTTACTTGTCACAGCCTGGCATACTGTGTTCATTATTCCATACATCTGATGTGTAGGCTAACTGCTGAACTATGAGGTCCGACAAGGGACCAGGGCTATAGGCTACAGTCAGGGCTACCCTGCTGAAAAAAAACAGCCTGACCAGCTTAAGGTGGTTTGCTGGTTGACCAGCTTGTTTGACCACCCTATGATGGTTGACCTGCTAGACCAGCAAAACTCATGCGACAACATAGCTTCGGCTGGTTTACCCAGCTTGCGATGGTAATTCAGCTGGTTTTGCTTGTCGTATCATCTCAAGTCATTTTAGCTGGTGTTGCCGGTCTACATTGCTGATTTATCTGGCCATGCCAGGTTATGTTGGTCATTCTAGTAAACCAGTATGACCGCCTTACACACACAGTATGCACTTACATAATTGCAAAACTGTTCTCTACTGTTGTAGAAAGAAATGGCTTATTTTTAATGCAATATCTACATTGCCCATTATCAGCAACCATTTATCCAATGTTCTAAAAGCACACTCTGTTTACTAATCTAATATCATTTCTCTGTTTCAGAAGCATCCATTTCCTGTTGTTACCAGCACCATGCCATGTATGTCGCTCTGCATTATCCACATGTACACTGACCAATCACTGACTTGTTTCTTGCTGGGCATTTTTTATAACAGTGATAAACATTAAAAACATGAAAAGCATGAATATTTCTTTCAAACAACACAACTTGTGGTGAAGTCAGAGTATGCTTCCAATCAATCATTACACAACAGTGAAAAAAGTTCAAAATATAGTTTTCAATATAGATCGACAGATAGATACTTTATTGATCCCCAAGGGGAAATTCAATTCAATAAGAACCTAGACAAGATAAATTCATATATTGAAATTGGTCAATTGTTATTTCCATTGAATATTTTTATTTAAGTACACCAAGTAAGTACAGAAACCACTGTAAATGTGCCTTTGGCCTATTTGATCCATGCTTGCAAATACACACACCTTCAGCTGTGTTGCTGTGTGTGTGTGTTAGAGGGTGATTGACTAAATAGCACCACTGTACATTGTAAAATGAGTGTGACAAACATGTAATGCAACTTTTTTGTTTGTTTTTAAAATCCATGCTATCTATTTCTCTGTCTAATGTATATTTTTTTGTTTCTATCTGGTCCATTCAGGTGCTCTCTGCAGCTCAGAATGAGATTGGCTGGGACTTAATGGCACGCTACTGGGAAAGTGATTACTCACTCATGAGTGAAATAGTGATCTCGTATACTGTGAAATGCCAGTATTAAATAAATGATGGGCTTGTAAACATTGGGTTTGTGTCATGGTTTTCAGCAACAAACATACTTTACATGAAACTGTAAGATGACATTCACTTAAATTGTGAGTTATTAGGGGGAAGGCTGAAATCATTTGACAAATTAACTTTGTCTAATACAAAGATTTACTTGTTTGTATTAGGTGTAATTGCAGTGGCACATTATGATACACATTTAAATAATGCCCAGTCAGACATAAGGAATTTTCTATCAGAAAAACTTAATTGGACCATGGCAGTCATATTTTATGGTGAGGTCACGGGCAACTCCAACTGAAATATCTGATGTTACATGATTAGTGCTTGGATCTCATCTAGCCTATAACCAGAAAGTTGGACATCAGTTCCACCATGAATAGCCTAACTGCTTAACAGTTATACCCATTAGAGTGGAACTTCTAATGGGTGAGCTATAGTATACTTTTTGTTGGAGTTGCGATAGCTTGACCTATTTGGGAAATGCACTCTTTTTCAGTGACTTCTGTGGGTATACTTAGTTACTTATTGGTCATAGGAATAAGTTGGCTACTGCTTTTCTTGATTGCATGTGGGAAAACAAATATCCTAGTCTTACAAACAGAAGCAGGTATGTATAATCTACACACCTATGGCTGAAAAAGTTAAGGTTCATTTAGCAAATGTTATTTTGTAGTATTAAAAAAGATTGTTTTATAATTTATCACGTAATTAGCACGTTTAAGATAATCACTGCAGTTGCAAACAGCCGGTCGGTGGACTGCCGTTGGCGTGACTGTGTTTCAACGTTGTAAATCCTCTTGTTTTAAGAGGCCTTTAACTTACAAACTTCTAAAATTATCTCACAAATGCAATAAATAATAATAATAAATAATAAAACCCGAAATCTTGCGTTGTTGACATTCGCTGCAGTTGCAGCCAGTCGGTGGACTGCCGTTGGCGTGACTGTGTTTCAACGTTGTAGATCCTCTAAATATTTTTGTTTGACGCAGCTTGTCGCAGAACAATCCAACATTCTATAAACCAACATTCTATATACAATTGCTTGAGGCGCTGCGGTTGTTGTGACATTGTTTCAACGTTGAAATTCCACCTCCGACACTGCCAACCAATGGCAACGTTGTGACAACGTGTGCTTGCTATCTGGGAATGTTAATGTTACAAACGTAACACAAACCAAGCTAACCGCTAACTTCAAGAAAACAGTCAAGCAACAAAACAGGACTGATTCCGTGGGATTCATCTACAGCAACAAGATCCCTCTGTCGTTTTCAGGCAAGATCCCAATTATCTTTGTGTTTACTTCCCCTGAAAAGTTTCCGTGACTTGATTGTGGAGAATGATACAATCACAGACTGACGCTGCTAGCATTATTCAAAATGTTACAAATGTAGCAGCTTTAACGTCCTACGCTCTCAGCACGTCGGTGCAGGATTATGAAATCCGATATCCCGAAGATCTTTCTAACAAAGCAAAGAGAGCATTCAAATTAAAAGAACTGAGAAACAATCCGGAAACACTCAAAGCTGACTTTGCTATGGTGGGAAATATCAAAACAATCACAAACTTTATATTCTTCACCCATAACCCTGCAGCCTGGCACGCAGCTCTCTGCCAGACTTACACAAATGTAAAAAAAAACGGAATAAGCAAAGGTCGGCAAATTACTGTACATGAAGACGATGATTTCATGAGTCCATACATGACAATTAACATCTATCATAATGGTACAGTAATGGTACAAGGCTCAGAGAACAGTTTGGACAATTTTCAGCAGAGCTTCCAAAGTGTGAAAGACCTTGCTAGTGGAAAAATGAAAGAAAACAACTCTGAAACAGATATTCAAAGCAAGACACCACTCAGGCCTACCATTAGATGTACAGCAGAGACTTCCCCCACAGGCGGTGATAACATCTCACCAAGAACGCTGAATAACATCAACAACATTAAAGAAAACATCCACACTCTCGAAAGAGAATTTGTTGAACTCAAAGAGATGATGTCCAATCTTCAAAGACATGTTCCTGTTCAACAAAAGCAGTTGCAATCCGTTCAGCCAGGTGATGAACTGTGGACTATGGTGAGACAGCAGCGGGACGAGATTAGAGAGCTACATGGTGCCCTCAGAGAGCTAGAAGAAGACAACAAATGTCTACGGGTGGAACTGCGCAGGATGAAAGAGCTCCAACACTCTGAGCTAGAAAACATCATGGTCACTGTATGTCGAGAATGGAATGAGACGAAACAGACTTTGCCAAAACACCAGGCCTGCGTAAATCCATCCACACCATCCACCGAGATACCAACACCAACAGAAGAGAAGGTAACCCAGAAGATGGATTCTTGCATTCCCCAAAAGACTTTCCAAAATGGTAACATCCTGCCCCATGAAAACATTAATTCTGATGCGGACATTTTGCTTCTATGTGACTCAAATGGGAAATATATAAATATGAGGCGACTTTTCCCTTCATCGAAAGCTGAAAAAATCAGAAGTCCAAACACAACCTCAGCTTTGGAAAATATTCAGAAAATTAAATCAAATAGCCTGAAACATCTCATAATCCACACTGGTACAAATGATCTCTCGACATCTAAAAACCATAGCGTGGTTAAAAGAATTACAGAGGTGGTCACACAGGCTAGAAAAAAATTCCCTGAAACTCAAATTTCATTGTCTACCATTCTGCCCAGATCTGACACTCCCCAGCACATCATTGAAGAAACAAATAAATGACTGTACAATGCCTGCAGGAACATCCAAAACGTTGATATAATCCTACATGAAGACATCTCTCCAAAACATCTTTTTGACACAGTCCACCTAAACAAAAAAGGAGTAAGCTTGCTGGCAAGAGAAATAAAAGACAGTGTTTTAAGAAGAAAGCGGACTCCCATCCACAGAGAAAGAAGTTACAATCCTCCACGCACAACAGGAACATCTAGGCCTGATGCTTCTCGCACAACCTACAAAAATACAAGACCCAGGGTTACAACAGCAATATATCCCCAGAACTACAACAAACACAGGGACACACAACCCACCTACTCCCCAAATCCACCCAGGTCAGGTGTCCCTCACTTTGATTCCCAATGGTATAGGCCTACTGGTTCCAGACAGACAACAGGTGTGTCTACGCCAAATCAAAGTAATATCAACCCAAGTTACGCATCAGTACTAGCTAAACCTGCGACACAGAATCTAAATGACCAACAACAACAAATTAAAGAGTTTTTCACACTGTTGTGCAACAAATTATTATGTTAACAGACAGTGATTGATAGTTCTAGGAATTACATGTACATTAATAGATATGTCTGATATATATGTTAGTACTTATTTGTGTACTTGTACAACTCTTACATATAGGTGTGATGATACATGTATGTGTGCACTTGTAGACATGTGAATGAGTATGTTTATGTTGTCTGTCTATGTCGTACATAAATTGTATTTTATGTGATGTCTGTGTACTATGGTTGTTACCTTAGGTAGAGCCGTATGTACATGTCTGCGCGTTGTTTGTCTCTTTTTGTCTTTATCAGTTTGTGTTTGTGTGTGTGTTTGTGTGTGTGTGTGTGTGTGCGTGTGTGTGCGTGTGTGTATGGAGATATTACGTACATGACATGTTTGTATTCTAACATGCTGTGTATGTGACTTTTGAATGTTTGTGATGTTTGAATGTATGTCTGTAATGTTTGTTTGCATGATCAAATATGTGTTGTGTGTCTAAATTTGTTTTGAGTGTTATGTGTTTGTCTAGCTGTATTATTTGTATGCATATAGGTAGTCCTATATGTAATTTGTGTAGGTGTTTATATGTTGATTTGTGAGTTTTTGTTTGTGTGTGAGTGTGTACGTGTGTTTGTGAGTGTGTGTGTACTAAGACATATGGATTCATATTTTTCAAAAATGAACATGATTACCTACAACTGTCAGTTCCTAATGGTATTTCACACAATTTTGTAGGATTTATTTGTTTATTTATTTTCATACTTTTATTTTTTATTTTTATTTTTTCAATAGTTAAGACTTCCTGTTTAATTTAATTTTAGTCCTACTACAAAACTCTCCTACAGTATACTTTTGTATAGATACCAATATAGGTCTTAAATCCATTTAGTTAGACATCTAGATGATGTGATCCAACTTCTGTATAGATACCAATATAGGTCTTAAATCCATTTAGTTAGACATCTAGATAATGTGATCCAACTTCTGTATAGATACCAATATAGGTCTTAAATCCATTTAGTTAGACATCTAGATAATGTGATCCAACTTCTGTATAGATACCAATATAGGTCTTAAATGCATTTAGTTAGACATCTAGATGATGTGATCCAACTTCTGTATAGATACCAATATAGGTCTTAAATGCATTTAGTTAGACATCTAGATGATGTGAGCCAACTTCTGTATAGATACCAATATAGGTCTTAAATGCATTTAGTTAGACATCTAGATGATGTGAGCCAACTTCATTGCAATATTCACAACCTAACTTTTCAAATTCTAAAATAGCTTTTTTTTAAATAAGTACTTGGAATATTCGGTAACACTTTATTTGAAGGGGTCTACATAAGGGTGACATGTAACCGTCATAAGAATGACATGACACATGTCATGCAAATTAATGACACATTATTGATGTTTATGACTGTTGTCATAATGTGTCATTTGGTTTTTGGAATGTCAAGTTGACATTGTTTGGGTGTCATCATTATAACAACTTGACATTAGCCAAGATGACATTATTTGACGGTGTCTTTGTCATGACAACTTGACATTAGCCAAGAAAATGTAACCCGTTTACAACATTGTCATGACAACAGTAGCCAAGAAAGAAATACAAAGTGTTTGGCATGATATTGTCATGACAACTTGACATATACTGTAACTGTGTTTGGCCTGACTTATCTTCTAGGTTTATGAAGTGATGAGCCTGAAAATTGGCTGTCATAAATTGGATATACATATTGAACATATTGAACGTGCATTGCAGACATACAAAAACCAAATATGGCGTCTCAGGGGGAATCAAACCCCTCAGTCCCTCAAAACACACCTTAAAATGATTGAATGGTACTACTGGTTAGGAATCCGCCATCATAATGGTGTGTTGGGTAGACTCGTGCATAATTTGAAAAAGCTGCAGAAATTATGGCAATGAAATGGTGCTTAAAGACTAGTATGTGAATAGTTTAAAGCATCTTCCACATGCACAGTTAGGTTAGCTGGCATGGTAACATGTCCATGTATATTGGTTTTGCAAAATTGCTGAAATAAACTCTTTTAAAGGGAAACTTGGCAGGATTAGCTATATTTCCCCTCTGCTGGAGAAATTATGCTATTTCAAACTGTGAAAAAAGATTCGGAGTGTCTATTCGTACCCCTGGTACGAATAGCCTTGCCCACACAACTGGGCTATTCACACCCTGTTACATAACAACAAAAAACATGTTGCTCGCGTGCCCAAAAAACATGGCCGACATTCGTTTTTTCGTCAGCAGAAAGTGAAGAATTCTGAACGGTTTCAGCACTAATATCTGTTCAAATTAAAGTTGAGATGGAAAAGTTGTGTTTTATTTTCATAATCTTTGTTCAGTGAACACATACAACCGTCAGTTTGTTAGCTAACAGAAATTTCGTGAATATAACGTTCAGGCCTATAAACTCTAAGTTTACCTGCAAATCGCAATTTTCATCGAAGCAGATAGTGCAGTGGTCACAGGCAAGGTCTTACACGTGGGAGACCGGGGTTCGATTCCCGTGTGATGCGTTTTGGCGGAGTGTGCATGTGTACCAACGTCTCTGGAGAGAAGGCGCGCAATTTGAATAAGAAATCGGTTCTCAAACGGAAGTTTTGATTGCAACAATTAGCTAGTTCATGCACCAGGGTGTAAATAGCATGCAGTACTATAAACACCTGGCTACGAATAGCATCCACTTCTAACTGTACATTGATGCAAACAGCATACCTTATACAGAGTGATTACACAGCTGAGCTATTCACACTCTGTTATGTAACATCAAAAAAAACATGTTGCTTGTTTTTAAAAAAAAAATATTACTACATTGTGTGATCAATAAGGTACTACTAGGTATGTACTAATAGAACACATTGCTGTGTGCACCGGGGTACGAATAGCATACATTGATATTTGTACCAGACGAGGTACTAATAGAACACATTGCTGTATGCACCGGGGTACGAATAGCATACATTGATATTTGTACCAGACGGGGTACTAATAGGACACATTAATGTGCATGACATGTGTCATGTCATTATTATGACGATTACATGTCACCCTTATGTAGACCCCTTCAAATAAAGTGTTACCGAATATTCAAGGACTATTTTCCTCTGTCTTTGGTTGTAAAACAACCAACCCTGATTTTAGTATTAGTATTGAGAACATAGATATCATTATTCTTTTAGAGACTTGGAGAGATGAATCTGCTCATTGCCCACACAACTATATAGAAATGTCATTACCCTCACTCAAGCAAAGCCACATAAAAAATGGCAGAAATTCAGGGGGTATTTTAATCTGGTTCAAGGCTGAATACAAAAACAAAATAACCCTTATCAAAAAAGGCAATTCACACTTGTGGCTCAAAATTAAGAAAGAACTTTTAAATCTATGCCAAGACCTCTACCTCTGTGCAGTGTATATACCACCATCCACCTCCCCACATTATGATGATAGTCTTTTTGACACTCTTGTGAGTGAAATAAATTATTTCCAATCTGTGGGAAAAGTATTACTCTGTGGTGATCTTAATGCCAGGACCGGTAAAGAAATAGACTATGTTGCCATAGAAGGTGACAATCACATATTTCGTAGTGAAACTCTGTACAACCAAAAAGTTAATATACAGAGGCAAAGTTTTGATGGTACCACCAATGCCAGTGGAACAAAACTGCTGCGATTGTGTAAAAGCCTAGGTGTATATATTGTTAATGGTAGATTTAGAGGAGATTCCTTTGGAAGATTTACATTTTCCTCTTCCCTTGGTAGCTCTGTGGTTGACTACAACATCACCGACCTAGACCCTGAAATCATAACAGCATTTATGATAATGCCACAATTACCAATTTCTGATCATTGTCAGGCAATCCTACACCTAAAATGGTCAGATACTCAATTAGATCCTCAAATTCCTGAGCCAAACCTAATACCCCTACCTAGAACTTTCTGTTGGACAGAAAAAAATATAGCACTATATGAAACAGTCATTCAAGATCATGACAATGAATGTAGGATTGAAAATTTCATATCGACCCAATATGAACATAATGAAACTAGCGTGAACATGGCCTGTGATCATTTAAATAATATATTTATCAAATTGGCAAAAAAATCTAATTTAAAACAAACAAATAAAATGAAGAGAAAGAAAGTAAAAAGTAAAGAAGAATGGTTTGATAGGGAATGTGATCTATCTAGGAAAAAGTGAAGACAGCTATCCAATCATAAACACCGAAACCCAAATGATATAGAAGGTAGAGAGAACTATCATCTTGAACTAAAACATTATAAACAATTATTACAAAACAAAAAGTTTGAGTATATGAACAGAGAACTAAGCAAACTTGAACAATCAATAAACCAAAACACCTTTTGGTCAAATTGGAAAAAATTAACAAAAACAGATAAATTTGAAACACCAATCAAAAATGGTAATATATCGTCCCCTTAGAATTACAAGGTTCTATCTGACATTTTTGTCAAAATTGAGTTATTGGCATATTCTTATTCTGTGACACCTTAAAAATGTGAGGTGAGGTGTTTCTTGTAGTTGTATACATTTTTGGACATTATATCTAAAGAGTCTTGTTCAACTGATCAATATAACTCTATGGAATTCTAAAACTTTGAAGCTCAAGATCTCAGAACTACTCAGAACGTAGATAGAACCCTATAATTCTAAGGGGACGATATGGCTGTCTTACTTTAAAAATCTTCACCAGAACCCAGAAAGTCGAGAACTCATTCCTGAACAACAATTAATAATATCCAAACAAGAATCCTTAGAAAAAACCATTAAAGAATACCAAAATCCCCTGGACTTCCCCATTACAATCACAGAAATAAAAGACCAAATTAAAAAACTGAAATCTGGCAAAGCTTGTGGGATTGATCGTATCTCCACAGAGATGCTGAAATTCAGCAATTTACAGATGCAAGAGGCCATAAAAAAACTTTTTAATTTGACACTACAAAGCGGATTCTTCCCTACCACTTGGAACATAGGCCTTGTCACCCCTATTTTTAAATCAGGCGACAAATATGACCCAAATAATTACAGAGGCATTTGCATCACAAGCAACTTGGGGAAATTATTTTGCGGTATCATCAACAGCCGCATATTAAAATTTCTAGACAATCAGAACATTCTCAGCAAAAGTCAAATTGGTTTCCTGCCAAAATATCGAACATCCGACCACCTCTACACACTCCAGACACTAATAAATAAACACATACATCAGTCCAAAAAACAAAAAATATTTGCATGCTTCGTAGATTTTCAAAAAGCATTTGATCATATCTGGCATAGAGGTTTGCTCTTGAAACTTTTAGAAATTGGAATTGGAGGCAAAACTTATGATTTAATAAAATCAATGTATGAAAATAGCAAGAACAGCATTAAAATAGGAAATAAGCGAACAGAATTTTTTAGACAAAGCCAAGGAGTTAGACAGGGCTGCAGCCTAAGCCCCACTTTATTTAACATTTACATTAATGAACTAGCCACAATGCTAGAGAATTCAACAGCACCTGGTCTAAATGTATACAACAAAGATGTCAAATTTCTTATGTTTGCAGATGATCTAGTCTTACTCTCACCTACAGAAGAAGGTTTAAGACAGAATCTATCTATTTTAAACCAATTTTGCCAGATCTGGTCCTTAAAAGTAAATTTAGGTAAGACAAAAATAATGATATTCCAAAAAAAAGCACGATCAACCAAAAGTAAATTTCAATTCAAATTAGGCCCTGATATCCTAGAACATACAACTAATTATACATATTTAGGACTAACTATAAACGCCTCAGGCAATTTCAGCACAGGCATAAAAATGCTCAGAGACAAAGCTCGAAGAGTATTCTACACTGTAAAACCGAACAGTACAAGTAAAACAATGTTTTTGATTTGTAAACACTCAAAAATGAAAAAAAGTTAATAGTACTCTAATCGTCTGTGTTACTTGAACAAATTTGAACTTTTAAGTTGACAGCACTCATCCGCTTTAAGTAATTTGAAAAAATAGAAAGCGTGGGAAACTTCGCAAATTGTAGCAAATTTGTAGGCGGATCTTCTGCCATACGTGGACCTTGTGTACAGCACCAACGCCGAGTGACAAGCGACGCCGGCAACGGTCGACCACCAGATGACAAGAGACGAGAACAAGAGCAGTGAAAATAGACAACGAGAGAGGAGACGACGAGAAGAGAGAAAAACCGCAATTAAACGTAAGTGGAAAAGTGAGGTGCATGTTGACCCTAAAGCACGTCCTTTATCATATTGTTTAAAAACCCGAATGTTTGAAAATATTGTCTTAGGCTACGTGACGTAACTTTATCCGGTTAGAACTAGCTAGCACTAGCAGCTAAGAATTTGGCTGCTGTATGCCAGCACTTGCTGGATCAGCCAGCGATCTAACTCAATTTGCCAATGTGAGTACTAAAAATATGAACTAATTAACCCCCGTTAGCACTATTTAACACAATAGCTTGGAAGTGCAAGCTTTGTGGTGCACTGCTTGATAACAGGGCACAGGTCCTGCAACATTATCGTTTACAGCATGTTAGCAATGTTTCCTCCATTAACGTTAGTCCACTGTCATGTTACTGACTGTCTGCACATTTAAGTCAGTAGCCTAAATTCATTTGACACGGTCACACACAGTTCATGCTCAGTCAGAATGTGTATTATTCGCATGTCAGCTGTGTAGTTGAAAACAACCATTTAATGTGCAAACTGTTCTCGGCCATTTAAGGATGCATTTAAAGTGGCATTTAAAGCGACATCATGAGATGGTGGATTGTCCTAATAGAGATTGTCAGTATGTTCAAATGTGTATTCGTCCTTCAATTCACAGATTCAGAAGTTGATGCAAACAACATTGGCATTGAGAAGGAAGGAGATCATATCAGACGTCCTTCCCCGCAGACATAGCCTATTGGTTCGGTGGTGGCCTGCAATCATGTTGGAATCCCAGGTAAGCATTTCTTTTGTACAAATACTTGGAATAGATTCATTTCATGTGTGGTTCTGACCAAATGTGTTTTAAATCTTTACACTTACCCCCCTATTTTGAGTTTTTGCTCGAAATTGCACACCGCCTACTAACAATGGCCCTGTTTCCACATACTAAGAGTGCTTGACCCCCTTTGAAAGCAGAGGTCTTGTAGATTACAACTCCTCCATGGACTTAAGATAAAAAGAATGCTTTGGTTTCAGAAGCTGTACTATCAAAGAAAGGTAATCCTATTGAATTGCATTTTGTAGTTATTAACTGGCTTGACTCCATGTTTTCTCATGCAGGGATCCTCAGATGTAAATATCCGACGTGCTGTGACGCTCCGTGGCCTTCCTTTCTACCTCCATGAGGATGATGCCACTTTTCTAAAGACATGGGATGTAAGTAAGTATGTTTTCTATTGACATGACAGTTAAAGCGTAACTGTGGCATTAAGCGACCCATGGCCTGTTGTTTCGAGGTCAACGCATGCTATTCGAATGAAAAACAATGAGAAAATTGAGTACAACATAAAGCAAATACTGGTCCAGCAGCTTAAATGGGTGGTTCAGGATTTTGGACATAGGACCTAATTTCCAAGTTAGCAAGTGTGTTATTTATCAGTGGAGACCGTTTTTAACACGTTTCACCCAGTCCTCGTCTATTCAGGCGTTATATTTATTTGCCTCGGTGTACTATGGAGTGGGTAAGACTGTTTTTAGTGGCAGGCTTACACATACTGTTGACTCGCGCCAGCCTAGCACCTGCGAACTCTGCAACTAGAAGGACTGGATGAAACGTGTTGAAAACGGTCTCCAACTTGTGTTTTTATCTTGGATCTTGGCACAAGGGATTATAACACCTAATCCTGTGTATTAATGTAATATCACACTTGGTAACTTGGAAATGAGGTCCTATGTCCAAAATCCTGAACTACCCCTTTAAACTAACCTAACAAGGCATTTTAACTGAACTGAAACTAAAGCCAAATTCCCTGGTAGGTTATCAATAGCTGCTGGGCCACTACTCAGTCTATGTTGCACCAATTTTTTAAATTCTTTTAATTTTATTCTTACGAACAGCCGTGACCTCGAACAACAGGGCTATGTGTCGAATAACGCTGGAGTTACATTTCAAGCTTTTGTTTTTCTGTTTGTTTTTTCACCAAGAAACTCCAGGGAAGTTACTTAGTATTATTTCAAGTAATTATTTCAATAATGCAACTGCCCTGGAAAAGTTTGAAGATAAAATGTTAAACTTAATATGACATGGTATCACTTGACATGTAATGCCTATTAGATATTCAATTAACACACAATTGTTCTTTGTTCATTTCTTCAGGTCTCTCAATCGGAGTTCCCAGATATTGAGGACCTTACTGTTGAACTCATTCTGATCAGCACGAACAGTGCAAATGCATCCCTCTGCCCAAAGAAGACTCCTGTTGTTTTGGATTGAAATGATTGTTGAATTTCCTAGCATTGGTCAGGCATTTGTCATAAAGTATCTATCTATCTATCTAGATAGATAGTATCTATCTATCTATCTATCTATCTGTCTATCGATCTATCTATCTATCTATCTATCTAGTCTTTATGCCCTTGATCTAAACTGTGTTTATTTGAATTTAGCCTCCACTACAGCCCTGTTCTGAACTCCAACCTGTATTTGTTTCCATGGTTTACATGAAAATAAAAGATTAAGAAGAATTTCACTGGCCTTTGTCAACCTTTTTAATAATTTTCTTTCAAGTCCTTAGTTGAAACTAATCAAAATTGACAAGTTTGTTCAACTTTCTGGAAATTAAAACTTTTAAGTTTTACATTTAATTTAAAGAATTGGTTGAAGCAAAATGAAATATTTCAGGCTGACATCAATAAATCCAATTAAGCTATCTAAGCTTAATTTTATTAATTACCGTGAACTCATGTAGTTGATGTTTCTTTAACTTAAAAAAACCTTGTTGAACACACTCAAAATTTGCTAGTGAAGACTAATTAAAAAAGGTAAGTTTCTTTGACTTAGCAAAACCGAGTTACTATTACTTAAATTTTTTTGTGTAATCGGTTTCACCAATTTTTTTGAGTTCAATTAACTTGTCGGGTTTTACAGTGTATGCAATACATAAAACTTTAAAGAAATTCCAACCCCCCATCAAAATTTGGCTAAAAATAATTGACTCCGTCATTACACCAATCCTCTTGTATGGCTCAGAAATTTGGGGTCCAGCTTTACTGCGATCAAAAAATCTTGGGATAAATCTGTAATAGAAATCTTACACATGGAGCTGTGCAAAATCCTCCTACATGTACATAGAAGTACACCCAACCATGCCTGCAGGGCTGAATTAGGTCGTTTCCCTATGTCCCTGGCCATCACAAAAAGATCCATAAAATTCTGGATGCACTTAAAATGTTCAGACCCTCAAAATCTAAACCACAAAGCGCTACTTGAAAATTCAGCAGAACCAGATAAAGACAACCTCTTAAATTTGATTATAAACGACAATGACATTAGTGATACAAAACCAATACTACTAAAAGAAATCCACAATAACAACAAAAACGCCTACATTTCCCAATGGTTAGAAGACGCCCAACATAATAAGAAAATGAATTGTTACCTTAGATTAAACCGAAAATACGAACTAGCAAATTATCTGATTAAATTAAAACAACCACAAAGTCGCTACCTAACAAAATACAGATTGGGCGACCATAAATTGCAAATTGAAACTGGACGGCATAAAAGATCCTGGCAAGAGAGACACCAAAGAATTTGCTCCCACTGTGACCTCATGGAGATTGAAGATGAAAAACACTTCCTTCTGAGGTGCACCAAATATACTCCACTGAGAAATTCTTTTTACCCTAAATTTCTAGAAAAAAACCCACAATTTAAAGGTCTAGACGACAATTCAAAAATGAAAACCCTCCTAGGTGAGGAAGAACAATCCCTACAGCTCTCTGCACAGTTTGTGCTTAAGTGCCACAAACTGAGAGAAAACACATAATGGACAAAGAGCAGAAATCTAAACCTAGTCTTAATTTTTATTTATTTATTTATTTTTTATTATTATTTTATTATTATCATCATTCATTATTATTTTTTATTAAATTCATATTCTTTCTTATTATAATTTATTTATTATTATTATTTAATCAACATTGTTTTGTTTATCGTATATTTATGTACTGAATCTGTATACATGCTTTGACAACACAAGCACTCTTGTCATGTCAATAAAGCTTATTTGAATTGAAAAAAAAGGAGAGAGAGAGAGCGAGAGAGAGAGATAGAGAGAGAAGGAGACAATTTTGAATTTTAACAGCTCTTTATTACAAAACACACGATCACATTACCATAAAACCATCACTCTTTTTAGAAAAACTGAAAATCAAAGAAAATAACCTGAAAAAAATAATTAATTATCGACCAATGAGCATATTGCTCCACCTTGGCACCATTCTTCTTCAAAAGAATTAAAATCACCTTTTGTTTCATAAAAGTCAAATTCTAATTTTACTCTTGATTTCACCAGGCGAATAAAAATGTCAATTACATCATGGTCAGAGTCTTTTTCAATCTTATTCTTCCTACTTATATAAATGGCCATCTTAGCATTCCCAAAGATATAATTAATCATTTCACACTTGCAACGTTCTTTCTGAACATATTTAAACCCCAATATGAAGGTCTGAATAGAGAAAAACTCTCCAAAACACTCTAATAGCTTTGCCAACAACTTAAACAAAGGTGGCAGTCTGAAACAATTTGAGTAGGCATGAAAAACAGTCTCTCTCTCCAAACAAAAAGGACATTCATGGCTTACATTTTGATTTAAAACAGAAATAAAAGAGTTAACTGCCAAAATACCATGCAGTAACCTCCATTGTAAGTCCCCAGCTCTTTTAGTTAATGGTGGTTTGTAGAGAGATTTCCACTCTGGTTGAACATTACTTACTAAACCAAAAGTAGAACGCCAAGGCGTGTCAACCTTTCCATCTAGTCTTTGTTTATTTATCACTTTAACACAGGTCTTGTAAAGACATTTACCATTGACTTCGCTGAAATCTATTTCTTTTGGAGGGGGCAAAAAAATACCTTTACAATCATTTAATTTCGGTGTAAGTGACAATTCAGGAAAAGGGTCTTCTCTATCAGGAATCAAAACGCCATCAACATAATTCTTTATCATTTTGCGCTCACGTGATGTTAGTTCTGTTCTCCAGCAATGCAAGATCTTATCCACCATACGCAAGGACCTCACTCTCATGCATACAGCCAGTGTGGCACTGTCCATAAGAGAGCCTGATACATCCACCAAATGATGCAAACGTGTAAGTCCAGTACTGCATAAATAACTGTTCAATCCAGGCATTACATTCTTTGAAATGTCCAGTCTTGATCCATAGATTAGAGCCTCCTCTAGGAGCCAATGCAAAGAACCAGTCTCTTCCATTCGGCTAACATTAAATAAACCCCAGATCTTAAAAAGTCCTTGATAAAAAACAGGTAAATCAATACAATGTATTGCATGAGGATCCAGGAAAAACAAAGATTTTTTAAACCCAAACCACTCACATTATGCATGATTTCACAAGCCACAGGCCTCCAAACAAGATCTTCTGGCCCAGTAAGAAACCTCTGAATGAACTGAAGCCTAAAAGCAGCTGCTCTACTGGGCAAATGGATTAAACCCTGGCCACCTTCTTCTTTTGGTAAATACAAAACACTCTGAGGGATCCAATGCAACTTATCCCAGAAGAAATCTATTAGGGTTGACTGGATCTTCATTAAAATACCTGATGGTGGATCTAAAACAGCCAGCCGATGCCACAAAAAGGATGCCACTAGATTATTGATAACCAGACAGCGTCCCCTATATGACATCTGAGGTAGTAGCCATGTCCATTTTTTTAAACGTCCCTTCACTTTTTCAATGACTCCATCCCAATTCTTTTGTACAGTGTTATCATCTCCCAAAAAAACACCCAGATATTTGAAACCCCCTTTTTTCCAATTTAACCCTTCTGGGAGTTTGGCTGGTCCATCTACCCAATTACCTATCTGAAAAGCCTCACTTTTTTTCCAGTTGACTTTTGCAGATGATATCACTCCAAAATCCTTCACAACATCATTTAAGGTATCAACATCATTTTGATCATTGACTACTACAACCAAATCATCGGCATATGCTGATAAACAAAAAACCTTTTCACAATTGGACAGAGAAAAGCCAGTCATTTTACACCTTAATTTGTGAAGCAAAGGTTCTATTGCCATGGAATAGAGCATTCCAGACAATGAACAACCTTGTCTTACACCTCTTAGTGCTTTAAAAGGGGGACACAAACCACCATTAACTTTCACTATACTCTCAATGTCATTATAGAGCACCTTAATTAAATTAATAAAACCCGAATTGAATCCAAAAGCCTCTAACACCCCCCATAAATACTTATGCTCAACTCTGTCAAAAGCTTTTTCCTGATCCATGAAAACAAATCCAAAATTCTTTTTTAACTTACTAGAAACTTCAATTGCATCTCGAACAAGGAAAATATTGTCAAATTGACCTTTCAGGAATACAGTAGGTTTGATCAACATGTATTATTTGTTCCATCACTTCTCTCAATCTAGTTGCTAGTGCTTTGGAAAACATTTTAACATCAATGCACAGGAGAGACACTGGGCGCCAATGCTTCAAGTCGGTCAAGTCACCTTTTTTTGGTAACAGTGTCAACACAGCCCTTCGACAGCTCAGAGGAAGGATTCCTTTCTCTATACTGTCATTCAGCACTTCATGGAGATCTTTCCCCAATACTGACCAAAAGCCTTTGTAAAACTCAACTGGCAGTCCATCAATGCCAGGAGCACGTCCATTTTCCATACCCATCAGGGCTGTATAGAGTTCTTTCAATGATAAAGCTCCATCCAGCATCTTTGCTGAAGCCTTTGAAAGCGTTGGCAAGTCATGAAGGAAAACACGTTCAATCTCCTGATTTCCAACCAATTCACTTTTAAAAAGTTCTGAGTAAAAACTCCTTACTCGTTGTCTTATTTCATTTGGCTTAGTCAACAATGTTCCTGTTTCTGAGCGCACAGCATGAATTAACTTTTTTCTTCCATTTTTCTTCTCTAAATTAAAGAAATACTTAGACGGAACATCCATTACAGATACATTTTGTATTCTTGAGCGGATCAAAGCGCCCTGTGTTTTTCCCCCCAAAAAATCAGCCAATTCCATTTTTACTTTTAAGTAATTCTATTTGTTCTGAATTTCCTTTGTTATCAACCACATTTTGCAAATCCACAATCTCCTTTTCTAAAGTTTTCATGGATCTAGCTAGGTATTTACTGACATTGAAAGTATATTTTGACATACATGTTTAATTTGAATTTTTGCTACATCCCACCATTGTTGCAAAGAGGGAAAAAAAGGCTTCTCCAACTTAAAACTCTCCCAAAAAACAGCAAAAGCTTCTCTAAAAGTTTGATCGTCCAACAACATCTTATTAAAATGCCAATACGCACTTTTTGGTTTAACCGCAGATTTTATAAGTACACAACATGCCATGCAATGGTCAGAAAAACCAACAGGACTGATATAGGAACATCGAAAAGCACTAAAAAAATGCTTAAAACAGTACATTTGGTCAAGTCTTGCCATTGATAAATAATTATCACGACAATGAGACCAACTATATTGCCTTTGTTTTTTGTGAAAAGATCTCCATATGTCAATCAATTCATATGCTTCAATTAACTCAATAAGACGCTTGCGAGAGGCTACATGAGGCTCTACATGATTTCTATCTAAAATATCTGCAGTACAATTAAAATCACCACCCAGAAAAAGAAAATCAGTACTATTACATGCACCAAGAACATCACCAAGCTTATCCAAAAAACACATCCTCTCTACAGCTAAGGTAGGAGCATAAACACAAATGAAAACAAAAACATCATTTTCAAAAACTGCTTTTACTTTCAATAGTCTTCCTTTAACCACCTCTTCCACATCATAAGAATATGGAAGAAACGACTTTGAAAAGAGGATAGCAACACCTCCACTTAAGGACGTATTGTGACTGAGTATGGCACGCCCATCCCACTCCTTCACCCAATCAACTTCATTAGTTAGGTCGCTATGTGTCTCTTGAACAAGGAAAACATCAATATTTTTCTGTCTGCTTAATTCATAGAATTCTGCTCTTTTCCTCCCGTCTCTGGCCCCATTCAAATTCAAAGTAGCGACTCTAACTTCGCCCATTTCAAAAAAAGAAAGTAACCAGAAAAAGACAAAGAAAATAAACATACATATTTTACTGAGTATCACCATCATTTCCAATCGGTTCTCCTTTTTTCAACTTGCGCACAATCTTAACCAAGCGAAACATCTCTTGGTCCAGGGGCGTCACCAGACGATTTTACCGGGGCTTCAGCCCGGGGTAAATTGAGCTCAGCCCGGGTAGCCACATTTTTTTTTATTTAACTTTTTTATTTCGTTGTGCATTCTATCCCTCGTAGCCTGTTAGAACAAGGAATCCCGAACACTAAACTCTGACAAGAGGAAGCAGAACGGGCGGGGCGGGCCGGGGCTGGGGGTGGGTGGAGAGCGGCAGAGGGTCGCATCGCGGTCTGGTCAGAGATCAGTGGATCTGTGCTCTCAACTAACGTTACTGCTGTCAACTCGCTGGGTGGTGCAGCGTCATAGGTTGCAGTACGTTGAGAAAGCAGACGTGACATGGCCAGCAAAAAACAATTGAAACTGTTTGGCTTTTTCAAACGAAAGGCAAAGGGTAAGAATT
This sequence comes from Alosa pseudoharengus, assembly GCF_046254945.1. Classification (NCBI taxonomy): domain Eukaryota; kingdom Metazoa; phylum Chordata; class Actinopteri; order Clupeiformes; family Clupeidae; genus Alosa; species Alosa pseudoharengus. The sequence continues at coordinate 247,516 of NW_027468630.1, read as the reverse complement.
CATGTTTGCAAACTGAAATATAAGCTTAGTCCTGTCCGACCAACTCCATAAAGGTCAGCGAGCTATTAGTGTTGTTTACATATGCTATCGCTAGCTGGCTAGCAAGCTATCATTAGTAAACACTAAGCAGGAGTCAAAATTAACTTTTTGAAATGTGAATATCTACCATTCACTATCTTGAATATCTTCACTGACAAATGAAGTGGCAAAATTCACCCACCATTCAATAGGTAATCCGTATTTTCTGTCTGAAATCTACCAACTTCAATATTTACCAGCATTTGTCTGGTGCAATTTTGAGCCCTGTTAGTAGGCTAAGCAAGCATTAGGCAACTGCAAGGCATCTGGTCAGGTTAATTGGCACGACACATTTCAGTGCTCGTTTTGAGAGAGAGAGAGAGAGATTTATTACACTCAGCTCTAAATAACTAAATTTAGCCAGAAGGGCTAAATGCTTTCCCCCGTTGTTGAACATTTGTACTGACGAGGATGTTACAATCTCTAACACTATAGATGCTAGCAAAAAATTGCAGTTTTGATACACAGCAGGCCTGCAATGTAGGATTTTTTCGTAAGGGAGATGTTTTAACAGTGACAAACTATAAACCATTAAATATCTAGAGTGGGCTGAGACAGCTTTCATTCACCCTGTAATGCAGTGTTTTTCAACCTTTTTTGTGCCACGGCACACTTTTGACACTTAAAATGTCCCACGGCACACTAACATCCTGTGTGAAGAAAAAATAAACATACCATAGCCTAAAATTTCAAATAATACACAGATATGGCCTTATTATGGCTTCTATGCAAGACCTGCTCAATAAAACAACCACCCTCTTTTTTATTTGTAGGTGACTATATCTAATTTAATTGTTGTTATGAACTGGATATGTGATGATTCTGTGAATACTGGATATGGGGCCCCCGTTGTACAATGCCTGCATACCACAAATAGTGCAATCATACAATCAATGAGAGCATGTGGTTATAAATTCTTTGAACAGTTGCTTTTTTGGACCAGTGAGTGACATTTGGGTAATTTTCTGCGGCACACCTGATGATCTCTCACGGCACACTAGTGTGCCCCGGCACAGTGGTTGAAAAACACTGCTGTAATGAGCCATTTAACCATCAAAGTGATTACAAAGCTGATGACATAAACATAAAACAGCATTAAAAAACCCAAGTTTCATGGGAATGAACATGTTCCATGGGAATGTGTTTAAATGTCCACTGAAATGTATGCAAATGCCCTATGCATAAGCAAAGCATTTGTAATTAGAGCTGAACATTGCAATCTCAAAAGTTACCGGTATTTGTATCCTGCAATGTAGTATGTTTTTGTTGGGTTTGCCACACACTGATCTGATTCCATGATTTTGTAGAGGGTAGCTGTTCTCTCTCTCTCTCTCTCTCTCTCTCTCTCTCTCTCTCTGTGTGTGCAATCCCATTTTAACATCAAACATTTTACTGTCTTTTTGGTAGATCTCTGGCATAGATCAAACAACAAAAGAGCAGTCAGATGATGGAGAGAGAAGGGAGATCAATAGAAGGAGGTGCAGAACATTTGCTTAATGATACATTACATGCAACCTCACACTTAAACGTGTATGTACCTAGTAATTCAATAATGAATACTTTGGGCAGTCTAATGTAGTCTGTTGTCTACTATAATAACACATTTTATGTACTGTATATATATACAAAAAATCCTCAGCTAATCTTTACATTTACATCCGGTCCAGCCGGGCTAAGCCCAGGTTGTCCTGAAAGTCTAGAAACGCCCGTCTTGGTCAGTAAAACCTCCGTCCTCATTTGTCCTCATTAGATATTTGGCATCATCAATGAACTGTTGTATATTGGAAAAATAATCCTCAACCTTGACATTACGCAAAAATTTGGTAGTCTGTAAAAAATGGCTTATCTCCTGAGTGGAGTAGACGACAACTAACGGTTGAGAAAGCTCTTGTGATTGTGAACTTGACAAACTAGAATCCGTGGAGTAACCATCGCTCTCATGGTCATTATCTGTAGTTGGTAGCTCAACATCAATGTCTTTTTTCAATTGTTTTGTAGCTTTATTACTAGAGGATTTCTTTCGTTTATTTTTGGGAATTTTGAAAACATTTTCCTCTCGGACCGTTTCACAGCCAGCCTCCTCTGCTTGTGTACCAGCTCTCTCATTAACCAACTCTGCAGCCTCTAGGCCTACAGTCTCCGTAACCCCTGCAGGTTCACAAGAACTGCCCTCATCCATGATCACATCGGCTTGTGCGGGCGCAGCCAAAATTATTTCAGACTCCGCTGTTTTTTTTATTTCAGCGGCTTCGTTCGATTCGGTCACTTTTTCGGTCACATTCTCTTTCTCAACTACGTTTGATAAATCTGGTGTCGGCACATGTAATTCTACCACTACAGACACAGACTCTGCACCACCAGCCATAATAGTGGGCGGGTCAGATGGCTCAGTTTCCTCACCAATTTCAGAATCATTTGCAGGTGTATCAGTTTGTTCC